>NW_024039585.1:1220000-1585000 GCF_016077235.1 Cyprinodon tularosa | reverse complement strand
ATGTAAATACTAGATATGTAGATATGTTATTGTTTATTCATTTTTTTTTATCTCCTAAGGATGCTTGTTCTTCATATTTTCCCACAATTGTCTTTAAAGCTGACTTTTACATTTCGAGCTGGTGTCTGAATCTAAGTTAATTTTTAATTTTACCGACATAATGGAAATAAATATATTTGAAGCATCTCGCATTTGTAACACTGACTTTCTTGTAAAGACAAATTTAACATGTAGTTTACAAAGCAATCTGTGGTATAATGGGCCTGAAAATAATTGTTGTTAGTTATTACAATTACTTTTGATTTATTTGTTCTGACAATACATAAAGGTTTCTTTTAATCGTTTAGTTTTCTTTCTTTGAAACAACCATTCTCAAGAATTTTGAACATTTTGGAAAAAAGATACATATTTAAAAGTTTAAAAATAATGGGTATCCCTCCCTATGTATTAAGTAGCATAAACCAATTAAGCTACATTTAAGCTGATGGATTTCCTCAGTGAGAATGCTGTGCTAGATTGCAATAATATGTGATGAACATTAGGGGTAGGTTAAAAAAATATCGATTAATCAATTGATTGGAATTAGGTTTTTCTCAATTCAAAATAGATCCACAAAACAATTAGTTCCCACAGCCTGTGAGTTTGTTATCAACAGTTTTGTGTGATATGCTTTATACAGTAAAAGGCGCATAACACAAATGCAAAACTGCAGTGATGATACAGTGGCAGTCAGGCAAGTTGGACTAACAAGGATTTCCCTTGTGGGCTATTGGTTCAGACTATGAGGCTCCTGTCGCACTTGAATCACAAACACATTTTTATAATTACATTAGCTATCTTGCAGGGTTCAGGTTGTTAAGTTTGGAAGTTAATTTTGTTGCAAGGCAAAAAAATTGTATGACTATATATTCTATGCTGTTGCTGATTATTATTATTATTATTATTATTATTTTTATTATTATTATAATGTAGGCCATATGAAATTAAAAATCATCACATCAGCACTCTAATTATATCTGTTAATTATATCTATTTATAAACGTATATCTTTCACTAAACTGTCAACCCAGCAGTTGGAATTGAGCCAGTCTGTGAGAATCATATGGGCAACTTTTTCTCTCCAATCTTAACCTGGCATAATCTAGATTGATAACATGTAGAATTCAAATTTAATTACACTTATCAATCTGAGAAGCATCTTGTAGAAAGTGTTCGCAAAGGAGGGACATACAGTACATTTCTTCCAGCTGATTGGGTACCTGCCTTCCAATCAATGTTCGGTTTTTAGTTGCAGTTTGATTTTTTTTTTGTATGTTTGTTTTACAACTAGCGAAGTTAATCAATAAATCCAATTAACAAATCCAGTTGGGGGGGAAATGCGCAACCGTCTTCCGATCCACAAAGGTAAAATTCACATCCTTTGGCTCATTTTTCTACAAGGAATACCCTGTGAATTCCAACTAACATCGGCAAAGCCATGTTTGTTTTGCTTAAGCCTTCCATCTCTAGTTGACGCATTGATGTCATACATGTCATTATATCTCATTGTTCCAAAACATTTCTGTATCAAAGCAAATGCATCTGCTGGCTCCTGGCAAGACGTATTTTTGGGATTTTGTGAATTCACAAATCTCGTGACAGTTCATCTTGCATGTAAGGTAACACCAATTCTGCCCTGAGTACATATTCACAAAGAGTATTTCTGTGCTAGTGATATACTTCTAGATTTATTTTTGTAAAAAATAATTTCAATTCTCCCCACTTCTTAAAGAAAAGGAAAACAATTTAGCATTATACTTCATTGTTAATTTTGTACTTTTATGTTTTTACTACATATTGATATTTAATACTTAAAAATATTCATATATGCACCGGTATACCTCAATGGTTTTTTTACATTTAGGTATACAAGATACTCTATTAGAATGTGTACTTCTACTTAGAAATAGATTTAACAT
Organism: Cyprinodon tularosa; assembly: GCF_016077235.1. Classification (NCBI taxonomy): domain Eukaryota; kingdom Metazoa; phylum Chordata; class Actinopteri; order Cyprinodontiformes; family Cyprinodontidae; genus Cyprinodon; species Cyprinodon tularosa. The sequence continues at coordinate 1,583,042 of NW_024039585.1, read as the reverse complement.
TTAAAACAATGTTAAATCAAATTTAGGTTGAATTGAATTGTTAGGCTTATATCAACCACTAGCCCTAATTAAAAAAGACTGTCAAGTCATGTTCCTAGCGAGTTGCTTTCATTCTTTTTCACCTTTTTTCAACACCAGGTTCTAATAAATAAACTTACAACAGCAGCTGACCTGGTTTAAACAATGTTCTTTGTTTGCTCTATGCCATTGAACAAACACCTCTGCAGCTTTCACCTGATTTATGCCTAAATGGATCAACAGCCAAAACAGACAGAGAGGTGTGTCTTTATTAGATAATGATGATGATTGGTTGCGAATTGATAAGCCATTTATTAGGGTAAAATTGACTGCCTTTTTTGACCAATGTTGTCTTGCACTGCAAGTAAACACCTTCTTGTGACTCATCAAAAGAAGGAATAGTCCTTTATGTTTCTAAACTGCATAAATGGATCCTTCCAACTTGTCTATGAGGCAGACAAATTAGAACCTGAGAAGTAGTGAGGGTGTTCTTTATTTCCTTTCCCGACTGAACTAGACCTCATTAGGGAGACGGAGTCTTTAGAAACAACAGCCTTCCACGAAGTTGAAGGTAGATACCCTGTTATATAAGGCCTCAAAGAGGTGACAGAGTCACCACTGGATGCTGGGAAGCTGCTTATTAGTCAAAGAAGTCAACACAGGAGCACCTGGCAGTCTTATTAGGCCCTCTGCCCTTCTTCTTTAATGTTTGACATGTCACAGCGGTAGAAAATAGCTCTTATCAAACACGCATAGCGTTTCATGAAGTTTACCTGCGTGCCTTACTTTTAGTTCTAAAATGACTTTTGGCATTACTCTTATTTGCAGAACAACAACATTGATTTTGTTTCCAGTTTTTCTAGTCCCATCACCTGCCCTTACAGAAACAAACACTTACACACACACATTCATGGATGTTTTTTTTCCCTGCCTCCCAATAGTGCTTTCTTCGATTGTGAGCTCTGTGAAGAGGATTAAATTACACTTATGTTGTCATGGCGGTTGTTTCTTTTTTTCATTCTGTACAGTAAGAAATCAGGATTGAAAGAAAAAGATAAGCCCTTTGGTATAGAACTTAATGTTATGTTTTTACGATGAAATGAAGAATGAAGCAACAGCCGGTTTTTCAAATGAGACTAAAGCACAGAAAAAATTGCTCTTTTTTAAGTTTACACCAGCTTTTTATTTTATTTGAAATACGTTTTTATCCTCTTGGTTGTCTTACTTTTTTTGCGCGTTATCAATATGATTGTACTTACAATGATCGTTGCAAGGGTACCGAGGGCTCCAGACATTAGGTCGACAAACTATACTTTAATGACAATTATTGATTTTTGCTCAGGGCCGGTTAGGGCAAAGGGATGACAAAATACCATTAGCTCCCTGGTGCAGTTAAATACTGAAACGTTTACTTGATATGTACCTATAAGTCTTCAAACCCCTGGAAGTCTTTTAGATGGTTTACTTTATAATCACAAAATCCTTTGTATTTAATTTTATTTAGTGGTTTAACAAAAAGTAGTTGAAAATTTATTTTGTGTGTCCATTCAAAAGAAAAAAAAATCTTTTAAAGCTGACATGGTAATGTATTCAATCAAATTATTCCGATTCCTCTAAATAACTAAACCAAAACCAAATACCTTTGGAAATCTGGTCTTTTTGGAAAAATAACAGGAAGAAAGCCATTTTTTTATTATAACTCTTCTTTTTCCACACGTTGTGTGGCAAACGTCTGACTTAACAAGAGGATTCTTCACTCTTTTAAGACCAAATATGAAGAGGCTTAGTCATTTTCTATGCCTATAAAAAACAACAACAATATAGCTTAATCTAAAATTAATAAGCCAATATATGCCAAGCAATTATCCTGATAGTGTTTACTTAATTCTTTTTGAGCCTGCCAATAATTTTTGCACCAGGCCCAATAGGCAGGCTTATACATTTTTGTACAACATCGCTATCTTTTGGCAACACTTATTCAAGCAATCCATTAATTTGGCAGCTTCCAAGGCTTTAGCTCTTACTTCAGTGAACTCCACGCTGAGATTTTTGCTTATTTATTTATTTATTTATTATTATTATTTTTTTTTTTCATGGGGGGTTTTTCACATTTGATCTTTGTTTTCCTCTTTCAGTCTTTTACATGCTCTAACAGAATTTCTGGGACTGAGTTGGCGGTTCTCTTTTCAGCTGAGCAACAATGCTCAACATCTAAAAAATAATACAACCAAACTGTTTGAATATTGATGCAAGTTAGAAAATTCCTATATTGTTAACAATTATATTAGTATATAATGTGATCAGTTGTGAATAATATATTCTTTCTGTTTTTCTCTTGGCTTCCAGCAAGATGCAACTTTAAGTTCATTTAAGTTAAAATGAAAACCCCATTTGTTTAGAACTGCCTTTGGCTGTTGAAGTTAAGTTGTCAACCGAGGTATTATAAGTTTAAGGTTGTGTTCCAACTGTTTTATTTGTTTTACTCATGTCTTTTAGTCTTTATTTTCTTTTATTCTTCTTTCATTTTGCTTCTATTTTATTATCAAACTCATTTAAAGCACTTTAAATTTTCCATGTAGTGAATTGTGATTTATAATGACATCAATATTATATGTTTGAATTCATAGTACTTAGAGATATTACAATGACATGCATTAATGTATTTTTTTTGCAATATGTTGTGCATCAATAATTTTGACCAAAAGTCAACATCTAAATGTAATTGTGAAACATAAGCAGATCTTGAAAAATGCAGCAGAATTTTTTTCCACTTTAGTTTTATGCACTGCTTTGTGTTGCTTTGTCACATTAAATCCCATAAAATACATTGAAGATAATGGTTATACCATTAAAATGTGAAAGAATTTCAAAGGAATACTTTTATATATATGTTAGACTGCCGGTGATAGTTTTCTATCTTTATCTCAATTCATGAACAGGTTTTGATCTTTTTAAATTAAATACGGAAATGCATGCATACAGAGACTTCCCTTGTGTATATTCAGCTCTCATGTTTTGTGTTCACATCTTCCTCTGTGGTACTGTTTGTTCTAAGAAAGCTCTTTCTTCCTCTCCTTCAGGGTTTAGCAGAGCTGCCCTTCCGTTTGGCTTAGTGAGGAGAGAGCTGTCTTGTGAGGGTTACCCCATTGATCTTCGCTGTCCAGGGAGCGATGTCATAATGATTGAAAGCGCCAACTATGGCCGAACAGATGACAAGATTTGCGACGCCGACCCCTTCCAAATGGAGAACATCAACTGCTATCTTCCAGATGCCTACAAGATCATGTCACAAAGGTAAAACTATGCACGTGTCTGTGCAGTGTCAAAACAACCATTCCAAGGTGAAGTGCCTGCCTAAGTTTTAGGCCCCTTAGAATGTAAGTGAAATGGCACAGTAATAGTTCTGGACCCCTGCCAGCTATTTCAATTTGTCGAGCTGCCATTGTTGAAATACATTTTTCCTTTGTTTCAAAATAATATTCCTGACTTTAGAGTAGTTTCTCAACAAAGATTATGGCATGAGCTGTAAGGAGCCGCTTTAGTCCACTGAAAGAAGCTAAAATAAATAAGTGTTCTTTGAAAAAATACAGCAGCTGTCATTATCAATGACCCACATTCCATTACTGTTAACACCAATAAGAGGCACCTAAACCTGATGAATTAGAAGTGTCATTAAACCTTAGGAAGGCGAAGGAGAAAGGACAGTGTCAAAAAAGTAAACTAAAATACAACAACAAACAGATTCAAGCAGTACATAAATAATCAAATCTCAGAGGAGACAGAAGTTTAAAAATAAGCAAAACAAATGAACTTGTTCTTCTTTAGATCAAAGGGCTTAATTAATACGGCTCGGTGCAGATCTCATTTGGCTTGGAGGAGGTCATTTCTGTCTATTGTAATTACTGCTTAGGTGTATATAAAACTGTAAATTTGCTATCTAGATTTTGTGTACCTACATTAGTCTGTGTTTGCTTTATTTTACCCTGTTAATAGGGTTGAGCTGCTTGCCTTTGGTAATATCAATTTATTATGTGTCTGGGTAGGAGTTATTTTGCTCGAAAGGAAAGTGGTAATGGAAACATGCAGATACACACACATAAAGTGCTGTGTGATACTTTGCTGCCAACAATGAAGTACCTACTCTGTATAGAAATAATTCTTAAAGTAATAGCTCACAATAATATTATATTTGTAGCACTGTGTTATCTAAGCTGATTCTTTGACTATGACAGAGAAAACTTAAAATTATTGGTACACCTCAAACCTTTATTACAATTTGTCAAATTACAGCCTCAATCCTAACTTCATATTGTTTGATATTATATGTTATTGTGCAACACAAAGTAATGTAGTCCATACTTTTTCCTAAAGTTTACAAAACTGATGACCTTAAATGAAAGGCAATCCGACAAACTTGTTCCAAACATCTGTGTATCACATAGAACGAGTTCAATAATATCGCACCTGAAGACAAAAACATATGGAAAAACTGCATACCATGACAATGCGTGCCTATGGTCGTCCACTTAAACTCACAAGCAAGTTTAGTATAAATCAGAGCCGTCATAAGAGGCCGATGGTTACAGTGAAGTGGCTGCAAAGCTGACACAATCTAAATACCCCCCAAAAAACTGTTAATAGTATAATCCATGACTAAGGTGTTTATGGAGGAGTAGTAAGAAGAAAGCCATTGTTGAGAGATATATTTATAAGAGGTCCTGTTTGCTACAACCCATGTAGGAGACACAGGTGTCATAGTCAGATCCTTTTTATTTTTTCCCCTATTAACAAGTTATGCTATATATGCTTAGAGATTATGGCACAACCTCTGAATTGGCCACAAGCACTGTTTAGCATGGTTGTGACAGCAGCTTGTTATGGGCCGCCAAAGTATGTATTTAATACACAGCTTGTCAGTCTATGAAAGCTCAGACTCTCCGGTCCAAAACTGGCAAGACCAATTACAGCATGGAAGGCAGGAGTTTAAGCTTGCTCAAGAATTACCCATAATGCAACAGCGCCTTTTTTTAAATCATGATAGTAAAGATTATAGCTGCACTGGAGCTACGTTTTAATGATGCCCTTCATTATTTCGCAGATGAACTTAGTATATCTTTAAAATTTCAACAACTGGCTGCTGCTTTGAAAACATCTCTTTGCAACATCTGTAGTTGTCCAATTGGTTCTTACCATTTTCTGCTGACTCCAGTCTGTCTTGCCCTGGTCCCGCCTTTGAAATCGGGCTCTACTCTCTACTTTCCAGATTGATATGTGCTGTGTATGCTTTATGTTCTGCAGAAGTTTAAACCTCATGATCCAAAGTTTAAAAAAAAAGCTGTATCCTGTATTTGCAGTAAAATGGGATTATTTATTGCTTGTAAGGGGCAGAATAAATATGTACAGTTCACTTGTCAGATTCTGCTTTGAGGAAACATTTTCCTTCATGTATTCAATTATGTGTAATATATGCAATTTTTTTTTTTTGCATTTAAAACTGAAACAAAACTGCTACATATCTAAGTTTATTATCACTTGACAGAAGCGGAATCAAAATCATGTGAGTTTGGAGTGAATCAGGTCTGATTTGAAGTTTACATTTAATTATTTAGAGTTTTAGCTACTTTGTTTTGTGGTCTGTGTCTTGTTTTTCTAGATTTCACTTTTTTTTGTAATGCTGGAATAAATACACTCACGGTTTTGTGGTAACACCATAGGAAAGCTTTGTTCTCCTTCCCTCCATAGAAGTGTCACAAGGATTATTGTCACTTAATCTACTTACTGTAATGAAATTCAGATATCTGAATAATTTGATATTGCTCTTAAATCATATAGGAAAATGATGAATAAAATACCATATTCTCGACGTAGCGTTATTACGAATGAGTTATTAACACATACGTTCATGCGAATATAGTTTCTGGAAAGCAGAAGGACATATTTCACATCCTGCATAGTAGTGCAGCACACTACTCTAAGCACATTCATAATTATTTTCCACTGGCTGCAATTAATTATACAGCAGTCAGATTATTAATGGGGCAAAGACAGAAAGTGGGAAATCTTGTGATAAGCAGCCATAATGCTGCATCAAAGTTGACCAAATTAAGAAACAAAAACTTCTAAATGTACATATAGACCAGACACTATTTTAACCTAGATGAAAACCAATGATGATGCAAAGTCCTAAACATGGGGCTTTAAACATGTTAAAGTTCCACCAGAAGTACTTGCATCACGTGAGACATAATACATGAAACCAGTTGTCACATAGGGATACTGCTGGAGCCAAAGTGCACAGGATGGAATGACATATGACTGCCACAGAGAGAGATATTGCCTGGTATGAGACTGTCAGCAACTCTGGCAGGCCACCTTGGGAAATAAAAAAAAAATGAAATAAAGGAGTAGAGGCCTTGTATTCAGGGGGGTTATTGTCACGTCCTATTTGATGAAGTCAGATAGCTGACTCGCATTGTCTGTCTTGAAAGGCTGCAGTTTCCCTGCTCTCTGTTTTTGACCTTTTCTTTTACACTGCTCTCGGACGTTTAAAAACAATCTGTGGGAGAACAGTAAATGGTTTCCCAACTGTTACCTTATTAAGCAGCAATCTGTTGACTGTGACAGACTTTGGTTCATTGCTCATATACAAAACCTGAGACCAACCGAGGATATCAGATCCTGTTTTAGATGCACACTTAGCATAAATATTTTTTGCTGAGTTGTACTATATAGACATAGAGGCTTATAAAGAGAAATAACTCTTGTAAGATGTGGCTCATAGGAGAGAGATCAAGATTTAGTTTTGCTTTGGGAGGGACTAATAAAAAAAATAACAAAATGAATCACATTGTTGCAATTAAAAGGAATTGTTAAAGCTCTTTTTTTACACAGCACCCCTCAAATGGAGCCTGGTGCAGTGTTGGCCTTTACTGTGTTTTGAGTTCAATCTCTGATCCACATCTTAGAAAGAAAAAAGTGGAAATTAGAGTCCGATTTGTATTTATGTTACAATTGGTTCACAGCTTATGAAGAAAAACTCTTGTAATACAGTTGTGTTCCTGCTGAATCTAGATATGGCATCTTTTTACTTGCTATTAAATCTCTGTGTAGCTTATGTCTGGCAAGAAGAAAAAGTGGCAACTTAAAAAAGCCAACATTTAAGCCTGTTCTGTTTTCGTAAGAAATGTAGCACCTTCCAAATAAATATGTTGGCAAAATATGAAAATGTCCAAGATTATAGCCAATTAGAATAGTTTATTTAGGAAAACTCTGTGTTCATAATTAAATACATTTTTTAGGTTATGAAAGGTGAGAGATATACAAAGATTTCTTGGCTGATTTTTATGTCTGGTTTTGTAAAACTGATGATAAAGCTTCTTGATTTTGCTTTAGGAACTGTTAGTAAGAGCATTTACATTTTTTCCTCTTTGTCCTGCTGGTTTAAGTCATTTGTGATATAGTTGATATTAGAAACAGTAGGAATATGCCATGTGAGGAGAATAAGTGAAAAGCAGTTATAATCACTGACTGTGTAGAAAATAAGGCTGACTTTTACATTTCTGAAACTGTCATGGTCCTCAAGTGTAAAGAATTTGACTGCAGCTGTGCTTGAGTTTGGTGGATTTTGTTCGAACTATGACTTGTTTTTTTTTTTCATATCTGGCTGGCATATTATATTCATGAGCCCAATGATTTTATGAAAATAGCCTTAGGATTGTTGTGGCTCAATTAGAACATTCAGCTGCAAGCAATTAGTTGACTCAAGTGGGTGATAATCTGTATGGGAACTTTTCATATGGACGCCGCCCCTCCAGATGTGAAATTACATGGCAGTAAAGTCTGAAATAATTCATTCATTGATAATAGTGTTCAGTGCTGTAAATATTCCTTGTTTCAAGATCAGGTTTTAGTAATAATGTCAGTTCCTCTTCTGTGCTCATGTTAATTAGTGCAAACACACTTTAACCACACAGATAACATCTAACAGATAAAAACAGTCATTTAAATGTATGATGTTTTTGATGTATCTCATTGCTGATTCTCAAATCATAATTTGCTTGGTTGCAATGAATACAAATCCTATCACATTTTTATCCTAACAGAAGTTAGATGACAGTGTCATGCCTTGATGAATAATGCTTTACGCTAGAGCGCATATAAAGATATATAATATGAAAAGTGACCTACATGCATTGATTTCTCTTTGATTAATGAGCTTCTAGCGAAGTATTCATAAACAAGGTCTTAGGTGGAACACAGCAGGGATTGCTTCTGCTGTGCCTGTAGATCATGTTTTTAAACGGTAAATTAATTGATGAAAAATTCTCACTACTAATTTCTCTCTGAATGGAACATTTAAATAAATCTGCAAGATTATTAGTCAAATGAAAGTTAAACTTAGGTAATATTAATAACTGAATGTTATTGATCTCACATTGGAGAAATTTACCTCTGCATTTAACCCATCCCCTTAGTGAGCAATGGGCTGCCATGGTGTGGCGCCCGGGGAGCAGTGTGGGGTTAAGGGTCTTGCTCAGGGACCCAGAGTGCAGGCTGTAGGGATGAGACTGGGTACTTGCAACCTTCTCAGAGCACAAGCGCACTGCTCTAATCACTAGGCCAACACTCCCCCTTAATAACCAGTAATCATTTTAGGAATAATTACCTATACAGGACTAGTTCAACATGTGGCTCTTTAAATGTTAATTAACTCATGTATAAACACTTTTAATGAAAAAAACAAACAAAACAAAAACATGTGGTTTTAAAACAAACTACTTTAAATTTAACAATCTGAAAACCCTGCATAATATTAGTTCAAAATCCTCTGCATCTTCCGAGTTTGCATCAATGAAGCTGAGGTGGGGTCTGGAGACTGAAGAATGCTAGTTACACTATTTATATCAGTGACAGTACTGCTTGCAAGGCTCTCTGAGGAGCTCCATTCTTACCGCCTGACAGCACTCTGCCTTGTACTTTCTCTCTGCACACACACAGTTAGTGTTTATTTAAAGCACAGCAGATTAAGTTTTCATCAAGGTCCAGATTCAGTTTGGTTGTTTCAGAGGGATGTGCAAAAGTTCAATCTAAATAAAACGGCTACGTTAAGTTACCAGTATTACGTTTGATAAACTGAAAATACTTATAATTGCATCCCTAAGTGATTTCCCATAACAGTTCTTTGTCAAGCTTTGACCTTGAACATTTAATATATTTGATATATATTGCTTGTAAGAAAGATATTACTCAAATTAGGTTTTATAATCTTAATTTGTAAGAGTTTTTGTCATGTTGGATTGTAGATTTTTTTACCCAGAATGCAGAATCACACAGAGAACCAGTGAATTTTAACATTTTATTTACAAAAGCAACAAGAATCTGGAAGCGAGGAACTGCAGGAACTCAGTTGAACTCTTTGGTTGGTCTGAGGAGAGAAAGCAGACTGATCAGAAAGGAGTTGGTTGATGACAGCTGATGACTGATTGATTTGCTTACTTGAGAGCTGAAGGGGAGGTAGCATGGATCTGTAGGGGTTTGATTCAGTGGGCTTTGCAGACTGTACCCCAGAGGTCCAGGAGAATGTGAGTAAGAGCCTAGAGCTTTGGTACTTGTAAGAGACGTCATGCTGGAGAGCAGGCCGGCAGGGGATGAAGACTAAGAACTGATGCACACAGTTTGGACCTTTTCCATGAAGATTGGAGGTGAAATGAGGTTCACTGGTTGTCTGGAACAATAACAGAGTCCACATTAAAAGAGATTCACAAGAAGACAAATTCAACACGTAAAATATTCCTTGTTTAGGTCTTTGGCTGAAATATCATCAGGGGTAATCACTCAGCTAAGAGAGATCATCCTTCGCCTCCTTATATACAGGCTGGTCATATATCTTGGGTTAGCAAGGTTATTTTTGCTAAAAAGTTATCTCTGTCTTTATAACTTTGAGAATGTAGATCAATATAACTTAGAGTGTTCCTAACATTTACAAACATTTAGTGTCTTTTATTATAGACCGAGGGAGAAACCTTAAAAAGATTAACATAGCAGGTTTTAATAGAATTGAAATATTTTTATTGTCCTACAATGGGGAAATCTGGTTGTGAAGATTGCAAATCAAGCTGACAGAAGAAAGGTTACAGGTACAAGAATAAAGAGTATGAAAGGCCAGAATGTAAAAAGAGAAAAATAAAATAAATCCGACTAAGAAATAAAAAACAAACAAACACTATAATTGTTCATAAATAGTTACAGTAGGCTATTCTGTTTAGTTAAGCTTCTAACTCTCTTTCTCACCTTGAGTTAACCTCAGATCTTAAAGCAGAAAATACTGTTTCCTGTCCAAAAGCTTCACCATCCTTCTTTTTTTACACCTTTACACCTTCCTGATTAGGACCCACAATTAATATTTAGTAACAAAGCTATCTAATATTAACAACTAACACTTTATTTCTGGGTATTTTTTACATTTTAACCATGTAAACCGAGACTTGTTTACATAGCGTGCACAGTGCTGAGTCTGATGTAATGTAGTGCACACCAAATAAAGTGGAAATAAAAACCTGATTACTGCAGCTTTTATTGTGGATTAAAATTTCATGGATTTTTCACTTTGGAGTACAAATGACATGCAGCATAGTAATTATTAATTTGTTCTGAGATATTGCATTATCTTTTGAGTTTCAGGTTTGAATCTGTTTTTTTTTTTGGTCATTTCAACTCAATCTGGCAGGCAGTCCTTTAAAAAAAAAGAAATAAAGCCACCTCTGCTGTAAATAGAATGATATAAAAGACTGTGTGCTTGTATGTTCTTTTAAAAGTTTGCAAGGCTGCTCAAGCCTTAGACCTATTTGATTATTTTGAATTTTAAAGTCTGATGCCCACAGCAGGACTTTGTCATAGTCCATGCCCATGCAGCATTTCTTTTTAAGTGGGTGTACATTTGCATTATTATGCCTCTTATGTTTTGACTGGAACAAAGCCAAAAAGTACCTTTTTAATGTCTGCAGTTGCATTCAGATATAACTCTCTTAGGCAAAAAAAAAAAAAAAAGAAAACAAAAGGGGGAAAAAAAGTGTTGGATTGATGCAACAACTTTGAAAAGCGACAACTTCAAGACCTTGGAATTCCCCCACAGCGCTGCATTGGCAGCTTCTATAAATGTAACATTAACACAAGCTTTCGACAGCAACTGGAAGTTTGAAGGCTTTCTTGAAAGCATTTTGCATCAGATCTCAAGTTGAAGGCAGGATGCCAGTGGTTAATTTCCAATTGCCCGTTTCCTGAAAGAGAATCGGACCACCCTGAAATGGTCTAAATATACCGATACAGAAGGCGATTGTGCTTACAGCGGTGTCTGTGGAATGTGTGGGTATGTTGTGTTCTGCTCACATCACATTGTTTCTCTTGCTGCCATTCTGTGGCCTTGGAAATGATTTAATTTTTCAATGGCCTGCCTGCGATCAACAGGCATGCCTCTTGAGAGAGATGTCTGCCTTGATAATTGTGCCATGAACCTCATCAGCATTTCAGATGAAATGGGGCTAGACGGGTCACTATGAGTTTAAGAGACGCTAATTTGATTGAAATTCAAACTGGGAGCACCAGGAAATAGATTGTTCCTCTTTGGGTAATGTGCTCCCCTTACTCATCTTGCTTCTATCCTCCAGTTACGCAATTGTTTTCGCTGCAGCAGCTCCTTCTTTTCTTTATCATATTGTAAATTGCAAATGGCCACTCTAGGGTAGCAGAGTTTTGAAAGAGAAAATTAAAAATCTCACCCCAAGCAAGGCACATACAGCTAGAAAAATGAAAAACTGTTTTGATTTGACATGATTGCAATGTGATTAGGCATTGTGGTTTGTTGAAACATACCTCCAGTTCAGACAGATATACACACCTTTCTTGAAGTATATATATATATATATACAGGACTGTCTCAGAAAATTTGAATATTGTGATAAAGTTCTTTATTTTCTGTAATGCAATTAAAAATCATGTCAACATCAATGTCAGCTGCTGGTGTTGGTCCACTGTGTTTTCATCCAGTCCAGAGTAAATGCAGCTGTGTACCAAGAGATTTTAGAGCACTACATGCTTCCATCTGCTGAAAAGCTCTATGGAGATGATGATTTCATTTTCCAGCATGATCTGGCACCTGCCCACAGTGCCAAAACCACCAGTAACTGGTGTACTGACTATGGCATTACTGTCCTTGATTGGCCTGCTAATTCCCCTGACCTGAACACCATAGAGGATTTGTGGGGTATTGTGAAGAAGAAGCTGAAAGACACCAGACCCAGCAATGCAAATGAGCTACAGGCTGCTATTGAAGCATCCTGGGCATTCATAACACTCCGACGTCGAGGTGCTAACGTCTCTGTTAAACACTTTAAAAAACTCTGAAAATGGAATACGAAAGGTGGATTCTTGATTCTCGACGTCGGAGTACACAGAGTGAAGCGAAAAGACTACAACTGTGTAAACAGGCCCCATTTCCGTTTCCGGTGGCAGGGGAATATTGACTATTCCAACAGAACTCAATGGGATTTACAAAATGCTAAATAAAACACGACAGGAATGTTTTTTCTTCACGAAACTTTTTTTGGAACGTCATTGAACAGCGCTGACGACCCGGTGAGTAGCATATTTTAAAAAAAGAACGTTTAAGGTTGTTTTAAGGATATTATCGGACATGCTCTATGCAAGCCATTCTAAAGCAGCCAGGGGTTGATTCTAAATGAGCCAAAAAGCAGAGACAGGACCAATTGTCAAACTTTTGGTGTCGATCATTCGATTTCATCCTGGACACTACAGAAAATGGGCTTAAAGTGTAAAAAACCGAACTTCTCCTTTAAGCAAAACTGCTTTTATAAGCAAATGGTATTTGAATCCAATTGGACTTTTTCATGCCAAGTCATGTAATTCTGCTGCCTTATTTCCAGCTGGCCATTAGTGAGAGGTGGGTGCACCCTCAACAAGTTGCCAGTGCATCACACAGGCAAACTGCTTTTACAAGAACAAAGTTTCATATATCATAAATTGAATTTTACAAAAGAAGAACCGAGGAAGATGAGGGGGGCATTTCTGCAAAGCTTGAATCAATGTGACTTCTTTAGGAAATGTGTCGGATTCCCTGCAAATTTAGACAGTATATTTAAATGGCCTTGGTATTCTAAATGCTTATGAGAGTGTCAGGTCAGGTTGTAGATCCAGTTTTTGGAGAGCTTAGGTGAGAGAAGGAAAGAAAGTGAACGAGGAAAGAATAGAGGATGAAGGCAGTATGGGAAAAAGTGCATTTCACTTGTTCTGGCATTTTAGTGTTCTCACACCTGAATTTTAACTTGAGTAACAGCCACTGAAAATGTCTCTCAACACATTTACCTACTTTTTTTGCACATAATACATAATAATAACGGAATGGTATTGTTCTCATATTGGAGAAATTTACCTCTGCATTTAACCCATCCCCTTGGGGATCAGTGGGCTGCCATTGTGTGGCGCCTGTGGAGCAGTGTGGGGTTAAGGGTCTTGCTCAGGGACCCAGAGTGCAGGCTGGGATCAAAGGGATCTCTGCTCTAGGATCACTGATCTAACCACTAGGCCAACATTCTCCTATAATACGTATATAATACACATAAAATATAATACATAAGAAACCCGTCTGAGGATCTCAAGTCAGCGTTATGAAAACATGGACCACCCAGCTGCCCTGCGAGCTTCCCACCGTGTCATTGACTCATACTCCCTATGAGTATTATTGCTTGCAGGTAAACATATGCATTCCCACCAGCAGACAGAGAGCACAACCTTTACAGGCAGGGGTGGATTTCCCAGGCTTGGAAGGATTCCCAAATGGCCTGTAAAGCAGAGATGGCCAATGGATGCTGCTTTGCTTCTTGTTTTTTTTTACTACCCCATTAAATGTTGTGTCATTGCTGCACAGGTGTGTAACCATCCTGCTGATCACTGGGTCAATTTGACAGTTTGCTTATTAAGGTAGGTATGAATGTTGCCTACCAATATTAAAAAAGAAGAAAAGAGCTCAACAAATAGGTGCGGGCTTTACCAGCAAATGGGACAAAATGAAAGAAAGAGATGGGTGCAAAAAAAAAAAATGTTCCTCATTACCTCCATGATCCCCTATTAGCTCATAAAAAATCTTTGTGAAAAATCTTCAATAAGATAGATTAAAATTTAGCATATCTTTCGATATATTAATATTCATTATAGTTGATCATTAATAACTGTATTTTTTCAGTTTCTTAACTTAATAGCTGGGTTTGGAGGAGTTGGGTTCTAATAACAACACCTCATCTATGCTGAGAGGCTCTCAGTCGGGGTCTTCTTTTTAAAGGCCGAAGAAGTAATAAAAAAAAGAGTCGATTAAAGCTGTTGAGAAACTACTGTCTTCATGAAAATTACTAAAATACCCAATTTTGTACACAATTGTCTACATTAATCTACATTGCACAGCATATACATTGCTCTCTTCTAAGTTCCACCAGCATTTTCCCTGTCTGTCTGCTAAAGTCAATGCCATTTCACTGAAATCACTGAATATTATATGGTCTATTTAAGACGTTGTACATTCAAGATACATATGTACTTTTCCTTAAAAAAAATACATACTTCAAATGTTCAGAACTATATTATATATGTGTTTAGGGCTGAAACAATTATTTGAATTAATGGTGATTAATCGATTATTGAAATAATTGTCAACTAATTTAGTAATCGATTAATCGTCAACTGGAGTATAGAGGTTCTAAAACATGCCTTTAGTTGACAGAGCGACACACTTAGAGTAGCAATTATACCAAAACTGTAAATAATTGTTCAGCAGAGACTAAGTGGACAAGATGTTTACCTGAAGACTTTTTTTAAAAGTCAATTTTTGTTTTTGATAATCCTGCAAGTAAAGTTCCTTTTTAGGGATTGTCTCTGCTGTCTTCAGCTTTGCTGAACATCAACAAATGACTGGAATCTTACTTGAATTGTTTGAGTTCCTAGTGCGTGCTGCTGATTAATCCAGATTGCATTTATCTGCTGCAGTGGATCAGAGAACAACATACTCACAGCCACTCCTAGAAGCAGACTGATGCAACACTCGGGCCTTATTCACACAGATACAAGATTTGATGTATTATAATATATAGGATATATTCAATGTTGATGTTTACTCGTTCAAGCTGGTTATCGAAAAAGGAACTGGTTTTTGGAGAGAACATAATAATTTTGGAAACCCGGTTCCAGAGTAAAATGGTTGCATGTTTCAGTGTTTGTATGTGCAAATCGCATCTTTTTTTTTATCAAGGATGTTGTGGCCCAACCTACCTCTTGTGTGTTTAGTTGTGATTCATTAGCACTATCACAGTGACACCGAAGGGCTTGGCATAGGTCCTACAGCATCATCATTTGTGCTGTGCACACTTATGTAAAGGCAAAGTTAGTGGAAGCCGTTTGAGATAATATACCATGTTTGTCTTTATATGGACAAGACCTGCACTTAGACTGCACCTGCCTTGGAGCGGATTTACTGTATATACATAACAATTGCTATAATACTACCATTGTTAAAGATTTAGTTAGGTTTGAACGAGGCTTTCTTGATGGTTTTAGCTTAATATCTTCTGTTAATTCGTTACTTTAAAGTAAAATAAAGACTTCTTATTGCTTGATTTTACTCATTAGTTAATTAGAACAAAGTAAAATGCAGTAAACATTTTAAATGTGTAAGTACTAATTTTTAAAGAACTGCACAAAGTAAGCACATTTTATAAATAATCAGTGTGAAAAGTGAACAGTTATTTGTGATTAAAATGGGTTTGGAAAAATATCTCATAATATTCATAACGTGCTATCATCATGCCCAATTATTCCTTTGAAATGGTTTATGATAATAGGCAAAAAAGTTCAGTTGTATCTGGATACATGGTGTCAGGAGTGCCATCCGTTCTACCTCGTTGGCATCCTATTCCACCCATTTCCTACTGTCAGCTGGGAGTGCTCATTTTTAAGAGAGATATGCATCAAAGCTGAGCAGCGTTTTCGATGACACTCTAATTGTACTGATGTCTGCCTCTCCCAAAAGGTCAGTGATGTGATGGGATTACATTTGGAATGCTTCAGTGTGATTAACGGGCTAGAGGTCGAAGAAGAGGCAAGAGGAGAAAGCACACGTTCCACCATGCCCTTTTTATTGTTCTATTTCTTTTACATTAAAATGATTCTCTCTTTTGTGTAGGATTTTATTTTTAATCATAAAAATAAATATTTAGGGTGCATATAGTTTACATATTTCAAAACAGAGTACAGAATGAGAATGTGTCACTCTAGAGAAATGTGGCAAAAAAAACTCTTTTACTTAATATTCGTTATGTAGATGATTAATTAGCACAGACTATAGCCTCAGACTATCAAAAGGTAGTAAAAGATATCATATTTTAAAAGTACTTAATTATGTGCACTGTGAGACCTGTGCCCTGCACAGCATAATGCTGAAGTTCTTATTGGTGGAATTTAGATCACATGCTTTCTTTCAAAATGAGTGGTAAGACTATGCATGGAAGAAGTCATTTGGGCTTTTTCAATTGGTCTCAGGAGATCCTCTAGGTTTCACAGATGAGACGGTAATCAGACTCACACAATCCCATAGATCAGGATGCTCCTGTTCCACTGCGCTAAAATTAGGGCAATATATCAAGAAGAGCTATAAACGCATATGACAACATTGTTTCTGAAGAAGTATGAGCTTTTTTCAAATCTTTTTTCCTGTGTTGTTCAATACTTTTGCCTGGGTAATGATGGCAGGTCTGTGTCTCATTAGTGTCACTAATTTTATTTTTCTATATTATTCAGTTTTACACGCCTGACATAAACTAGGCATTCATTTCCTGGTCTCAATGGAATCTACTGATAAAGCACTGTAATTTATATTGCTTCTGCATGATATGCTTATGCATGAGCAAAGCAGACAGAGTCATCAAAGTGACCATTTAATATGTGGAAAGCGGTGCAGAACCATAAAATATTTGCCACACATAAAAACCAACAAGCAGTCTATTATGATCTCAGCATGAGGTGCATGTTTTAATTTCTAAACAGGAATTTATTTTCATCAGAGCAACAATAAAATACATTCTTTTTTCATCTGTTATTGAACATGGAGGTCATTAATGAAGAGAAAATCCCACGAGATTCTTTGTGGACACAGATGTGCGCACAGATCTGAATATAAATTGGGTATGAACAACCATATACAGTGCTCTTATTTCAACATTCTTGTACTTCTTAAAGAAATTCAAGCGAGATAAAAAAGAGATTTTTTTTTGTAAAATGTTCTCAAACAGAATGTGTAAGTTAATTTACTGAACTTGGATTAACTTTAATGTGTTTATTAAGATCATAAAGAAAAATAAGTAGAATTTATTTCTATTTTTGTGTTCTAATTTCAGTACAATATTTCAAAAAGAGAATTTGTTTTTGTTTGTTTTTTTCTTCATGCTCCAGGATATAGTCTTGTGGTTTAAACTCCAGTCCTCAGCTAACTTTCAGGACTGGCAAATTTTGTGAAATAAAGATAAGCAGTTTATGATGTTATTGTTATGTTAATATTATTGTAATTTGTACAGAAAACAAACTGGTGCTATTATTATTATTATTATTATTATTATTATTATAAGAACATTTGGGATTTTAATAGAGTTGAGATCTTTAGGCCTGTGAAGAATGACTCTATGCACTAAAGATTAAATTTTCCAAAGTTAAGAAAAAAAAAAAAAGATGAAACTAATGCATTTCTGGACCTCCTTAAATCAGCCAAACTGATCAATCAAGCACCTTAGATTTTAAAGAAAATATTTGTCAGTTGAGGAAAAAGATTACTTTCTTTGTATGTTGATGTCATTGTCATGTTTTCAGTGTAGCAAAAGTGGTGATTCCCCTGCATCTTTCTGGTCTGCTTCAGTGCACAGTGTGCCAATTTTCATTTCTACCCTCCAAACACTCTGTGCATTAACTGGAATTGATATGAGTGTGAGTACGGGAGAAAAAAAAAAAAAAAAGCTGATTTGAATTTGAATGACTTTTAAGAATTATTGACTCTCTTATTTTTGCTCACTATGTTGGTATATGCCTCGCATTTGTAGATAAATGGAATTTGCCATATTTCTTTTGTTGATAAATTTATGCATATATTTTGCTTTCATTCTTTTTTAAATTGGATATTTAAGCAGACATAGATTTTTAAGTTTCTTAAAGATATTATAAAACGAAGGTGAAAAGTTGTCTTTACTAGGAATCATAGCTTACTGTTTTGCTTCCTTACAGAATCAGATGCATAGTTTTAACCTGTGACTTTATATATATAACAGACTGTGCAAGCTATTGAAAAAACAGACTGTCTAATCTATAGAAAAAATAAATAGTTTAATTAAAGTAAGATTCAGTGGGAAATTTAAAAGCAAAAGAATATGCCATTTATTTTTTGTCAGCAGAAGAAAGAGCTTAATTGTGACTAGAAAGGAGCAGTTAACCAATGCCCTTTACTTTGATATATTTTTTTATTTTTGAGAAACCTCCTTTTGGGCTTGTATTGTATTACGCTGCACTTTAATCTACAACTATGCCATCCCTGTAATGGGTGCGACATTTATTTAGTTTGCAACAAAATGTCCATATATATTATTTTATAATCTTAATTTAATGTATCTCTTTAAATAAACATGATTTGGGTAAAAGTTGCTGTTTGCATCACTCATACAGGCTTACTTTCCAAAAGAAGTTTTTAAAATTTTCCACTATGTCAGACTCACCATTGGTAAATAGAAATGGGGACGAGCACATAGGATGGCCTTTCGTAAACATATCAACAGAATGATTGACAATTAGGAGGACCACTTATTTTGATGTTCCACCCAGAAAAAGAGCATCCTCCACTATATCTTTGATATCAAAATTATATGAACACAAACGTGTTATGTAGCTGTTAGCTATTTCGGTTATTGAGGTTGGAAATATATTACATGATGAAGTTTCCTTTGGTTTTGTCACATAAAAAAAATAAATAACAACACTTTAAATACTTTAAAATAAAGAATAAATCCTCAATTGGTCTTGAAAGGGTCCTAAAATGTTTTTACTGTGAGCAAAACCTACAGATTATCTATACAATTATTTTTGTGTCATATAAAATGAGTATTTTTAAAAGTTGTTTTTATTTTACTTTTTTGTGTTTACAGATGCAACAATCGCACCCAGTGCATTGTGATCACAGGTTCAGATGTCTTCCCTGACCCCTGCCCAGGGACCTACAAGTATCTGGAGGTCCAGTATGAATGTGTGCCCTACAGTAAGTAAGACCCTTCTCTCGTGAATTGAAAAAAAAAAAAAAAAAAAAAAACTCTTCCTCTCTGCTTCTCATCTTCTCTGCCCCTTTGCCTTCTCTTTGTGTTGAACCATGCCCCGTCCCATTTCTGCTCTGCCTCTCTTTGTCTGCAGTACCTTTCAGCACCCCTCTTCCTCTGTCTTGTCTTCAATCTGTGTCACTCAGTGAACTTTCCTTGAAATATGACCTGTAAAACCCTTTGGTCTTTTTCTGCACTCCCCCTCATTATTGATGTGCTCACAGTGTTTCCAGTGGATCCACGAGCCCAGTTATGAGGTAGCAGACTAGAGGGAGGGCAGAGGAAGTCATGCTGCCTCTCTGTGATAGCAAGCAGGATTTTTTTTTTCTTCTTTGTACAGAGCAGTCTATCAGGCGAAAGCACTGCTCAGCTTGACTTGATGGCTTAATATACAGCACAACAGGTGCTGAAATATATTAACCGATGTTTCATTATGTAACAGTACAGAAAGCTCATCTTGTAAGTCAACAAGGCAATAATTCATCTAACGAGATAGTGTTCACATTTTTGTGTGCTGCACTGTTGATGAAATTTTTTACTGCTATTCAGCTCCCGTACAATCTTTAGCTTGCTCTTTGTATTAAAATTCCCCTTTGTCCTTTAGACTGCCATGTTCATTTGCAATTTATGTTGGAAATTCCCCCAAGTAACCTTTACACACTGATTAATGACATAGATTTAGATGAATTTACATCAGGTGAAATTGACATAGAGGCTAAAGAGATGGGAAGACAGTCTTCTGGTAATTTCTACAATTATGTATTGATATGTATGTCAGTTGTAAGCAGATTAGGGGATGCTTCAATATAAATAATGGACTTCTGTTGTACTTCACCTCCTGATCACTACATCTATCCTGTATTGATTATTGCTATTTCTCCCCAACATTTATGCCAAGTGCCTGATGAGATTGCCATGGTGATAATAAGTAGATGGTAAAACTCATTACATCTTAAAGGTTAACCTCTCAGTGGTTCCAAGGGCATATAATTAAAGTTGGAACATGTCATAATGGCCATTTAAGTCAAACCTTTGAACAAAGACAGATCCTTCAGCCCAAACTTTCAACATGAATGTGCTGGTGTTTTTTCTGTTATTTTTCGTTCTTGCCTTATCATTAAGTGATGTATTGATCTCATCTCTTGCTGTTGTAGCCCTGACCTTAATAAAAGGATTACCCTCAAGATGCCCTCATGTCCACCCACTGTTATGGTTGTTGTTGTTTTTTTGTTTTTTTTCTCACAACAAGGAAGTAGTCAAAATCATTGTTGTGTGTTGATTAAACTTCTGCTCTAGGAGGTTCAGTTCTTTCAAGTGTTATTTAATCCACCTTATTCCTATAACCCATGATGCTTTGCTTGAATTAGCTGTGACACTCTAATAGTAATAACACATTAGCGAATATCTAGTTTTACGCTTTAGATACAGTAGGATAATGTATGCAAGTCCCTCTGTCTTTCAATGTTTAGGAGGATGACGGGAAAAATTCTGTGGTTACATGAGCCAGCATATTTAGTTGCTCTGTCATTTCCAATGCTATTAAAGTAAAGCCAACGAATGGCTTAAAAATCGATAATGGAAATCAGTGCTTACACAGTATCCAAGATGGTCACAATAACCCCCGTCTGAAGCTCGCAGGATGGGGTAGGGTCAAATAGTGGGCATAATATAAAATCTGATTTTGCCCTCACACTGTTTTGATTGGACAGTCCTCTTTTTTTACGTCCAAATGCGTTTTACCCCCTCAGTAGTTTAGTCCTTCGTGGACATTAGTTCGAAGTTAGAAATTAAACAGTTATTCTATCTATGCTTCAGGCAGAGTTGAGGAGTTAAAGAGAGGGTTCTTAGCAAGATCCCTGGCAACCGCTCAATCCCCCGGGTTCAATCTGCTTAAAGTACACTGGTTGCTTATTTGACTATTTTTCCAAATTATCTTTATTTTCTGGTTGAGAATAGGGACTTAGATTGTTGTCTGTTACAATCACCCGCATGACCATATTTCATCAAAATATTTTAAGAAAACTTTTGACTTTAACCTTAGAAGGTCTTGATGGAAAAAGCAACATTCGTATCAACTTACTGAATTTCACGCAAAAAATTTTTCACTCTCTTGAGGTTGTTTTTTGACTTTTTTCAAAAAAGAAGAGGTGATTGAAAGAAGTTTGTCAAGTAAGTTCTGTTTTAGTGATCGTGTATCTCCCAAGTATGATTGGCTGTTTTGTACCCCTCTCACTGTCTGCGATTGGTTTGTGCCATGGCCAATACAAGTACAACTTGCCTAATTGTAACACATTCATTAATTTCTTGATCCATTATCGTTCTGTGGTCATGGCTGGGTTGTTATCTCTTCTTCCTGTTTATTAGAGCCACGTGTAGCCATAACCCAGCATAGCGATACGCTTTTTATTCCTTGGTTAAATTATTGAAACACAAGTAAAGTTTTGGAAGTGAGATGAAAGTCGGCTAGTAATTATACAAACAGGCAAAAAGGCAGGTATTTAGTGAAACTGGAACCAGTTATCTCAAAATGACAGCTAATTTTAGCAGCCTCCAAAGCATAACACTTTACTGCAATTTCCTCAGTTTTTCTAACGGTAGCATCCAGAGTAAATTTTACTGTAACACTTGGGATTTTATGAGTATTGTCCTTTTTCATACCCCTAATTTTGCACCTATGAGTTGCAATTTTTTCAATTCTAGGCATCGCTTTTTTACTGACCTAAACTGCATTGGAAAAAAATGAAAGGTCAGAATGAGCAGAACTCTGTGCAGGAATAAGGTGGATTAGTAAAACACATAGAGGTCCTCTCTTCAATCTCAGCGGTTCTATCATGCAAGTCTGTAGCCATATCTTTTTGCTTCTTAAGGTCCATGTCCAACCAGAATAGGACCAAGAACACAGAATGTTTCCTATCACAACTGCCCTGGTAAGTTTTTAGTGTTTTCCCAGTCTGGTGCAGTCCGAATAAGCCCGGTCCAGCTTGTCCTATTCAAGCCCTGATGTAAACCATAATAGCTTTTGATTTGTTGGCAGAGTTCCCTATTGTGTTTCTTTCCTTTCGCCTGTCCTCTGTCCCTTTCCCCTAAATATAATCAATATGCCACACATCAATTTGTAGTCAGACTAATGCAGAAAGAAAAAGTCATAGGGAAGGATTAACTTTTCCTCATCAGAGAGGCTCTGAAACTCTTGCTGCAGCTTTCATGCAGGATGGTAAAATCCCTGCTACAGATTTCTAGTTTTCAGAGAAAAAGATCAAATGCCAAGTACCAAGATTAGTGATTAAAAATGTTTTGGTGGTCCAAGGGCTTAGGCTTCCCAGGATTTGCAGGGACACAAGATGTTTTGGAAGAGAGGATATTAAGTCCTCATTAAGCTTACTTACAAGGAGAGCAGAGACAGTGTCCTAATTTTGATCAGTAACTACTACTCCATAAAATCTGCTTTACCCACTAACCCAGCATATTTGATTTATACAACCTATTAGTTTGGGCTTTTATATAATTGCAAATGAATTTTTTATTTGAACTCAGGTGCAAGTAGACTTTACAAGCTGGCTACATTTCCAGCTTTGTCCTTTTAATGTAATGACTTGATCTGTGTTAAAACTCTGTTTAGCAAAATAATGCATTTTTGCTATCGCTCAGCACTGTCACATGCTCAGTGCGGTTCAGCAATTGCTTAAAGACGGCACTACAAAAGCTGATATTTTTAATAATGATTGTGCACTGCCATCAGTTTGCCTTCTTTACAGGTGCATGCTGTAACTGAGAATATAATGTAAATTATTCCAGTGATTCAATTTGGAAAGTGAAACTTATATATTGTCTAGCTTCATTACACAGAGTGAGATATTTTATGTGTTTATATCTGTTATGTCTGATGATTGTGGCTTACAGTTAATGAAAAACCAAGATTCAGTTTCTCAGAAAATTTGAATAATACACAAGTTTCAAAATAAAGGATTTCCAAAGCAGCAATACTGGCCAACTGAAAAGTATTAGCATGTGCTGTACAGAATGCACCCACTATTTGTCTAGGGCCCCTTTGCATTAATTACCAAATATGTGCTGTTAGGATTAGTGAGGATACAGTTATCATTTTGCTGATGTATTAATAAGGCTCTAAGTTTCTTTAACATTAACCTCCATCTCTTTTGCATTGTTGCATCTGGTGTATCTTATCCTCCCAAGAATACTGTATAGGTTTTATATAAAGTTATAGTCAGGTCAATATGCTGGTCTCTAAATAATATTAAAATATGTATTGGTACATTTAGCAATCTTGGAAGCTGCAAAGTTCTGCTGAAAATGACTCCGGCATCTCCATAACACTTATCAGCATTTGTTTTAAAATGCCGTCAAAGTTCTGTAAATGTTTACTGTAGACAGCTGTACTGATTTTGGAAATAAAAAAAAAAATAAAAAAAACTATGTGTTCCAACGAAACACCGGACAAGGCCCCATAAATCGTCTCTTACCATGGATATGTAACACAGGCCCTCAAGCAACTTGTCCCCTTTTTCCATTGACAGTTTAAGCCCAGTGGGAATTGAAGTAACTGGTTACATGGGCGTGTTGGATCATTATACGATACCTATAAGTGTCAGAAATGTGGGTCCAAATAGTTCATCTGCCCACTAGGAAAATGCCCATTATGCCAGATGGCCAGTCAATGTGTGCTTTTGAAACACTCTCTCTTGTAATTCTCCCCCAAATTCTTGAATGAACATTTTGCACAATATCTCCCTCCACTTAACTTTCATTTGACAGCCTTGAATACAACACTCTGTCTCAGCCCTAGAGTGGCTAATCGGGAGAACCTGGACAATTCCCGGTGGGCCAGTCTTATTTTTGGGCCACAAGGGATGTTGATTTTTTTCTTAATGATTTTTCTTTAATTTTTTGTTCATCCATGAGTGGATCACTTGCGCTGCTACCACCATCCTTGGTCTGCCTTCATCTACACTGGCAGTTTTTTTTTTTTTTTTTCTCCGAGCATCAAGACGTAACACGCCAGTGTACTAAATTGCTCAACGGTGTCTGAAAGATGGAAAATAAAAGGGTGGCACGGAGAAAGCCAGAATTCAAAGGAGGAAAGCTGCAAACAGATGCTGCTTATTGAAGAAAAATTGGCAACCTCCTTGGTAAAACAAGCTTGAGGTTTGTAACGTGAAAAGACATTGATAAAATGGATAAGAACTTGGATTGAACTTACCCTGCTAACCACTGAACACGTTAATTATCAAGTCATTGCATTTTGTGGTGTTGTGTTACATAATCTATGTTATATAGTTTAAATAAAAGCATGCAATGCCACATAAATAGGAATGTTTGTCTGGTAGCCCCTCAGAGTCAAAGGAGCTATACAGCAGTACCAATTACCAGCCATGAGCGCAGTTCTGTACGCTCACAAATATGGCCATATTTTTTTCAAAGGTTACTCGGTGTCAGAAGCAAAACTTACCATTTAGACAGATGATAACTGCTTTTTGCTCCCTGTCAGTCACGTAACTCCTCCTCCATCGCACGGTACCTGCGCCATCTTTGTTTTTAGTCTCTGCTGGGGGGGAGTGGCAGCGGGCTGCTCGGACTGCAAATCCCATAATGCTTTTCAAGGAAAGCTCTCCGCACAGAGCATTCTGAGATATATCTGCCTCTTCTGAGGCCTTTCTTTTCTTCACATACACTTCGAAGACACTTTTCATCTGACGACCAGTTAGAAAGGTGAGCTTTAATGACTAATTGACATAACTCAACACAGATATACGCCTGAAAGTGCGCATGCGCAGGAAAAGATGGCTAACTGGGGACGAGCATGTTGGATGGCCTCACGTAAACATATCACCAGAGTGATTGACAATTAGGAGGACCACTTGTTTAGAATGGAAATAAAAGATCTTCCTCTATACCTTTAAGTTCAGTAATGCGTACTTTAAAGATGACTATTTTATATGTGATGTAGGTCCATGAGAGTCTGAGGAAACTGAAGGAAGTGTGAAATAATAATATTGTCAGTTATTTAATTTCGCTTTGAAGGTTTGGATATCAATGAACAACTATTTGAACAGAATGTTGATTCTGATATTGTTGAAAAAGATAGGGTATGAAGAATAATGTTGGGAACTTGCACTAATGTTTGAACAAGTCTTCATTGTGAAACAACCCTAACTTGTACTGTGTTAAAGGTATTTTAGAAAAGGAAATTTAATTAAAAGCCTTTATGGTAATGATCAGAAGAGATGGACCGAGAATTGAAATCACACAACCGGTGTGAAAGTTTAACACAGTTTATTGAAACAAAACTGCTGCAGGTGGTGTCAGTGACTAGGGCAGGAACCTGTGGAAATAGAGACAGAAGATTAGTTACCAAGTTAGTTTTATGATGTCCATCAATCACAGATGTAATGGTTACTAACCTTCTCTTAGTCATCAGTCTGGGAAGAACCACGTAGTTAGGTTCCGGCCGTAGCACTGATGTTGCTTTCACTGGTCAGGAAGTCCCAGAGAATATCTCCAGCCGAGTTACAATGATCAATGGTCAGGCAGAGGGTCAGAGTCATGAAGACAATAGTAGGCAGCAGGTAGTAGACAATAGTAGACTTAACCTGTAAGTTTAAATCTCATGTGGGTCTTTTCTGAGGCGTGAAACTCCAGGACTGAAAATTTGTCCCACTCCAGCCCTGCTCTGTCTTCGTAATAGTATTACGAAATATTCCAAAAACTGAATCTTTGGTACAGCCATGTTCCATAATCATCAACATAACGGAAATAAACACTCAGTCAGACTGTTGATGCTAAATCTTAATCATGTTTTTAACTTTTTATGACATTCTCAAATTTAAGGAATTGCATCTAAACTCCACACTCTATTATATAATAATAAACTGTCTCCGTACGAGTAAAACAATCCTTCAACGTTAAAAATGTTTACCTTTAAAGCTTACTAATGCTTCTAAAAAATAATTGCGAAATGTAACATTGATCTTTAGGTCACAACCATTTTTAACAGTGATATTGTTTATGGTTAGCCTTTCCATTCTCCCATTTCGTTTTCTTCTGTAAAATGTAATATGTAATTTTCCGGGTGAATCTATTTAATACCCACCACAAAACAGATTTTTTAAAAGTAATCATAAGTAGTCAATACAATTTAATTCAGCAAACCTGATGTATGTTTTTAATATCTGTTGGAATAAGTGAAGTGTTGTTAGCTTAATGTGGTTTGAGATGTGTTTTGTGATTGTTATGTTGCTTTATGAAACTGACTGTCTTCCCTTCCCCCTGTGAAATCTGCAGGAAACTCCTTGGGTATCTGACTCACTCTCCTCGCTCTCCGATATCTGATCACGCTGTTCTATTTTTGTATTCTATTAACGTCATCAGATCTTCCTTCATGTGTTATTTTCTTTCCAGATTTTCCTTGGCCATGTTTCTCTGTCCAGATCTGTGTCTTTAATTTGATTTCTATTTTTTTCTTACTGTGGATGCTTCAGACAAGTGTTAATTTGCTTGCTTTCCTGTCCGTGTTTTATCCCTTAGTTAGGTGCAACACACTTGAATTTCTTCTGCAGGGTGGAGTACATTTAGTTATGGATTTTAATACATTACTTGTTTCCGACCTTTTTCAACATTTAAGCCTTGATCAGACTAAAGCATATCTATCAGAATTAATAAAAAAAAAAATATATATATATATATATATATATATATATATATATATATATATATATATATAACTTTTCTGAGGTAAAAATTTATTACTTAGCATGTTGGTCCTTTAGATTTGCATTTAGATAATATAGAAATAAATTGAGACATCAAAAAGAAAAACAAAATTCTGAATGTTGTATGAATCAGTTGTTTACGGTGCCCTCCACTTGTCTCGCAAAAAAATTCTTAAATAAATTCAGCAGTTTTTTCAATAACCAATTTTGCACACAAAAAATGGAATTAGTGAATTAGGGCTGGACCATGGTACATGGACATGATCTGACCCTTTTATAATGATATAAAAATGAAAAGCATATGCAAACAACAGCAAGATAAAAACTAAACATTGGTTGTAAATAAGGATGAAAACAAATGATACTTTTAGACTTAGGCTTAGACTTAGATTAATTTTGTCATTTTGTATACACGAGTGTAAACAAAAGGAAATTTCGTTTAAAACAGCTCTAGACAATTTCATTTTCTAAAGATCTATTGTCGATTAATGTTTAATTAGGCAAAAAAAATGTTAAGATAATGTCTGCTTAGATGGACATTCCTTTGGTGTTGTTATGTTCTGGACTTTCTAAAAAAGTAATGCATGCCAAATCATGTTTAATGCAGTTATATCAATCAACACAATACTCACAGGGCATCTGCCCTGGCTAAATGACAGAGTTTGTGGAAGCATGTGAATGATGGCATGTTTAACTCTAACAATAAGCAGCCAACAGTCTACGATGACTATGGACCTGTTGAGTTTTCTTAGATATTGGAATAAGGGAGGAGGTCTTCCAACATCACAGGACAGTCTTCTAAGTCAGACTAACGTTCAAGAGGTCTGGTAGAATCCCACAGTGCTGCTCTGCACAGGCCTTTAGGAGAAGCTTTGGGTCAAAGGGGGGTGAGATTTCCAATTGACTATGGGCAGAAGAAAAGGATGCTTAGTTTATTCTTGAAATAAACCTATTGAAGAATGTATTCAGTTCATTAGTTCTGCCCAGACCTCCATCTCTCTGATCCTCCATCTGCTTGAAGCCTGTGATTTTCATCCTTGACCAGACATCTCTGGAATTGTTTTCGTGTAGCTTGCTTTCCAGCCTCTTCCTGTATGGCTCCTTGCTTTTTCTTATCTTACCTTTAAGTGGCTTCTTTAAACTCCTCAATAATTCCCTGTCTCTTCCTAGGCTCTTTTTTTCTTGCTTGGCAGGTACTCAGATCACTTGTGCTCCAGGGTTTATTATTGGAGAAGCATTTTACTGTCCTGGTCGACATGGTGTTATCTACACAGAGGTCTATGTAGTCATTTATATGTAAACCCAAAAAACACTGATTAAGAAAATACAAAAAAAAAAATGGTGATTACAAAAAAGGAACGCACAAGTTAATGTCTAAGCTAAATCTAGGATGCAGGATGAGGAAGGAACTATACTACAAGATTAGTTAGATTGTAATTACTTTTACCAATAATGTCAACTCTTCTTTACAACTTGGCTTTAGTTTCTTAATTTTCAGCTGTTTGTTAGTGTGACAGATTTTCATAAATGCTTTGGATGCCAGATAGGCTCATATTTCAGCCAATAAAACTTTCAGAGACAGAGGAGAGGGTAGTATACCTTAAGACTTCAATGTTCCATCTTATTTGGCTACACTTATTTCTTGCTCCTGCCAGAACAAAAATGTTTAGCTACATTATACTTTTGGCTTATTAACCAAATTTAAAAAGAAACAACTGCCAAAGCTGTTAAAGATGAACAACATATAAAAATGTATATTTTTAGGTATTGATATATAAAAAAGTAAATTACAATTGTTAGCAACCTGAGAAGCCTGTATAGTGGAATGCTTCTAGGAGATCATTGCTCAGATTTCAGTTGTTCAAATTGATGTTATTTGCATCACACCAGCAAAAAGTGTTAAAACTGAAGCTTTCATTGTAATTGATCAGTTTTGCTTTTTAAATTCCCAAAGCTTGAAGTTACTTTTCTACTTGTGTATATCTATTATAATATACATATTATATAATGTATTCTAGTGTGATGTTTGTTGGTGTTCATATGTTTGTAGCTAATGCTTTATTCTACATAATCTAAGGCGTAGTAATAAAAGCAGCACAATAAATTGCAAATATAACAAAGTTCTGATTTATGTTATATCCATATCAGGACAAAATGCCTGCACTAAAAAAAACTATTAGCTTATTATTTCTAACCATGTATAAAGATTCCCTACTGTATGCCTGTAATATATTGGTGATAGCATTAAATCTAGCTTAAAGGTTTTACAAAATAAGGTGTTAAAGTATTTGAGAGATTACAACTGATCGAAAAAAATATATTTATTATAAAAGTTTTTTTCTTGCTGTTGTAGATGAAAATAATAAATTAATGTTTTTCTTTTCAAGCAGCGGGTTAAAGTACTCACAACATGTAGTGAATGTTGGCTTGAAACCCAGAAAATAATCACATGAACACTTAACATTATTTTTTAAATTGAGTAATTTTCTTAAGACATCAACATTATTGCATACCAGGTTTTCTTTTTTCTAGTGAAGATGAAAAATATTTTTTAATCTTTGTGAAAGTATATCTTTAGCAGCAGAAGAGTGTTCTTTCTTTTTACAATTCACTGTGCTTTTTTTGGCCATACAGTGCTGCATATTTGGTAGATGTTATGACAGGTACGATAGTTATTTCAGCTTTTTCAGTGTTATGTTTGAATTCGTTTTCTTACACTTTACTGTACCACCCTTAACAATCCATGGTCTAACCCAGGCTTATGCTTAATCTGGAAAAGATTTTATGGATTTATTCAGTAATTCAATAATTCAGAGTTATTCATAACTTTTAAATACCCCTTCTCGGGTTAATGAATAAAATACAACACTAAATGTATTTGATCAATTTCCTTAAGTTTCTGTGGCTTGTGTGTTGCTATTTCAGTGGATCAGAAATCTCAAGAATTCCACACATGAACAGAATCAGGAGAAGTTGGTTTAACAATTTCAAGCTCCCAGTTGGGTTGTGTCTGACTGTTCCTTACCACCTTTGCTCTTAGAGGATTAGTTTCTAGTGAAGGAAGCTGCCTTTAGGGTTTAAAGAAACATTTTATGAACATTTTGCTGGATACCAGCCAAGTAAAATAAAAATGTTCTTTTACAAGATGATTAGTATCCATATGACCTATTTCAATTGTAGGCATAGAAATGTAACTATGAATGTACAGCCAAAAACAGATTGTCACATACACTTCATAATAAGACTTATATGATTTATTTATTTTACTTTGTATTTTAGTTAGGATTACCACTTACATTTTGAGAGATAAACAAAATAATGACAAATCTTTTCTACTTTCCCCTTCAAATTTAGAAGTTAACCATGTTCTCAAACAATTTGGGGAAGATGAGATGTTTTCTTTGTAAGCTTCTGTTAAATGAAACGCTCAAAAATAAATTGTAACTCGCATGTAGAGATAACTATGGCAACACCTAAATACTTCAAACATGGGAAAAAAAGACTCTTTCCTTTCCCTTGAGATTTCTAATTGCCCTATAGGTGTTGCCCATTTCATGATGTTGCCATATCAGGTCACTTCTGGCTATTGGGCTCATCTCTAGGAAGGTTGAACAAAGTCAGACACATTTCACAGCTAGTATTTGACTTAGAAATGAGTTTAAAAAAAATATTCTGTCACTTTGCAGAGTACGGTAGTTGCTAAAAGAGGGACTTGGTCTTAGCTTTGAGCAGAAATGATCGCACTCTGCCTCACATTACTGCTCATTAATTGGAGAAAGTGGGAGTGTTGTTTACTGGGCAGGCACAGTGTGGTTAAGTTTACCAACATTTTCCCCAGGCCTGTTTCATTAGTTTATTGTTATTAATATTTTTATTGCATCATAAGACTTTCCTTTGTTTCCTTTGTTGTTAGTCATAACTTTTTTCACATTACAGTTAGTTCCATTGTTGGTTTTCTTTCATCAAACAAGACACCAACAACTTTGTCCACGTGTGTAGGTGTTTCCTGGCGGGGGAGGGTAATGACAGCTCTACATAAACCAGTAATGACCACTTGTTTTTCCAGGATAGGGAGGGGCGGCTGCTCAGAGAGCTGAATGCATACAGATTACATGCTTGCAAGTGACATACTACTTTAGGCATGATTTCGATGAAAACCATTAAAGCATAGTTTAAAAGCTCAAAAACTATTTTGCACGATTCAGGCAGTTTCATTGTTAAATGTGTTTTTTGTCTTTGAGCCAAAATCTTTTGGCCTTGGGAAAATAAAGCTTGTTTTCTTTTTATAAATTTAACCTTTATTTCTAAAGGTTTCCTCATTATTATCCAAGTCTTATTTACAAAACATATTTTTGATAAAACAAAAACATTGTGAAAAAATAAGAGCAGGGAATTATAACAATCAAAATAATTTCAACATTTGACTCAAATTTAGCTGAGCTGATTAAATGTGACCTAAAAATGTCTAATTTTATTGGAAGATTTATCTATTGTTCTTAAAATGGATGTAAATTGTTCAAGGTAGTTAGTTTCAGGTCCTGAGGAAGGTTCTGTTAAATTGGTAGGATAAGGTAAATTGTTGGTTTTACTTACTGAGCAAGTGAGTAAAACCAGCCTTTTCTATCTCCAGCAGTCTATGGGTGAGAGGCAGCGTACAGCACCATTCTGTCATAGGGCAACACAGAGACACACAATAACGTACAACCATGCATACACACACACTCATACACACGCGGAGGACAATTTAGAGATACAAATTAACCGAACAGTCATGTTTTTGACTGTGGGAGGAAGTCAGAGTAAAGAACCCACGCATGCACAGAGAGAATTTGCAAACACCATGCAGAAAGACACTGGGACGAGGAATTGAATCTTGAATCATCCTGCTGCAAAGCAACATGACTTCAAACTGCGCCACCGTACAGCCCGGAAACCAAAATGTTTGACCAAAATGATTTGTTTTTTGTACGGATGTTAACTTCTTACTCGGAAGAAAACAGTCATACAGTGCCTTGGGAAGGTATTTGACCCCCTTGAACTTTTTGACCTTTTGCCACATTTTAGGCTTTAAACTTACAGATATAAAGTAAAAAAAAAATATTTTTTTTAAGAATCAATATGTGGGACAAAATGAAGTGGAATGGAAATTATTGTACAACTTAAACTTGTTTAGCAAACAAAAAAAATGAAAAATCGTGTGTGCAAAATGACTCAAAATAATTAATACTTAATATATATTTGTTGTCCTATGGACAGAGTCTCCCATCTCAGCTATAGATTTCTACTGTTCATCCAGAGTGATCATGGGCCTCTTGGCTACATCTCTGATCAATCTTCTTGTTTGAGCTGAAAGTTTAGAGGAACAGCCAAGTCTTCGTAGATTTTTAGTCGTCTGATACTTCCAACATTTCAATATTGTCTCTTTGGCAGGGCTCCTTGGGATGTTCAAAAGCTTGGGAAATATTTTGTATCCAAATCCAGCCTTAAACTTCTCCACAACAGTATCTTGCACCTGCCTGGTGTGTTCCTTGTTCTTCATGATGCTCTCTGCTCTTTAAAGAGACCTCTGTGATCAGACCTCTATCACAGAGCAGGTGCATTTTTTATGGAGACTTTATTACACACAGGTAGATTATGTTTATCATCATCAGTTTTTTAGGTCAACATTGGATCATTCAAAGACCCTCACTAAACTTCTGGAGAGGTAGCTGCACTAAAATCAAAGGGGCTGATTAATTTTGCACTCTTCAGTTTTTATTTGTTGAGAAAGTGTTAAGTACCCGATAATTTTGTTCCACTTGTTGCTGATTCTTTACAAAAAAGCAAATAAATTTTAGATATTCGTTTGAAGCCTGAAATATGGCAAAAGTTTGTAAAGTTCAATGGGGGGCACTGTTTTGCAAGGCACTGTGTATATATAAAGCAATATTTGAAGAATCCTTTATTTTAGTATTGTCTGAATTCAAAAAAGGTCATCCACGCAGACCAGATTTTTTAGTTGGTTTATCTAAGTAGCAAATTTGATTCACAGAGCTTGTGTATGTTTTTTTTTTTTTTTTTTTTTTTTTACATTTGAGTGGTTGTATTCTCAAAATAGAAATAAACAAAAAAAGAGATTTAACATATTGAAAAAAGTCAGTTGAAGCTTTTAAGTGGAGTCACCGAGCTGGATATTTATTTAATATCTTATACCTATTTGTGCTTACAGTCAAACAACAACAGCAACCAAACATTAGTGACTTTAAACATGCTAATCTAGATGACCAATCAAATAAACATATTACAATAATTAAAACCTTAATCATAAACCTTTTGAGCTAATGTGCTTTTAATCTGAAATGTTCTCAAAGTGTGTTACTTGTACACAGGATCTATCCAAGTGAGTATTCAGAAATAACATTGTCTACGGGGAAATGGTACAGAATTGTTTTGCAAAGCTTAATTCACATAAAGGTGCAATAGTATTTACCATTATTGCATGTACTGAATGTTCTTAGCATTTCCATATAGTAAAAATGCAGCAATTCCTTGCCTTTTTACCACAATGAGGTCTGAATACTGTGATATTTTTCAAGAACACTTATTTTTTAGCCTTTTTAGTTAACATAATTTCATAAGGAGTGTGAATTTTTCTTACTAAAACCTTTATAGTTTATAGTCATGGATTTAGAATCTATGCCTTAATATACTTTGCACAATCATTCATATTTTTATGCTTTTTCAAATGCCGTTACTTATCATCAAATTTCAAATATATTATTGGTATTCTATATAATAAACAACAAGTTAGTTTATAATTGTGAATTTGAAGGAAAGCAAGTGAGGCAAAGTGATGTAAATTTCTGTTTTTGCCCACACTTAACACTTTGTATATTGGACAGAATGCTATTTTTCGATTTGGCCTCATCCGACTCCCAGGACTTTCTGTTGTTACCTCTGAATCAGTGGTTCTCATTCTTGGTCTTTAAATAGCTCTGCTCTGTATGGTTAGAAATCTCCTTTTTATAGCCAACTGATTCAAATGAAATCCTTCTAAGCAGCCATCAAGGGCTACAGGTGCGCAACTCATTTAAGTAGGGTGTGTGACACCAAGGAGACACCCAAAACACACAGGGCAGTGGTAGTTGACGAACAGCATGGAAAAATGCTGCTCTAAGTGATTTATTACAAGCTGATGTCAGGATTATTGAGAATCAGAAAAATCAGAAAAAACAATGCTACTGCTCTGTGAAAAAGTGCTGGTTTCTACTCGCATGCATGGATTTGCAACTCTTTGTTCCCTTCTGTGTGGCTGCAAACCCACTTTAAGGGTATTCCCACCACCTTAAAGGCTGGAGTGAGAAAGTAAGCGTCTTACTCTTGTTAAATGTAATGTGACCAAAATTAAGTGCCTCTGCGAATTGAAAATTGCATTTTGTTAAATTACATTATATTGCAAATGCAATTATTTGCCCAGCCCTACTTCCTGAGATCTTGAAAGCTTGGAGTACTTTCTATTACCCAACTTTTCTTTTCAAGTTCTTGGGTCTGCTGTCTTCTTTGACAAGCTTCTGAGACCTTTTCCCGAGAAAAAGCAATTGGTTACAATTTGTATTTTTAGGGGTACACTGCAAAAATAATCTAGAAATAACTAAAAATGTCTTTAATTAAGTATATTCACCCTTAATTTGAGTAGGTAAATGAGATACAGTAGTTTGCCAATGAAATGAGTAATTTTACTCTTAAAATAAGATAATTAGATAATATGCACTTGAAATAAGACAATGCATAATTGCAAGTAATAAAAATAACAATGCAAATGTGTTTTCTTATTTTAAGTGTAAATTGTCTTGTTCCATTGGCAAAATGTCTCTTTTACCTCCTCAATTCAAGAACAAATGCACCTAATTTAAGAAAAAGAAATGACTTATCTAGATTTAGATTTTTTGTTGTGTATGAGGGCAATCAGGAAATGCAAGTTAATTTGCAAAAAAATAACTAAGCTTGAAAGTCACTTATAATTTGCTGTCTATGTGGAAATAAATTCCTGCTTTTGTAAATAATCCAACAGACTTCCCTATTTTTTGAAAATAATCGCCCTGTTGACAAAAACAATGCAAATGTACAACCCTGTACCTACACCTGAGAGGGAACCCTATTAATCGTTTGCGAGAGCATAAAAGCCCATTTCTCCTTGTATTACTAGCAGTGATGTGAAATGGATTTCTCCAAATTACATCCCGAACTTCACCTGTCAAGTAGAAACTTTGTAACTGAGGCATCAGTGGGAAGCCCAACCTATTCTTCCAGTGTATGCCATTGCATGAAACAATCCCCCAAAACACTCTGGTCTTTTTCTCTCTACTGAGGCCTTTCTCTTGTTCTCATACACTTCGTAGACACTTTTTCTCTTATGACCCTCGGCCATTTCCAAAGAAATGTGGTGAGAAAGGTGAGCTTCAATGACTGGCTAAAACCGTAGCTTACAACACATACCCTGTATACACCTGAGAGCATGCATGCACAGAAAAAGATAGCTAACTGGGGACAAGCACATAGGACAGCCTTATGTAAACATATCACCAGAATGATTGACAATAAGGAGGACCACTTATTTAGATGATCCACCTGGAAAAAGAAAATCCTCCCCTATACCTTTAAGCAAGAAATGTTCTTTAAAACAGTATAGACCTTTTCTTATCACTTAACACTTGCCTCACCTTGCTAATCAATTGTCATTTCTACAGAGTTTACAATTTGGCTGGTTGTAAATAGTTAATTATTACTAAATAAGACTATTGAAAAAAAGTGTTCAATCTATCTGCATATGGTATTTTTCTGCAGTCTGTTTTTCTGAGGGGTTTGATTTGCTTTTACCTGTTTATAGAAAGAGATGGAAGAATGACTTGAAGTTGTTGTTGGTGGGTGGATTAACAGAACCAATGTCTTGCCTTATTCAGTTTGACTTTCCAAAATCATTCTTTCAAATCTTTTTATACATTCATTGATTTGGGTCAAACTAATAATAAATGTTTGAGTTTTTCTGTTAAAATTAAATGATGCTGAACATGTAAAAAAATGGCTTTAGTTGCAATCCGGAACATTACACAGCTAATGCGTTGTATAAAATCCATCCACCACTCCAAACCAACTGTTTATGAACATATCAACTGTGAACAGGCCAGTTTTGTGTTATACAGTAACCTAACACCTTTTCTACAACAGGACTTTGACAGCTGCAAGCTACCTTTCTCACAACCTTTCTGTTTCTTATAGGTGTACCCATCTTTTTCCATGTCTCATAACATGTTGCTGCATATGTAATCATAGCAATGACAGTTAATTCATATTAATCTCTTTTTTCCCCTTGCACCCCTTTCATTCTCTCTTCCAACGCTTAAAATAGAAGTGGAGCAAAAAGGTAAATAAAAGACATGATCAAAACCCTAGCTCCTTGTTTTGTGGCATCTGGTTGTAAATTACCTTTTTTCTCATGGTGGCCTCTACAAACACATTGCAGATGTTTCTTTTCAGAATCCCCTCGCCCCTTTCCCTCTTTCTCCAGCTGTAATGTTAATGGCCAGAGAAGTGCTGTAAGGCAAGTAGTGAGGCTGGCCATAAAAGAAATAGCACACATGCAGCCCAAAAGATGTAAATGGGGGGTGTATTGGCTGCAGTCCTTAGGGACATCCTCCTCTCATTCTCCCTGTGTGCTTTTGCTACTCAGCAGAATCTCATATTGCCTGGCTTCCAAACCCCTTCCCTTAGCATGCTATGGTAACAGTGTTTCTTAGACCTCTTATCAAGCTATTGCATTTTACTGTCCCCCTTTTCTCCAACCCCCTCCTCACTTTTTCCTCAACATTACTCTCATCTTGACCACTTGCTTCTCTTTTCTCTGTTGATTCTTTATCTCCGATACCTCAAAGCAACAACCAAAACACCTCAACATACCCTTAGTTAAAGTACACCAAAATGCAATGATGTGATATCTGCACCACTTTGTAAAGACAAACCTTTGCTGTTATATACTGTAAAGAATGTGGTGTAAATGAGAACAGTGCAAGTATATTCACAACCACTTTTGCAGACTCGGCTGACTCCTGCTCTATCATAACCTCTACCATCTATTACCATGGACTTTTTTATTTAGTTTTGTTGTTGTTTACAGGATCAATTGTTTTCTTAGGATGCGTTTTTCATTCTGTCCCCTCCCCTTTTTGTTCTAGTTAGCTAAAAATGTTTGAGGCCAACCTTTTATGTTTCAAACACTACAGTTTAATGTTTTTCTAAATAACTTTTGCATTTCTTTCAATGCACATGACTAATATGGTTGTACTGCTTGTGTATATTGGCTAACAGGATATGTGACTACTTGCATTAGAAAAGATGTAAAAGAAGTTAATTCTTGAGAATATGTTGTGAGTAAATTTTATAGTTTCATGTTTCATCTATTAACCTGCACCTGTTTCTCATTTTACTCTTCTCCCATTGCTAGTTTTTCTTTGTCCTGGGACTCTGAAAGCTGTCGGTGAGCCTTCCTTTCGGTTTGAGGTGGAGCAGCAAGCTGGGGCCTGGTGCAAAGACCCACTTCAAGCTGGCGACAAAATCTACTTCATGCCTTGGACTCCTTACAGGACAGACACGTTAATTGAATATTCCTCCCTTGATGATGTCCAAAATGCCAGGCACACTATCACCTACAAGCTGCCTCACCGAGTGGACGGGACTGGATTTGTGGTTTATGATGGGGCCGTGTTTTTCAACAAGGAGCGAACGCGCAACATTGTGAAGTTTGATCTGCGGACTCGCATCAAAAGCGGCGAGGCGATAATTAATAACGCTAATTACCATGACACATCGCCCTACAAGTGGGGAGGCAAAACAGACATCGACCTGGCAGTGGACGAGAATGGTCTTTGGGTGATATATGCCACAGAGCAGAACAATGGCATGATGGTTATCAGCCAACTGAACCCGTACACACTTCGGTTTGAGGCTACGTGGGAAACTGCGTATGATAAGCGCTCAGCCTCCAATGCCTTCATGGTTTGTGGAGTACTCTACGTTGTGCGCTCCACCTATGAAGACAATGAAAGCGAGGTCAGCAAGAGCCTGATAGATTACATTTATAACACAAAACTGAATCGTGGGGAATTCGTTGATATCCACTTTCCCAATCAGTACCAGTACATTGCAGCTTTGGATTATAATCCCAGAGATAACCAGCTCTATGTTTGGGATAACTTTTACGTCCTGCGATACAACCTGGAGTTTGGCCCGCCTGACCCTGCTCACGGTAAGAACTAATCTCTCATACAATCTTCTACAAACCTTCATTTAAAATATATTGCTGATATGGTGCTTTAAAATCCTAACAAGTGCATTTTATATTGTGTTAGTATTCTACATTTACTGGGTATCATGTTCCCCAGCTGGCTGATTTTGAATTTCTAATGTTAAATGTCCAAAATATCTTCTGGGAAGATCTCAGTAGGAAAGCATCTTGAGCCTATGAGAAGAGTTAAACAACACCTTGAAGCCCGTTACCTTTTCAAGGAGGATCATTATCCAGGGAATTTGGAGAGGTTTACCATCCCTGCATTACCAGAGTACCAGGTGCCAAAGCTTTGGGTACCACTGCTAGCATATACCTTTTTTCAAGAACAAGCGAGACAGGGAAAAGCTGAGCTATGTATTCAACTCAGGAAACATGCATGCCCGGACAGGTGTAAAGTCTGGCCCAGGGCAAGATTAGATCTTTCCCAAAGAAATGCTGAAGTACTAAATCTCTGTTGGCCATTAAAAAGAAAAAAAAAGAAAAAATCTCACGCTCCTAGACAGAAGTGTCAGGATTTAAGGTCTTGCAAAGAAAAAAGATTTTAGACATAAGGGAGAAGGATCAATCATCCAGGGTCACCACAGCTGCACGTGTTTTTAATTAAGCTGTCAAGAGCAGAGAAGTAGCTAGCCCACGTCTGTGATAGCCCTTGCTAAGAAAATATAATAACAGCA
The DNA here is from genome assembly GCF_016077235.1 of Cyprinodon tularosa. Lineage (NCBI taxonomy): Eukaryota > Metazoa > Chordata > Actinopteri > Cyprinodontiformes > Cyprinodontidae > Cyprinodon > Cyprinodon tularosa. The sequence goes on along the minus strand of NW_024039585.1, from coordinate 1,543,903 downwards.
ATTATCCTAATCCCCTTACACTCAGGGTCCTAAGCCCAAGAAATACCCAGGGTAGTCACTGATGAGTCGCAGAGGTCAAGCAACTTTTTCCACAGATTATCAGGAAGCTTAAGATTTATTAATATGTTTGCTTGTCCACTTTGGTATTGATAGGGCTTGGGCTAAGGCTACTAAATTGGATTCAGTCATTGGAACAGCTTCAGTCTTGCCAGAAGAAGGCAGGCTTTACTTTGACAAAGAATAAGACCCCGTTTTCAAATGAGAATTTATACGCCAGGAATTTACAGCTACAGTTACTTTTTCGTTATCCCACCTTGGAATTTTTATTGTCCCTCTGAAGCACAAGGATAGAAATAAATTCCGTAGTAGGATTTTGCAAGTAAATTTGAATGTTTTGTAAAGAATTACATAATGGAATCGGATTGATTTAAGATTAATCAACCAAAAATCTTGCAACGACTTATGCTAACAGGTTTAATTGTTTTAAGAGTTAAGACCAGTGTAACTTTTTATATTTTTTACATACTATAGCAATTAATACTGATTTATTCACATTATGACTACCCTTTTTTTTATAAGTGGCGTCATAAAGGTTTTGAGCACAGATTGACTTCCAAGTGTGAAAGTATAAAATAAAATTTACATGCTTAACTTTATGTTTTAAGGAGAGCTAATACTACACAGCCCCCTAAAAACACCGTCTCAAACAGGCATGTCCAAAGTTGTTCCTTGAGGGCCACTATCCCGCAAGTTTTAGAGGTTTCTCTGCTTCAACACAGCTGATTCTGATCATTGCAGTTCAAAAAAAGCCTGTTATTCAGCTATCAATGGAAATCAGCTGTGCTAAAGCAGGAAACCTCTATAAACTGCAGGACAGCAGCCCTCATGGACCGACTTTGGAAGTGCCTGGTCTAGTCCCTAAAACCCAATAGCAGCATTTTTATTACAGAGTTCTTTTCCTCAATGGAAAGGGAATCTGGTCAGGGGTAATGGAAATATTTGGCTAAATACTGAAAGATAGCTTACAAGAGGCTACAAAACACTGTAAACTTAACTATAGGTTTACAGTGGGACAACAACCCTACAAAAATAACCAGATTTACAATGGAAAGTTTGAAATTAAGATAACACTTGAAAATAAAATATCTTTTCTTTGACAGTCTTCATTTATTCTGACCATGCTTCAGATACTGTATCTTGCAAAGAAAAAAGAGCAAACTGTAATTATCTGGATCTTCAAAGGTGGAAGACGTTAGGGTAGAACCTCTTCAAAGAGAATAAAGAACATTTTTACTCTAGAGAGGTGCCTAAAATATGTATAGCTATAATCGCACCAAGAGGTTCTACGAATCACTGGGCTGAGCAGTGCTGGGTATATACTGTATGCAAACACTAAACCTTTTAAATGTATTCATTTTATTTTTTCATAAATTTGAAAAATATATTTTTTATTTTCTCAGCAATGCTTTGCCCAAGGTTTGTGGTTAGGGTGTTGAAAATTGCATTTGGTTTTAAAGAAATGTTCAAAATGTGTTTGCTCCCTACTCATTCAACATACAGACCTCCCGGTCATTGTGATGAGCCCATCTTTTCTCAATGTTGAGTATAGTTTCGAGCTTTGCAAACTCTACCTGACATAGTATATGCGCTCCTTGGGACACTTTTTTTATGTCAACAAGGACTCTGCTCTCTCTTCCTGACAAATGAGACCTGAGTCTGGCCCTGCTGCTGACTAATGTATGTTGAGCTGAAGTCGATGAGAGTAAAGCAGAATGGTCCAGGATGATCATCAAGTTGTCAATAAACTTGTCCTCCCACATGGCTGATGTTGACACATAAATGATGGCACTTTTTTTCTTGCTGTCACTGGACGCCCTCTCTTTAATATCTTGATGCTCGTTTGTCTGCCTCACCAGAGACTGAAAGAAGCTATCAAAAATGCACGGTGTGTTTGAGCACCGTGGGGGGTGCATAAAATTGGAAAACAAATAAGAGTGCAAGTTAAATTATCCAAAATGGCATTTCAAAACATTTCAAAAACATATCAGATTAATTTATAGTTTTTTTTAGGGGATCTTTGGAGTTTGCATGAAAGACTGTGTGTCTTGGATTGCCCAACAGTCAAGGAAATACTATTCCAAAATTTTAAAAGCTGTGATGGGATTAGGCCACACTCTTTTTATGAAGATAAGAGTGTGCTGTTATAAGTTCAAGAATAGTATTAGATTTATCTTCAAAAAGGAACTTCAAAGCATGCACAGACCATAACTTAATGGAGCATTTCTAAGAAGAGAAACTGCTGATGTTTCCATTTGTTATGCAGCTTCTTCCTAAACTGCACCAATATTTCTCAAGTGTACAAAAATCTTACCCATTTGATTTTGCCTACCATTTGCAGCGAAACCGCAAAGTAATGGGAAAATCATGTGCGACAGACTGTTGAGTTCCCGTCACCTCTGATAATTTTGCCTGCCTAGAGACAAGATCATCTCTTGTAGGATTATAGAGGGGTAGATGGGGTCACGTCCAATACGCATTTCCTCTGCAAATGGACATTAAATGGGTCAGTAAGTCTTACACTTGGCTTGAAGCAGAAGCCCCATAAGCTGCTCATTTAACTCTGCTGCCCTGGGTACTTTCTTCCTAGCATATGGTAAGTCATAAAAAATAGTCCTATAACTGATTTAAATTAGGTATTCCCAGGAAGAGTTACACCACCATATTTTATGTAATTCATGTCAACCTCGGATATGATGTAGTAAGAAATATCAAAAGCGATTCACACCACACATGCATACAAATCCTCTAACACTGCCTTAGTTGGACACATATCAGGCTGGGAACCCTTTTGTTTCAACTGTTGTAGCAAAATTTGTTCTTTACAAGTGCTTTCTGTGCTGCAATTAAGAGTCGGACAAATCATAATTGTTAAAACATAAATTCTATTGTATACACTTTTGCACTTTGCTGCAGCCCCATGTGAACCCAAGGCAAGAAAAAATTGTAAGAACAAAAAATGATCTAATTTATAAAAAATTACAGGATACTCTTTATTGACGTGAGTCATCAATTAATTTTAAAGCTCTGCATGTGTTCCATAAGATGACCCATGTTTTGGATGTAAGGAAAATAACTTACCATGCAAAAATGTTAGCTGCTACAAATGTGTGTTACTTGTAGGCATTAACAGTCACCCTGGAGAGCTTACCTCATACAGTCTGATGAATACACAAGTCTCTAATAAGAACCATGATGATTTATTCCTGTCTACTCTGCTGCTTCGATAGAGGTTAACCTGTGCATGTAAATATTTGAAGTAGAAATAAGGACATACAGAGGGAGAGATGGAGATTTTCAAGGAAAAGTACATTTACACCTTGAACATAGGACCGTTGTAAATATACCTATTAACAGATTTTTATTGAATCTCGGGTTAAATACATTTAGCCTTTGAGCTAATTTATACCTTGATCTCATACACACACATCAGCATTTCCTTCTTTTCATTTCTGTTATACCTATAAATTAATCCTTCATCCACAAATTATTTAGTTTGAGAAAATAAATGTTTTTTTTATATGTTCATTTTCATGAATTATATGGATGTTTCTTGACAGAAACTGGCACATTCGCACATGGAATTTAATGCTGCTTCATACTATTTGGTAGACCCGTTCTATTACACATGTTCAATTGCAGTAAGAAAGTAGAGTACAAATATTCAGGTCAAATCATTAATCTTTAAGGGACTGGAATGATTGATCCAAGGTAAATTTAAAATGCCCGACAATTGGGGTCCACAATTGTTTAAAAAAAAAAAAAAAATCCCTATTTAACCAAGAGCTATAATTTAGCAATCCTTTGTTATAAAAACCCAAATTAAGAAGCCTTGTTAATTTAAAACCCATTTTAAACATTGCCATAAATGTTCATCAACTAAACCATTTTTAGTAAAATGATACCCTTTTATGTTACATTATAGATGTCAATTAATTTACAGTCATATTTTTTTGCAATAAAAATCATATTTATTACTGTAGAGTATTACATGATGACCCCCCAAAAAAAGGAAATATTAAATTAAATAGTGGGTAAATCTTAAATTTTTATTGCCACCAGACCTCTTAAGAATCTGACCATTTGGTTTACTAGTAGTGGCATTCTAGGTATTTATCTATATCTTTCATAAAAAAAAAATCTTTATGATTTTAGATTAAAATTTTATTAAAACAAAGCTTGAATAATCTCCAGCTCCTGTATTGTATTGTTAGTGATATTAAGGTCAGCATTCTAAGCACAAATATTGTGCAGTTGTCGTTTAGGAATATATTGATTACTCATAGGCACCAGTAGTTATTAAAACCATGCAGTCTAATAAGTTTCATATTATAACTCCGAAAGTAGGTTATCTAACAGCAAGACATCAGTTGTTTTTCAAATGGGTAGTTCTGATATGGTAACATTTTTTATAGTCTCAATATTTGCCAATGAACACTTTTCTACATAGTTTGCAGTTGTTAAAGGAGAATTGTACAACCAACTGTTTCCCAAGAAGCAGCAAATGCATGCTGTATTTTCTGTAGCTGTAAGATTTTGTAGATCTAAGCTTGTTCTGTGATGCTCTAATAATAAGAAATAGCAGCTATTACAGCAATGGCCAATATGACAAACAGTTAATTTCTGAAATCACTTAACTTTGTTTTACCCATTGATTCATCTCTAACCAATATGTCTTCCAAGAAGCCTAATCAGCATCAAAACATTAGCCTTAAGCACAACAGTTAACTGAAACAAATGGGTAATAATATTTTTTCCTTATTTTTTAAAGTTACATTTAACATTTAGTTTGCAAGCGATTTCATTCGCTCATTTGACCTGTTCTATGCCACAGTCACCAGCTACAAGGTCCAGGATGTGTTAAAAATGCCCAATTTGTTTGTTTGCCTGAGCAACAATCTCACCCTTCTCCCTAAGCCCCTATCAACTATCTAAGCGGACACAGTGGTGTGAAAGGAGAGGTTATCGATGTGGAAAATCACCCTTTTTGTTTGTCTTGTTTTGTTGGTTTTTTGGATGTCTTTCTCCTGTCTTGTTTTCAGTTATATTTTTATTTTTCTTGATCTGCTTCCATCTACTATTTCTCTCTGCCATTCTCCCCTCTATCAGTCGTAACCTAACATTTAGTAGTACGTCCTTTTTTCCCCCTTCCTCTACAATATATATATATATATATATATATATATATATATATATATATATATATATATATATATATATATATATATATATATATATATATATATATATATATATATATATATATATATATGAGATGAAAAGTATTCAGAAAAAATAAATACAAATAGAAATAAGCAAAAATCTATATCTATATCTATATCTAATTTTATAAAGTTGAATAGTGAAATAGTGAAGATATATTAAAAAAAATTAAAGAGATATTTTGTATGTTTTTACAGAAAACTATCATGGAAATAGCCTTTTTATTTGACCCTCTATGACTTAAACGTCGTTTGATGAACAGACTGACACCTCAGTAATTTGCTGCCCAAGTAGCCTATTTTCCCTACATTTACTTCAGATCAGAACTTCTCATACTGCTTCTGTGGATGTGACGTCAAGCACGTTCATGTTAAATGGGTCCAAACTTACAAACAATGGCATCGGGCTCAACATAGACAACATTGGCAACTCCACATTAGGTGAAAAAAAAGAACCAGAAAACTTGTTAAGTACGAGGGTGCTCTATTAGAACAAGTAGAAGAGTCCTGCAGTTCTGTGTTTTGGCCACTAGTGTCAAAACACCCTATCATGCCGCTTTAAGTTCTATTCTTTCACAACCCAAACAAACTCAGCTATTTCCTACAATAAAAATCCAGCAAACAGAATTTTAAGAATCATATAATGGAACACAAACTTACACAAGTTTTACAAAATAGTAAGTGAGCTAAGATAAACATAGTGTACTTGAAATGCTCATGGGCACAACTGGCACAACTCTACAGGATTTATTTATAACCCATTGCTGAAAATTATAGGCTAAGAAAACCTAGGTAATATGCAGAGAGCTGAGCAACATCAGCTAATTATCTGACGGGGGGAATAGAACCACATTTGCTTGCAAAACACACTCGTGTCTTGAATAATATCCTATTAATCAAACATTTTCATCAGATATCTATATTTATGCTCAATTTGCTAGAATGTTTGTTTGTTTTTTGACCAATTTAAAGATTTCTTATTTAGGGATATTTAGCATCTACACTCAGACTTTAACAGATATTAATAAGAAATATTAATACAGTAACCACGCTTTTTCTGATTCACTTATCATGTAGTGAAAATCCTAAAAGTAGCCTTAATTTTTATCATCGTTTTCTATTTTAAAACATAACACCTATTGTCCCAAGGACTTAATGGCATTGGGAGTCAAAAGACTGTACAGTAGTCTTCCTTTGCACAATTCCTTTGGTGCATATAGACAAGATAACTTGATATGAGCCCCCAACCATGACCCCTTCACCCCAACCCCTAGTTTAATCTTAGCCTATTCAGTTCTTGTAAGTCATAAAAAATATATTGAGACAAAAGTTTTGAAGAATTGATCAATCAATGTATTAATAGAGAATGTATTGAAAATGTATACAAATATTTTCTACAGCCATGCCTAAAAATGTATGTAAAGCAATTTGGTTTTGTTAAGTGAGACATAACGTTAAAAAGGTTATGTATGTGGCACATGTTATACATGTATGTGTTTAATAATGATGAATAATTTAACATTTCATTATTGATTTCATTAGCACTGTTTTAGTATTATTAATTTGATGCATCCACCTCAAATTTGCAAAATTTAAAAACAGAACTAATGTGCCTGTGTAATGAATTAAATGTGGTGCACTTTCAGCTTTCTATACTTGCTGCATTCCTATCGATCCTGTTTATAGATTTCTGCTTGTGTGACATGTTTAGATTTGAGCGAAAAAGTTAGGGTCAAACCTCTCTTTAGCAGTAGGACCTTTTTTTCACAGCTGCACACATCCAGACTGAACCTGCTATATTTATGTAATTCTGAAGCAAACTAGAAACGGCACAGCCTCTAAATGAACCCATTGAAGGGTTCTTAATATTAACTTCATCTATCAAAGTTTAAAAAAACAATATTTGACAGAAACTGATGAGTTGATGAGCCCTAACACACTGATGGCAGCTTGCACACAGAGCAGGCTGTCTGTAGATAACAGCGATCCGAAGTGAGGCCTACATGTGGCTTGTAGCTCAACTGAAAATCTTGGTTCTATATCAAAGTGATGGAGCTGTTGTCTTACCCAGAAGGGAGAGGAAGATTCAGGCTCTATCTCCCTCACGCTGCCTCTATGTATACAGGCTGAATCAAACTTAGCGCAGTTATCTGGCCTAAACACTCTGTCAGGTTCTAAGGACCAGCTTTGGTGAAGTAGCTCTTCACTGTGGTCGCTAGACTAGTGCCCTCTTCACTATTATTTGGGTGAATATTTTAAAACTAGTTGGCAAAATGTGTCATAATGAAAGGTTTATGATTTCATTTTGCTGTTTTCTTTACATCTTTGTTTCAATATGCCTATATTCCGTTTGCACTAAGTTATCAGCTACAACCGTCTAACAGCCCATGCCTATGTGCACCCAGGGGCTTCTCGCTACTTAACCCCAGACCTGTTTTCTCTGAAATATAATCATTTCTGCTTCTCTAGTGTAAAACATTATGGTCAGTTGTTGGTACCAGATAAGGCCATTAAACAAGGCCTTTCCCGAACACACCTCAACATGATGTTTTATCAAAAGCCCAAACTGCTTGTAATTCGTTGCCTTGGGCTGTCAACTGCTGAAGTTAAACTGCTGTACAGAGTGCTGTTAAATGATACCCACCAACAACATACAAGAATTCAAGCAACAGCAGACCTGGACTTATGATTTAAAATGTCATAAAGCATTGCTTTACATAATATGAGGAGAGGGAGAGAGAAAGAGGCAATGATTATGGTTACACTGAGCCCTATAGCCAAGGGGATCCGCAGTTTCTTGTTTGATTACAGTCAGACTGTGAAACAACGTGTATTAAAAGAATTATTACTCAGACATCACAATGGTCCCCCATCACTGCCTGACACATGCCTTTGAGGAGCTTTATTTCACACAGTCTGATTATTGTGTCTCTGGGAGTCTGTGTTCCATTAATCTGTACATGTGCGAAATTGTCTTTCACTTTCTACAGCTATGCTGTTGTCTGCATGCATGCTTAAGCAGTTTCCAGCCCCTCATACATGTGTGTGCCTGAGTTTGGGTTGTCATTTCTACGCCTGTGCCCGAATGACCCCCTCTGTCGCTCACTGGATCTAATTTTTTGTCTGCTTGGCACAGTTTGAGTTAATACTTGAAATTTGAGGCACGCACCGTTACAAAAAGCTGGAAGAAGATAAAAAGAAAATGTAGTCTGGCAGCTGCTGTGTCTGTTTCCTTTACTTTGTTGTTATGTTGTTTGTGGAGCTCTATATGAATGTGTACATGTTTGCGATTGCTTGGGTTTAAGTGGAGTGTGCTGCCTTGCCTCTGTCCATATGAAGCGATGCATTGGCTCTGTCAGAAAGCAACAAGTTAGACCCAGCAGTAAATAACGTAAAACATCTATTAGGTTTTGTTTCCTAAGACTTGGATGTGTGCTGAACAAACTTCACAAGGACACAGCTCCTGGGAAATTATGTGAATTTTTCTCAGCTTTCTTCATATTTACTGCTGATGTACCAGCAATCACACGCCTTGTTGGCTTTCACAGCTATGCATGCAACACCAAGTGAAAGATGTGTAATCCAATTTCCTCTGTGTGTGTCATTGCTGTTATTGGTAGATATCAAATGCATCACATACTTGATATACTCATTACACTGTTTCATTGTCAATAACAGCTCTACTTCCCTATGAACCTAAATGCAACCGAGCTGAGTCCAGCAGAGATTGTTTTAATTTTTAAGAAACATTTCTAAAACTACACTTTACTTAAGGACAAAAAAAACTTTATAGCCATTAATCTACCCTTGTTATAATAATACAAATTTTGCCAAATTGTAGTTTCTATAAAAAAAATAATGGCATTCATAATACTTCTGGACTTCACATAAACACCAGATATGTGTTTTATTTTGCAGTTTCTATAAAATCTAGTTTTCAGTAATATTTTGAAACAAATAAAAATCAATGTTAAGCCTTAAGGAAGACTTCAGTTTGATTTTTCATTTTTTTTACAACATTCATAAATGGAGTATATTCAATCTAAAGCGAGGCTGAAAATTAAGTCAAGCAATGTTTCCCTACACATATTAAATACTGTTTTCTTGTAACCAGTTTCTTGCAACTCTTAAGCAAGTTTTTCCTTTCTATAATCTCAAATACAGTCCACACTGAAGGGTGTGTTTATGATAATAAGTTCTTCTGCTTATGTATGCTGCATGCCCTGATTGGAAAAAATCATTTGGTGTTACAGTTTCAGACTTATTGATAACTAGTGAAACACAGTTAATTTTAGAATAGTCATATAGCTATTTTAACCACATGTCTAATTTGTTTATTAGTATCTTATTGTTATAATGTGATTTTTCTTAAGGGCTCATTTAGTAAAAATGACCAGCTTTTTTAAACCTTTGATCAATGCAATTTTTCCAAAAGGATGGAAAAGAGAAGGTAGCCTTCTCGTGAAACCTCGCCTAATACCACTATACGAGTAAAGAGAAAGCTGATGGAAAGTTTTTCTTTTTTTAGTTTTTTTTTCCTCATGATTTTCTCCTCTGTCAAAAGATAAGTAGAACCTGATAAAAATCACAAAATGTTACCCTGATGAACAACCACCCAGAGTCAGTACCAGATATGATATAATTGACATAAATGCTGGGGTTTTCCATTTGTCACCCTGACACGAGTACTCAATCCTGATAAAGTCTCATCTAGGCTTCATATAAGCGTAGGGATTGTATGTGTGTGTGTGTGTGTGAGTGAGTGTGTTTTCCTCTGCTTCTAAGTTCTTACTGTAAATGTATGCATATGCTGACAACACTTGACAAGCCACATTCATCTCTTTGATTCCTGTCTTATTTTCTGTCATCGATCCCAGACCTGTAACCCCAGCGGTAATAACAGAACCACCAAGAAATGCCACAGTGTGTGGGCATCGGATCACACAAAGTGGTTATGAATAAGCCTTCCCTGACTATTGGCTGTACTTTGGAGAATATCAGTCTATGCACTCGCACTTCGTGACAGCTAATTGAAGCTTCCCCTTGGGCTGAGATCAGGAGAGATATAATAATCAAGAATCCTGTCCTGGTTTTGGATGTAGTCCAAAGTAGTCAAAAAACTTTAACTCACTCACTTTGTTAACTAAAGAATATAATTCAGGGAATGCACCTACGATGTCAGACATCTGACGTTGCAGTAAAAGACAAGATGTCACAAATTAGACAAAAAGACCCGTGCAGTTTTCTTACAGATCAATAACGATCCTTCACAGCATCCACTTATAGACATATTCACTTGGACAGCTCTGTGAGTGGAGTTGGCCTTTTTTGTAATACCTTAGCTTCTTCCTTCCTGCTTTCAGTGGATTAAACTGAACCAGGCTATTGCATATAGGTAATAAGATTAGTGTGCCGTTGGCAGAAATGTGAGCTAGCATACCACACACAATAAAAAAACAGTGGTCAGAGAGGCTTGCATTGTTCATTTTGAAATCTCAGTGGGAAGAATAGCCTACATTCAGATTGACCTTTCTTTACACACAGGAAAGAGGATTACATTGTATCATAAACATGACGTGAAAACCCCACCAACAGGATTATAGTAGGCCTTTCATCTAATGTGTCTGCGTTGTATTATTCCTCATTAATGAGGCCTGTTATAGCACAGCTGTAGCTTGGACCTTTACCAGTGCCTTTTTTTTCCCCAATGCTAATATGACTTTATTTTCTTATTAATGGGCATATACATAAAAAAAAATAAAAAAAAAAAAAAATAAAAAAAAATAAAAAATTAATGGGCATATACGAACATGGGTGACCCATACCGGATTTTAATCAAAATGGAAAAGCAAACTTTTTTCCGGCAAGGCTAATGTAGTATAACCACTTAGTCCCCAAACACCCATTTTTTTCTTTATTATGTAGTGTAAAAATCATTTTCTTTTTGCTTATTTCAATAACTAGCTGGTGAGTGAGAACGATGGCGGCTTTGCTACATTTACAACTTACAGTTTTTTAATTCGTCTTAGCAAAAAGTCTAAGTTGTATGGACATTATGACAAAAAAATTAAAAGTGGGGTACACCATGACACTTTAAAAATGTTATTACATTCTCATCTAAAAACATAAGAACCTATTTAGTATTCAAATTTGTAATTCAAGTATTATGGATTGTAAACATTTGAGTTCTCTGCACATCTTTTTTAAGAGCAATTCTAATGTTAAAATAACACTGTGTAACCTTTTAAGTATTTCAGTAGTTTAATTAGAGATATGTTTACTGATTTTTACTCTCAATGTACGCTCAATGGTGTGTCTCCTTGTTCCGTGTGGGCTGGCCCTTTAAAAAAAAATCCTATTTTACTTGAGACGGTCGGATCCATCGCTAATTGAGTCATGTGACCCAGATGAACGCTTTTTCGGCAGTCTGAAATCTCCTTAAACATGAGAGATAACTTAACTAAAAGTTGTTGTTGGGAGACAAAATAGATATGACACCTACCTGATCAGAAATATCTTTGGTTCTCTGATTTGGGTGGATGTCATCTTATCTTTACAAAGAACTCCATGACTTAATCTGCTGGTCCAAAGAGGTCTGCTGTCAGATTCCAAAACACAGAGAGAGACTGTTTCATTTTGCAACAGTGCAGGTTTGCCATTGGCCTTCAGGGGTGCTAAACCTATAAGTTACACGTATGGCACAGTTAGTGTCTAAAAGCTTAAGAATGTCTAATGCCACATTTTTAGCTTCATGCTAACTTGTCAAAACATAAATTTTCTCTGTAATTCTAATGGTGATAGTAGGTAGGGATGGAAAACCAAAACTTCAAAGACACTTATTATAAACAGACCCATGAAACCCAACATTTGCCTAGGGCCACAAAAAGGAGCCTTGTTGAATGAGAGTGTTGACAAGATACAGTTGCTAGTTGACAAGCTTCAGGAATGTACTTGGATCACAGTAGATGTCTCTCTGATTTATTGGCTGTAACTAGGAGCTCTTTATCTCAAATCATGCCTGTGAACTGTGATTCATTTTATTTCTGTCAGTGTTTTAAACCCCAGCACCCCATGACCAATGGAGTTCTAAGATTTTATCTTCCATCATTTCGAAATGGGATACCTTTAGAGGGCCTCACAGATTCTTGGAGATATTCTGGAAATTTTCCAAACATTTCCAACCCAGATGTTTTAAAAGAAAAAATATTGACTTATATGCTCTGTTGACCCAGTATGAGAATCATAAAATTGCATAAACAAAAATGTTAAAAAAGTTATATTTAACTTGAATTAACCTGAATTTACTTCTAAGACATACTGTAGAAATGTAAAAGCAGACGAAGGGTTCAGGTATGTCACCTTCATATTAAAGGACACTGCAGACAGCTTGTCTCTCAGTCACTGTAAGAGGGTTTATGGTTGACCATTTCACAGTGTTGAGTAAAAACATGAATGTAGGGGAGGAGGTACAAAAAAGACAAGGTGAATTCAGCCAACCAAATCCGCCTTCAGCTCACAGTCAAAAATGCCAGTCATCTGTGTATACCCTCACATCCTCCTGCTTGCGTGTGTATGTGTGGCTCTCAAGTCCACAACAGGAGGTAGCACACAGAGCACTCCTTTGGTCAATAGAGCCTATTTCACCACAGGTAGCAAAGAGCCTTAAAGGCATCTTACCTTCAGCTCTACTGTGCTGAAGCCTTCATCCGCACTGTGGGCCTATGGTTGTAGCAGTTGGGGTGGGGGTGTGCGCAGTGGTGGGAGATTTGGGGTTGCTGTCAGCGAGACCTATTATCCAATGAAGGCAACAGATATGGAAGTGTTGTCACCTGGGGTCTGGTTGCCTCTCCTGCAATCTACCTGAAGACAGAAACTGTCCATTCCTTAGTGGGAAGACGCTGTATTGTTTCAGAAAATTTCTGTCATCATCCTCTGTCTCTGTGTTCTTCTATTTTTTTTAATTTATTTTCCCACCAGCCCTTTGCATTTACCCTCGTCCTAGATCTGCCTGTGAATCCCGACTGTCTTTCTATCACATTGGCTCTCTCTCATTCGTGTTTTCCCCTTGCTGCGGGGAGCTACTGAGAACGACTGTGTTCAACTCAAGCAGTGTAACAGCAACTCTTCACTTTCTCTGCATGCTCTACAGGCAGCCTAATGGAGGAAATCAAAGTGCTCAAACACGATTAGATTCAGCATGCACACAGCATTCCAGTCAGACCTCCTTTGATTGATGGAGCTTATCCTTTTTAAATTCACACAACAAATATCTTTGACAGGGGAATCTGGTTTTGTTTAGCACATGTGAAAGTGGAATGGATTCATTTTAGGAAGGTATCATTTCATGCAGAACTTCCTTATATTTGACTTTCTATAAAATGTAAATACAGACCTACTCACTCTGCTCCAGTGAATCTCATAAAATATGTCCTCTTTTTCCTTCGTGGCTGATGTTATGAGTGTAGTATTTCCTTTTTTTTTTCCTAAGAGTAAGACATATTGGTTTTGCCCCAGGCGTTGCATGAGTTACGACATAGCTACTGTAGCAGAGTGTTTGGAAGGAATAACTTTAAAATCAATGTTCTAGCACTGTGGCTATACGGACTGGTCGGGACTGCTCCAGTGAAATTTAATTAGCCATGCCACAAGCTCTTCTAGGCAAGAATGATTGCCAAAAGGATGTTACTCTAATTACTGTCTTGTTCTCCTCAGACTCATCAACTTGAACAAGCAGTAATCAAAACACAGGAGGTAATACAGTGAAGATCCTGGATATGTCAGCTACTTTTACAGGATACAGAGTCCTGTAAAAATAGTTTTGCGACATGAATTTTTCTTGTTAAAGCTGTAAGTTTGTATCGTTTTGTACATAATGAGCCAAAAACAAAGTTTTACACCATTTTGATGTATAATACCTTTCCTTATTCCAAAATAGTGCAACAAGTGTGTAATTTATTCTCTGATTTTTATATTTTTTTTATCCTAGAGGTGTGTTAGAGAATATTAGTTAAGTAACAGGGTGATGGAAAAAAACTCACCAGATTAGCTGAGAAGTTTTAAACATCCTAAGATTTGAACAACTTACAAAGCACAGTTCTATCAGTAGATCTTATAACATGATGGCAATACCTCAAAGTTTCCAAGAAGACTATTGACAGAAAATGATAAGTTACATGAGGCAGCTTTAGTCTGAGAACCAATCAAAAGATTCTGGTAAACTTGTAGATTCTACATGCATAACCCTGGTGCTCTATTTTCTGGAAGGATATTACTGTTATTCTCAAATCTGGCTTTTTTGGAAGAATTGCACAAACAAAAAAAGCCCTTAGCCGAAAGAAATGGTTCTCTGTTTGAAATTTAGCCGCAAGCCAGGTAGGTAACAAACAAAGGAAAGAATGTGCTGACATTAGGTGAGACAAAATATCAGTAAGACTCCACAAATATGGTAGAATGCAAATGATATTATTTGGAATAGTTTTTTTAGCAGGGACAAGGAAGCTGGTCAGAGCTGATTAGGAAACGCACGGCACTAACTACAGGGCAATCCTTAAGCAAAACCTGTTTAAGGCAGCATATGAATTGAGACTGGAATCTATGTACACCTTCTAGAAAGAAAACACCAGTAGACATTCAAACTGAGCTATAATGAAAGGATTTAGATTTAGTCATATTTTTGTGTTAAACTTAAACATTGATTTTTACGGATTCCCTCAAATAATGTAGGAAATTAAAGAAAAAACTAAACTTTAGGCTTGGCAAGCTCATGTACATGTGCACTTTTAAAATGTGTTACTGTAGTTGCAACTTGTAATGGTTTTGCAGAGGTCTGACTCATGGGGGGGGAAATATATGTGCAAAAACGTTTCTTTCTTTTTTTTTTTTTTAAAGCAACATAAAAAAATAACATTTACCGGTACCTGTTTTTTCTCTTTCAGATCATGTGTTGGTATATGATATAGTTTACCTTTCATAAGCATGTTTTATGTTAGGAGAAAAAAATAAGGTGTGTGAATATATTTGCATTTGCATTAAAAGGTTGCATCAGGAAGTCTTGAATTTGTAAAAATTGCAATGATTATGATAATGAGATCAAAGATGAATGCTTATTTCCTTCTATCCTCTCTTTTACATGTGGGCTTCATTAACTCTGAGACCCTTAGCATGCTGAGTATTGTCATTTGAGTCAGATGTGAGCATCTGATACTTTGAGACTATGTCCATTCAAATAGCATGAAAAATGCAATGCACTTTTAATTTTTTTATATATATATAATCTGTGTACATTATACATATGAGTGGTCCCAAAAAACAAGCTGAGCTTACTACCTGTTGGTGTTATGTAATGCATTATGTTTTCTTTTCTTCTCACAAAATGTCTCAATGTGTCTCCCTTTAAAGCACAGTTTATAAATCTCAGCAATGACAGTGGTTTCTCCACTGATCTAGACATGACAACCAAATCATAATTCTCTCCCAATCCAACCCCCATCTGTCTGCACAGCACCACCTCTGTCAGAAGTCACAACTGCCATTCAGCCCCAGAGGACTACCACCGTGACTACAACAACCACGGCCCACCGGGGTGCAGCTAACACCACCACGACTGTGCTTAAGGAGGGCAGCAGGCGGGCGCCCAGGCCGCCGCCTGTAATCCTACAGACAACTTCCCCTCCGCCTCTGGAGTCGTTCCCCTTACCTGAGCGCTTCTGCAAGGCTACTGAGAAAAGAGACATAATGTGGCCTCAGACCCAGCGGGGTATGGTGGTGGAGCGACCTTGTCCTAAGGGGACACGAGGTAAACAGGGCCTTGTCTCACCACAGGGATGTGGGCGCGCTGTGTATGATAAACCTTAAGCATCTCAAGAGAACATCCCTGAGTTTCCCATATCAGACTAGTACTCCTGCATACCAGTGTGTTTCTATAAAAAAAACAAAAAAAAAACTCAGTACTGAGCTAAGCAACAACAATTTAATTCAGTCAGCATTTACCTTTTCAATTCTAGCTCTAAATGTGATTATGCACTGGGTAATAACTGTGCTGGAAAGCAAGCAGACTCACATGTTTCTTTCTAAACTTACATAGAGACCTGCATCCTTCTTTTGATAGTGTGTGAAATTGTGTGTGGAGTTCATCAAACAAGCGACTGATTAGAAGACAGGAAACATTTGCCACTGTAGAGCAAAAGCATGCAAAAAGTGTAACAGATATTTCCAGAAAACAATCCACCCCCTCACAAAATAAAAGAATCTGATTGGTGTTTGGAGTGCGATTCTACTGTAAATTGCAACCCTAACCGTTGCAAACTTAATCTGAGAAAAAGATAAAAGACTTTTCAAGGTGATATTTTTTAGGGTTTATGTCATCCCTACATTTGCATGACCACCTGACTTCTATATTGTTTCATGGTTTAATTTTTGCTTTTGTACTTTGAGGTCCTTTGAAAAAAACAGTTTTTTGAGATGTTTCAAACTGACTCATCTTTCCTTGTTTTTTTTGTTGTTTTTTTTCCTGCCAGGCACAGCATCTTATTTATGTGTTCTTTCAACTGGGGACTGGCACCCGAAGGGCCCTGATCTTAGCAACTGTACCTCCCACTGGGTCAACCAGCTGGCCCAAAAGGTTTGTTTGAGCTTTTTATAAGTAGAATCTCTTGCTAAAGAAAATAATAATAAAATAATGAACATGTACATTTAATTTGTTTTGCTTTGTTATCAAATCAAGGTCAAGACTACATGAAAACATATTGTGAGATATTACATTGTGATGTTACAGGCAGGATTTTTTTTTACTCTTATTTTATCAGAGATCACAATAAACTTGCACATCATTTTAAATGAAGGAATATTTGATCTGCTTTCCTTCTTTTTTCTTTCTTTCTTTTCTTTGTAGAGACACCTCTTTTTGTAGATTTAGACTGAGAGTGTCAGAACATCAATCTTTAATTTCTGCCAAAGATTTGTGCTTAATTTTGCTCTAGACTTTGCTGGACCATTCTAGAACATGAATATCATTAACATCTTAACATTAACATACAACCTGTTTGTGTGCTTAAGTTACTTGTCTTTCTTGAGGGTGAATCTGGCCTTAAGTCAACACAATGCCACGACAACCAGCTTCCATGGTATAGATTCTGTATAAATTGGGATATGCAATGGTAAAATTCTGCCATGCATGGTGTTTTGCATCCAGACCAAACAATTTAGTTTGGATCTCATCTGACATACCTTCTGCCATGATGTTAGCCATGTCATTGCAAACTTTAAACAAAGAATCTTGTGGCTTCCTTCTTGCCAACCTTCCATAATAGAATAATTTAAGGGTCCCCAAATGAATGTGCAGCACCTGAATTAAACTATTCTTGATTGGCATCTCATCAAAAAATGGTGATGAAGATGAAGCCTTTGTTTACCAATAAATATAAATTCATAGGAAAAAAACTGTTCCTAACTATACTTTTTTCCTTAAAATTTCACAGTAACTAGTAAGGTAGCCATGGTGTATTGACTACCTTCCTTTTACCAAAGAAGGTATGCAAAACCCCTTTTATGCTTGAATCTAAAATTATAAACATATTTTAGTTATTTGATACGGTAAGCCGGTAAAGAGGCCACATTATTGCTTTATTATTGCTGATTAAAGGGAATACTTTCAGCTTTGTGAACTGTTATTTTGGTCCATGTAATAAAAGGATCCATCAGCATTGCTCTAGAGCTGTCACTTGGGTGCTTTTTAATTAATACTCTCCCTGCCTTTTCCATTCGTTTAGATTTAGGTCTCCGTCTTTTTAGATTTGCAGTTGTGCCATAATATTTCCATTTTCTGATGATGGATTATAGCTGTTTATAAGATGTTTAGAGCTTGAGATATTGCTTTATGACCATCGTCTTTTGCTTTGAAGCTTACAGAGAGATTTATTCCAGACCAGCCTTTATTCTTATTTATGGTGCATTTTGTTAACCAATGCTGTCAGAAAACTACCTGAGGTCATCACAAAATTATATACTGGTCAATGATATGAATCCAGCTAGTTGCTATGAATTTTATTTTGGAGCATCAAAAACGGTGACTGCATACAAATAGATGTCAAACTTAATAAATATGCACCACTTTTTGTAATTAGACATTACAACTTGTGGCAACAATGTGACAAAATCTCTAAAGTACAAATGATCGAAGAAAGATACTTTACACTAAATATTAGGAATTGTATGCCCTTACTAAGGTTCACTTTCAAGTTTAGGGTTTTTTGATGGATCACTTACATCTAAATATTTACAAAAGAACTATGTGAAGAAAACATACATAAAATATTTATAGCTTTAGTAATATTCTATTTTGAACACCATATGTACATCTTAAATAAAAGGACACATCTCATATACATGTTTTAAAAACATACATTACTAAAATCTTCTGTGGAGGAGGTTGCTGAGCACTGATTTGTGTGTCATCGATTTATTAAAAAGGTTGCTACCTTTGCCCATACTTCAGATCTCATATTTTGCTGTAAATGAAATGCCTTATACATGAAATAGATTTGTTTAAATGGTTTTGCTTTTTTCATTGTAAGCATATTTGTGTAAAACCATCCATATGCAGGGTAATTCAAAGTGCTTTATGTAGAAAAGAAGGAAGAAAAGTCAATTTAAGAGAATAAACAATGTTGAAGGATAACCATTTAATGTGGGTGTTGCAAAAATTGTAAAGTTATCAGACTGAAATATTAAAATCCGGTAAAAAGCTAATACAAGGACTAGTAAACCTGGTATTTTAGGGGCTTATTCAAGTGAAATTGATGGTACAGAGAAGAGCCTAGAAGTCTGTCTTGTTCTGTCTTTGCTCTGATTATTCACCCTCTACTCATGCAGATCCGCAGTGGTGAAAACGCAGCTAACTTAGCCAATGAGCTGGCCAAGCACACCAAAGGCCAGATCTTCGCCGGTGACGTCAGCTCATCTGTGCGTCTAATGGAGCAGCTGGTGGACATCCTCGATGCTCAGTTGCAGGAATACAGACCCAGTGAGAAGGATTCTGCTGGACGAAGCTTCAATAAGGTAACCGCATCGATAAAAGCTCAGTACTGTACACATCAGACGTCAATTTTTTATTTATTCCCTCTAGAAAATATGAAAAGCATGTTAATCTGCATGGTAAAACCTTATAAAGGCTAGTCGATACTTGATCAAAATGGTGAAGAGTGTAAACTGACTCACAAAAATCTAAGCAGCTACAGCGCTAAAGCAGATTTTCTTTTAGCGTGTTTTACCTCAGTGGCCAAAATATGGTGGCATAAATCCTTTGACATATGCTAACTTGATGGGTAAGGAAATACGGCATGTAATGAATATTAGCTGCAACACTTTTATTCTTAGATCTCTTTACAAGCAGGTCAGTGGCACAAGGCAATAGGGAGTGGCTGCAGCACTCATTTATTAAAAAGTTTCTACATCCATTTATCAGACATGTTTTTTTTTCTACCCATCTCTTCTCCAAACAAGTGATGTAGTGCAAATTACCTGTCTCATCTGTTCTTCTTTTTTTTTTGTTGATAAAAACAAAGCTTCAAAAACGAGAAAGGACATGCAGGGCATACATGAAGGTACTGAAGCAATGCTTCTGCCCACGTTGCTTGCTGCTGTTCCCTCTTTCCCCAAACTCTCTTTATTTGTCCAAGCCCAAGTCCAGCAGCATGCACCTACTGCACTGTAATGCACCACCCAACCCCGTCCTTGCACTTCCTGCTTTTCTGAATCACTGCTAGACGCACAGCCACAGTTGTACGCAAAGTGCACTCTAAGACAAGGAGAAGACATGCCCCGTTATGGGCAGCTTCCTATTAATTGTATCTATATTGTGAATGTGTCGCTGTGTTGCCCTCACCGCTCTGCATTGATGATTATGATGGTTTTTTGGTCCTTCATTTCTCAACCCATTCTGTGTGTTTATTTAGTTTGCTGAGGCTGCATGTCTAGCTCCATAACACTACAACTCAAATAAAGTACCTTATTCTTCCATCCCTTTCATTATTCTTTTAATGAAGGGGTTCACTGCCCTTTTTCATCATTTTCTGAGAGCTTTTGTAAAAACCTTTTCTTGTTCAGATGTGATTCATGATAATTTTTTTAAAAGGTGCCAACACCTAACCCTTTCACTGCATGCAGAGTAGAAATGGAAGCTTTTGTTTTCCAAGGACACCGATTTATCTGCAGCTTTGTCTGTTGATTAGTGGGTTACAAGTCAAATCTTGTTTTATTCCTTTTTATTGTATTTTATTGTATTATTCCTTTTTTCTCTCCCCATCAGATTAAAATAATACCTAGAAGCACCAAAGTATGTTGTCCTCACATCCCAGATGCTTTAGGGACGACATGTCCCCAACGACCCCCAAATCTTTCCTTTGGAAGAGCATTAGAATAGATCAAACTAATTAGCCTGTAAACAAGTAGTAGCACTAGAATTAAGCCAAAAAATGAATTCTAATCATAAAACATTATAGAAAACAGAAATTTAAAATCATATTTCATATCCCAACACATGGAGGCAGCAGTATCTAACATCTGCCATACCTGACACAACATCACATTAACCACCCCACACCCCTTCCACCAGACGTCGATAACTTTGATTATGCGATTAGATCTATCGACTTGATTATTTCCTGTTTTTACCCGCATCTGTTTGGATGCCGCATTCCACATTTGTTCTCCATCTCTTCCTAGTTGTTGAATGACACAGACACAGACTCATAACGGCGTATCACTCAAATTTCCTTTCATTTTTTTAGTTCCTTTTGGAGAGTTTCTTAATGACTTGTTGTACTTACGAAAACTGATCTTTGCAATCAGAGAAGTCTAATTGAGAGCCTCCCCTGTTACTCTCATCAGACAGTCTCTCAATATCCCTGTGATCAGACAGGCCTGATCCGTTCAGTATCCTGCGATCCAAAGTGTCTGCCTTGATGAAACGTCCTTGAAAAAGAAACTGAATCCCTACCATCAGTCATGTGCCTGTGCGTCTCCTTTAGCAGTTTGTCCTTAATGGCAAGAACACTTTCTTTAAAGAAGTCTGTTGTTTTCTTCTTGATGTTACCTGTTGTATTTTATACAATCAAAGTAAATCTCTGCCATGGAAAAGTATTCATAATTATTGTTCTTTTTCTGAAAAAGTTAACATTTCGTGACAACCAGACATTTCGAAATTATTTGATAGACTAACACATAGTGCTCATAGTTATGAAGTGAAAAATGTGTTATTTTTAGATTTTTGTTTTTTAAGTAGATTTAAATTTTTTATCATTTATTTTTGCAAAGTAACACAATAGATGAATAGAGATGGAGAACAATTGTTCAAGTCATAAAACTGTGAATTGGATTTTGAAAATTTTCATTTGATATAGAAATTCTGAGAACTAATTTATTAATCATTTAATTATTAACTGGAGTTCAGAGACAATAAAAATACAATAAAAAAGCTTTTTCTTTTGTCAATATGCTCTATCCTGAACTCCTCAAGTGCAAAAGTTTTAGTTTCACCTGGTTTGATTTTGTAAAAAAATCTTTAAGGAAACTTTGGTGATCCAATTATTAATTGATTAATTAAAAAAAAAAGAATCGACAGATTCATGAATTTGGAAAATAATCATTAGTTGTAGCCCTACTTCAAAGTTTACCAACACTTTATCACTGGCCTGTCTGGTGTGCTCCTTGGTTTTAAAAATTTACTTGTTCATTAATGTAGCTATTTCGTATTGGATTATTGCATAACCTCCCAATAATTTGGCTAAGTTTGCAACATTTCAAATGATGAAAAGGTTTAGGCAGGATGAATATGTTTCAATCTAATTCCTTCAAATATGATTTCTAGTCACTTTCATTCATTCATTTCATTGTTTGCATGTTGAAACTTTCCCTGTGTTTACACTATAATTGTATTCTTTTTATATATTTATATACCTTTGTTTGTTTAATCTGTTTTCACCTGGTTTGACGCAGGCCATGGTGGACACAGTGGACAACCTTTTGCGACCGGAGGCCTTAAAGTCATGGCACGACATGAACAGCACAGAGCAAACTCATGCCGCCACCATGTTATTGGACACTCTGGAAGAGGGCGCGTTCGTCCTAGCAGACAACCTCATGGAGCCTGCAATCGTCAAGGTTCCCGCAGATAATATAAGTAAGTAAAACAGAAGAGCATTTATGATCAGTGCAATCCAAGTTAATTTGATTATGTTCTGTTCATTACAAGAGTCGCTCCTGACAAAGGGAAACAAAGCAGACTCGTAAAAAAGGACTGTGTTTTCATAATAAGCCTTGAAGCCCCAGGGGACCAGAAAAAAAGTGCATATTAAGTTTAACGAGTCGCTTACTGACAAAGTGATGAATATCAGACAATTAAACAGACTGGATTCTCTGATTGCGCACACTTACTTTATAAATGTATGTGTCTAGACCTTGTAACTCTATACATTAATGTGAACATTAGCTTGCTGCGGAGTCAGAAAAATTACATTGTTTATCCACAGCCTCCTCTTCCTTCCCTCATTTTCTTCAGTTGTTGCACTATCAAGGGGAAGATCTGTTTTTCTCTGAGCTGTTTTATTCATACTCTCTGGAGTCTTGCAGGGACAAAACGGTTCCTTTATGATTGACGTTTTTATTGCATAGCTCACTCGCGTCAAGATTTAGTGTTCACATCACAAATTCATGCGTCCTTTGCTCTGCATACTGTAATGTTTTGTGTAGAAATCTCTGAAAAAAGAGCCCTTGTATTAATCTTCTCTGCTCCTTTTTTCTCTTCCTTTTGAATCTGAGCGAAAGCTTCTTGAATGACCGATATTCCTTTTCCTGCTATTTCCTCATTTTTCTTTTGTAACTGATCCCTCTGCTCTCTTTGCATCCGGCAGTCCTTGATGTGTATGTGCTCAGCACAGACGGCCAAGTCCAGGACTTTAAATTTCCACAGTCAAGCAAGAGTGGGATTTCAATCCAACTGTCCGCCAACACCGTCAAGCTCAATAGTCGAAACGGTAAGTTTTACAAAGAGAATCAGCTATGATTTGTAGGAAATGAAACCTATTGAGTTAATGTGCGCTTTTACATTTTTCCATGCATACATTAATAAACATTGTGTTCCTGATCAGAAATGGAGTTCTATGATTTCAACCACAATTATACTAAATGGCTAAATTCTTCATAACAGTTGAAGTTTTGGCATATTTTTCATCTTGCGATATTCAGTGTTTTTTTTGGTTTGTTTGGGTTTTTCTTGAATATCTGGTGATTAATCACCACAAAGTAGTTCATAATTCCAAAGTTCAGCTGGGAGGGTTCTTGAAGGAAAAAAAGAAAAACTCTGAAGCCTGCATTTGTTTTTTTCTGTTTTCTTTACTCTAATACCTTTAAGTTAAATTGTGGGAAATTAAATCTCAGTATCAAACAGCATAATTAAACACAATGTAAGTCTGAAATATGATGAGAGCCGCAAACCTATAAAGACATGGCATCATCTTACCTGACAAGCCAGACAGGGAGAGAGTTCAGAAATGAAGCACAAAAGGCGATTGTCTATCAGAAGCTGGAGCTGCTCTGGTGGATTACATTTTTACAAAGTCCAAAAAAATATGCCACAAAACAGGAACTTTTAGCCTACTGTCCACCTGTGTGAATAGCAACTAACAGTGCAATAGTAGTTTTTATTTACACGGATGGACACTAAACAGGCTTTTTGTTTTTTTGGCCCACTTGCAGAAAACGTTAAGCGTAGAAATCTGTGCTGCAGCCAAAGCCCTGCAAAGTCCCTAAATACAATTTAAAATCTGCAGCAGGACTCGTAATTGATTTTCACAGACACTATGTACACATGGCAGCTGGTAGAGCAAAATCCCCTAAGATTTTAAATAAAATAAAAAAGGTCTCATAAATTTCTTTTCAATTAAAAATATGTACTAAATAAACTAAAATTAAAAATTTTATAATTTTCTTTTCAATTTAAAAATATACACTATTTGTGTTGGACCTTTTACAAGAAGTCTGAATAATTCCTTTTCAATTAAGTTTGTGATGTAACTTAAACAAATGTTAAAAAAACGACAAAAATATAAAGTGAATGTAAATACTTTATAGGGAGTTTAATTCTTTTTTTGCAAGTGTTGTATTTGCTTATTGCATCACTACTGTTTTCTGTATAAAATCATTCTTCTAATTATTTGTCATTGTTTTGTTGTTTTTCCATCTGCAGGTGTTGCCAAGCTAGTTTTTGTCCTGTACAAAAACCTAAGCCAGTTCCTCAGCACAGAAAACGCCACTATCAAGATGGCCAATGAGGCCTATGGTCGCAATGTGACAGTGGCTGTCAATTCTGACATCATCGCCGCCTCGATCAACAAAGAGTCAAGCCGTGTTTTTATTAATGACCCTGTCATTTTCACCTTGCAGCACATTGACGTAAGTCTCTTTGCAAAAACGAATGTGGGGTCAACTTAAAAAACACCAGAAGGGGACAGCCAGCAGACAGAGATCTGCTATTTGAATTGTAAATGTCTGACTAGGTCAGTCTACAGTTTATTTAAGTCACTGAACATCAAATTAAAGGAGTCTTTAGAACCTAAGTGAATTCTTAATGAAAACTAATTCTTTAATCAACATTGGGATATAAATGATACCCATTTCTTTTATAGAGGGGGAAATTAACTCCTAGATTAGCCCTACAATCTAGGATGAAATTACTGGAGCCCCAATTATCTTTTGTCTTTTAAAGTTGTCACTGGAGTTCCCAGAGGGCCGTGTGTAACTCCATTCTTTATCAGAGAAATTGTGCAATTCTAAAGACATGTCGTCAAACAATTATGCCTCACTGTTATTAAGGCCTCATATACTCAACCATGCTTGGGTAGATTTAGTAAAGCATGTGCCAAATGAGACACAACATATGAATTGCTTCATAAGAGCTGTGAAGGGGGGAAAAAACTCCTCATCCATATCAGTGCAGAAAAATGCTTTGTATGAGCAGGGGGTAAATGGACTCCGTGTTCTACATGTGCTTCAATTTGAGGAAGTCAATTATTTGGACACTTAACCATATCTCTTGTTATCTGCAGATGGAGCACTACTTCAACTCCAATTGCTCCTTCTGGAATTACTCTGAGAGGAGCATGATGGGGTACTGGTCCACCCAAGGCTGCAAACTTGTGGACTCAAACAAAACGCATACAACCTGCGCTTGCAGCCATCTCACCAACTTTGCAATTCTTATGGCACATCGGGAAACTTCAGTAGGTTTTTTTTTTTTTTTGTCCTACTTTGTGGTTTCCAAGTATTTGGCGTGGTGTACCACTAAGATTGTTTAGATTTGTTAGACATTTTCAGATTAAGGTTGACATAAAACTACCATGTTAAAGTCTTACCTCTTTTTAACTATTTATGGCTAAAGGGTTTCTGCTTCAGCTCCTGGTAGGCAAACATTTCTTATTGATTTCTTAGTGACCTTCCAGTTTTTTTGCTTATGTAGAGGCTGATAACGTGAAGTCTTCTGAGCTTAGAGAACAAGTCCCCTTGAATATTACCACATATAACATTAACCTCTTAAACATTAGATTCTTGACCTCAAGAAATAGTTCTTCACTTGCCCTAACTTTAGATTAAAAAAATAAGTTCACAATGTTATCCAGGGTTAAGGAATATGGCACTCCTCACTTCTAAATGCACATTTCCTCTCTGCGAAACCTAAAGAAACTGTACTTTTTCTGTTTTGTTTTTTTATTATTTTTTTTCTGCTGACTGTAGAATGGAGACAGGATAAAATGTTAAAATAGTTCATGTTAAAAAATTCTTTTAGTATTTTGCAGTGTGCAAAAATTATTAATTATAGTTTATCATTGTTCTTTCAATCCTCTAGATTAGCATTTAAATGCTAATTTTAAAATACTGATGGCAGGGAATTTGATGTATTTAAGACATTCATTTTAAAGCTATGTTTGCTTATTATCATAAATGCTTCAGCATAAGATAATTGACTAGTTTATGGAAGCCCCCAATTTTGACTTCTTTTAGCAACAGTAGATTGATTTAATTTATTGAGTTTAGTAGAGAGTTTTCTACAGTTTTGTTTTAAGATGTTTTTTTACAGTTTAGCAGTGATTTTGGTTTGCAGATCATTTTATACTATGAAAAATGATAGTATATTTGCTTCTTGAAAAAGTTAAAATTACATTTTATTTATTTTTCATCTATTATGTTCCTTTAAAAAGCCATACACACAAAAAATTAAATAAAATGGAGGAAACATATAATGGTGGTAGAGAAAATATTTTTTTCAAGAAGATTTTATATAAAGGATTTACCCACTCAGTGATATCTTGGGATCTCATTGAAAGTTTGTTTTGTAGAGAGATGAGAGCTTTTATCTGTGTTGTCTAATTGTCTCAATGGCGCTTACATGAAATTAAAGTTGAGTCACTCTTTCTCTCTTATATCCTACGTAAGGTTTTTGCTTTTTCCACTTAATCTATCGCAGGATCTTTCAGGACTTTTTGCAAAGTCATTTTATTACGAATAACAGCACATTTTGCTTCCACTTGTACAAGAAAATACTAAAGAAAGACTAAAAAAAACAAAAAACTTGTAGTATAATATTTAATTATGTGATGTTTTTTTTTTTTTTTTTTTTCAGGGCCGTGTTCAAGATCACCATGAACTTCTTCTTACTGTCATCACTCGGGTCGGCATTGTGGTGTCCCTTGTCTGCCTGACCATCTGCATCTTCACCTTCTGCTTTTTCCGGGGCCTGCAGAGCGATCGCAACACCATCCACAAGAATCTGTGCATTAATCTCTTCATTGCAGAGTTAATATTCCTAATTGGTATCGATATGACAGAACCCAGGGTAAGTGGGAATGACCCTATTGATTTGCCTTTGACTTATTATTCCTCATTTAATCTCCTCTCATTCCTCACATTAAACTGCATTCATCTCAACAGCATTTTTGGATGATACTATATCAGACCTTACCCACTTGTCTCTGACATGAGTGGGACAGCGTCATTAAAGCAGATAACTAAGGAGACATGTCTTACATCTGACAGGTCTTTTTCCCCACTTTGACTTAAAGCTACTGTGATTGCCAAACCTTAGCCTACATACACTATATTGCCAAAAGTATTTGCTCACCCATCCAAATTATTGGAATCAGGTGTTCCAATCACTTCCATGGCCACAGGTGTATAAATTCAAGCACCTAGGCATGCAGACTGTTTTTACAAACATTTGTGAAAGAATGGGTCGCTCTCAGGAGCTCAGTGAATTCCAGCGTGGAACTGTGATAGGATGCCACCTGTGCAACAAATCCAGTCGTGAAATTTCCTCGCTCCTAAATATTCCACAGTCAACTGTCAGCTGTATTATAAGAAAATGGAAGTGTTTGGGAACAACAGCAACTCAGCCACGAAGTGGTAGGCCACGTAAACTGACGGAGCGGGGTCAGCGGATGCTGACGCGCATAGTGCGAAGAGGTCGCCAACTTTCTGCAGAGTCAATCACTACAGACCTCCAAACTTCATGTAGCTCAAGAACAGTGCGCAGAGAGCTTCATGGAATGGGTTTCCATGGTCGAGCAGCTGCATCCAAGCCATACATCACCAAGTGCAATGCAAAGCGTCGGATGCGGTGGTGTAAAGCACGCCGCCACTGGACTCTAGAGCAGTGGAGACGCGTTCTCTGGAGTGACGAATCGCGCTTCTCCATCTGGCAATCTGATGGACGGGTCTGGGTTTGGCGGTTGCCAGGAGAACGGTACTTGTCTGACTGCATTGTGCCAAGTGTAAAGTTTGGTGAAGGGGGGATTATGGTGTGGGGTTGTTTTTCAGGAGCTGGGCTTGGCCCCTTAGTTCCAGTGAAAGGAACTCTGAATGCTTCAGCATACCAAGACATTTTGGACAATTCCATGCTCCCAACTTTGTGGGAACAGTTTGGAGCTGGCCCCTTCCTCTTCCAACATGACTGTGCACCAGTGCACAAAGCAAGGTCCATAAAGACATGGATGACAGAGTCTGGTGTGGATGAACTTGACTGGCCTGCACAGAGTCCTGACCTCAACCCGATAGAACACCTTTGGGATGAATTAGAGCGGAGACTGAGAGCCAGGCCTTCTCGTCCAACATCAGTGTGCGACCTCACAAATGCGCTTCTGGAAGAATGGTCAAAAATTCCCATAAACACACTCCTAAACCTTGTGGACAGCCTTCCCAGAAGAGTTGAAGCTGTTCTAGCTGCAAAGGGTGGACCGACGTCATATTGAACCCTATGGATTAGGAACGGGATGTCACTTAAGCTCATATGTGAGTCAAGGCAGGTGAGCAAATACTTTTGGCAATATAGTGTATATTCTTTTTTTCCTTTAATCTCTATAGATACAAAAACATTTTCAGCATAAAGTGGGGAATCAAAAGCTCTCAGTGCTCGGCAATATTTGAAAATCTTCTAACTCTAACCTTACAATATGCGTGACATTTTAATTTCTGCTGTGCTGATGGAAAAGTGGAGCTGTGCATGTGGTGAATGAATATTCATTAGGGTTTTTCATCAGTCTCACTGATTTACGTTTCGCTGAGTGAGAGAAGCAGAAATGGTAAATGTCATGTTTTCCATGGGTGCTAAAATATAGGGCTTTTTGATATGCAGTTTTGAATACTAAAACTACATTATTGCTTTTGACTGTTGGACAAGTAATTCTTTTAAAAGTGTTACATACTGCTATGAAAAATTATAGGTCGCCTCACAAATCTCTTCGGTTTAGCTTTTTTATCTTGCCTTTCTTTCAGATCATCCTCAAACTATTTCATACAAAGCAGTTTTATATGATAACTTGGTTTAAGTAAGAAAGCTATCCAAAGCAGCCTATCTTTGTGTGAAAAAAAACAAAAAAAAAAACAATGTCATTAGGTGGTATTAACCTTACATTTCTGCTTATTTTCAATCGTTACCTCAAGGTCTTATTACTGCAAGACCTATAAATGAAGAAATCCCTTAAGTGGAACCTGTCTGAGAGCTTGAAATAAGCTAATAGTTCCCTAGATGCAACACAGCATTTCCCAAATTTGTAAAGGAATTCAAGTTCAGAGAAGAATAAAAAAAAAAAAAAAACTAAATCTACATAAGGTGGGAAAGAGTTTCAAAGTAATTTCTAAGGCTTTAGGTCTCCAGGTAAACACATAAGGTAAACCTGGAATCATGGTAATACTCCCAGGAGTGGTTACCAAATGACTCTGAAAATGCATCAAGATGCCATCCAGGAGGGAAAAATTCAAAATTTTAATGAGAGAGTTGTTACTGCTGACCAAAAAAAAAACATAAAGAGCGGTATTAATTTTGGTTTTACAACACACTTTTCAACCGTATTCTCCGGATAAAAAATCCATTTAAAAGGTATGTTTTTGAAGTATGTCTGGAGTAAAATAAAAGTATAACATATTTCACCTCAGACATGATGGTATTAGTGAAATGCTTTGGGCTGCATTGCTTAAGGGTTCCTCACATCCTAAATGTTACTTTAATTGATGGAAACATAAATTCTACTCTCAACCTTTTAAAATGTCCTAAAGGGGAATACACTAACATCAATTTGTGGTCTCACACTAACTTGAGTTAAAGACCAGCACAATAATCTAAAGCACACCAGTAAGTTTACTTTTAAATGACTTAGAATAACGTTAATATTACTAACATTATGTTGAATCAATATAACTAAATTTAACTTAATTTTGCCTTAAGGATTGAGTCAAAACTCCTCCACAGAGATCTAAAAGACTTATGGCTAGTTAACCCAGCGATTGACGGCATTTATCGGTGCCATGGGGGAAAGACTGGTTTATAGGATTATTAATATTCAATCAAAAAGTCCTTTTTTTACATAGGGCCACGTTACTTTCATTGCCTTTTCTTCCATGCAAAGTAAAGGCATATTTCTTTAGCTACTGCTTTTGTATATAGTTTGGTAATATTGTTTTGAGGATCTAAAATATTCAAATGTGAAACGAACACAAAATCAGAAGACATCGTGAAATGGGAAAACACCCGTGCATTGCCTGTTCTTGATAATCTGAACCTGTAATTAAACCCTCTTAGATTGGATGTGCCATCATCGCTGGAATCCTCCATTTCTTCTTCCTCGCTTCCTTCTCCTGGATGTGTCTAGAGGGAGTGCAGCTATACCTCATGCTCGTCGAAGTCTTTGAGAGTGAATACTCACGAAAAAAGTACTACTATGTGTCGGGGTACCTCTTCCCTGCAATCGTGGTCGGCGTTTCGGCAGCCATTGACTACGGTAGTTACGGGACCCACAAAGCGTAAGTGCAGCTGTCTGACACACATTCTGTGAAAAAGCATTGCTGCCATGCTAGATGTTCTGCTGTGCAGACTCTACCTGCTGTGTCTGTTTGCGGCAGATTTTGGGAAAAAAAATGAACTCATCATCTCTTGCCAGCACCTTGTGCATCGTCTCTGGAGTCTGCACCGAAACATCCAAGCTTCTTTTTGCCAGGGATGGGCAGCTGTTCAATTTTTCATGTCATTTGAAAGTGGCTGACAGACCTAACACTGTGGTTTCACCAGAGGCTGCAGCTACATTAATGCCTCTCTGTTCAAAGACCCTCCTGTGACCTCTTGTTTGTAAATGCTCTCTTAAAGAGAAGAGCACTGTGCAGAAGAAGCCTTTTACGTAAATTAATGACCATATCACAGCTAAGTCTCAGCTGCTGTTAAAGACTACTTGGGGTCTTTTCTTTGTTTTGCATAAATGTAATCATGTTAAAAGCATAAAAAACACTTTTAAGTTACTAGAAAACAGTAGTGTACATGACAAATAATAACAACTGCTAATGTATTTTATGCCAAGGAATTTTATATGTGCTGGATTTTGAAATGTATGCTTCTTTGTCATAGGTGCTGGCTAAGTGTGGACAATCATTTCATATGGAGTTTTATAGGACCGGTCACCTTTATCATCATGGTAAGCTGTTTTCTTTTTCTTTGAAAAGATACACAGAGAGCTGAGATGAAAGAGATGCAAGAAGGAGATAACGGAAGTGGTACTGTCAAGCTGTGATGACAAGTCAGCAGGATTTGTTTTTCTTCATCTTGTTCCTGAGAGATGACAGGTTAATGCTGCACCAACAATATGTTTTTCTAAGCATCCAAAACCCCCCAAAGCCTCTTTTTGCCCTACACAAATCAGGACTTCATGGGGTACTTTAACCATATTTTACCATATGTGTTTTTGAGCTGAATTGTTTAAGGGCTTTTCAGTTTTCAGAGGATGTTCTTTTTCTGGGTGGAAAATATATGTGGTCCTCCTAATTGTCAGTAATTCTAGTGATATATATGTTTATGTCAGGTCCTCCTAAGTGCTCGTCCCCATTTTTACTTACAGGTGTTAAGTCTAACATAGTGGAAAAATTGCAATTCTTTTTTATGAAAGTAAGCTTGTATGAGCGATGCAAACAGCAGTTTTTAAACAGAGCTACTCAAGGAGAAATGGGCTTGTGCATACATGTGTTTAGTGGCGTTCATTCTCAGTGGCGGGTACAGGGTTGTGGATGTGCATTTTTTTTTTTTTAAGTGGAGAGGGCGGGTCTTTTGCCAAAATCCTCCTCTATACCTTTAGCAATTGTAAGAATGTACACTCTTGATATTTTAATAAATTTATCATAATGCATGTTTATCAAACGTCTTTCTGATAACTGAAAAGTGTGGCATGCCTATATGTTGCCGTCTTTATTCTAATAACTGTAGAACGCAATCCAACATAAATTTTTACCACAAGATATAGTCCACCAATAGCATTTTTCAGTAAATTACCCTAAGATGGAAATGTGGTCACCACCTAAAACCTCTGGCAGAGTAAGGAAAGCGTTATGTAGAGGAGCAATCCCTACAACTCTGTTAACTTTGACAAAGCTTCAGAGATCTTTAGTGTACATGGTAGAATCTGTTGACACAATAAATGGTGGTCATACACTGAAAATGTGTGGTATTTATAAAAGAGAAGCAAAAAAAAAAGTGATTGTTGGAAGGATGCTGTTAAAAAGATAAACTATATCATAAAGTATACACAGACATCTGGAAGAATATCCCCTGGTAAGAGGAGACCAAATTACACATTCTGGCCTACATGCAAAACACAGGAATGTACAGTTACACACACTAACTAGGTGCTGCAATAAGGTGGTGGAATCATTATGCTGTTGGGATGTTTTTCTTCAGTTGGGACTTGGAAGCAGGTCAGAGTAAAAAAAGAACGGACTGAACCATTTAAAGAAAAGAGGAAACAAAAGATTTAGATAAACTTCCATTAGGACAATTACCTTAAACATACAATTACAGTAATGGTTAAATAATTGAGTTTAAAAGTATATTTTTATACGAAAAATAGTCCAGTAAAAGCCAATACCTAAAACCGATTTAGTTATTTTGTAAAAATTAATGTTTAAAAATTTGGAAATCTTCTATTCGTTTTTTTTTCCATCTGTATAAATAGAGGCAAAAGTTCTGAGGTGTTTGGCAGTTTCATTGAAGGAAGAAAAAAAAGCAAAGGACGGTCAAGGGTGAAGGACATACAGCATTTCTTATTGACATATGTCCCATAAAAGGCGTGTAATTATTTACTGGTCATGACATTATTATCTCCTGCTCTATCAGAGCGACTCAGAAAAATGAGACCTCAGGGAGTCTGACTTCCATGCACAAGAAAAAAAAAAGGAAATGATGCCATGTAGGATCTCTCACATACATGCTTGCAGCCTCAATGCTCTAAGCATTGCTTTGCCCTTGCGCGAACCGAGGGACAAGGGATTTCTGCAATCTCGACTCGTGTTCATGCAGGCTTGGTATTTGTTCAGTGCTGTCTTCATCATATACTGTATCCCAATGGTTGGTACAGCAGCTACAGATGCCGTGACCTGTGCCGAACATAGAGCTGACACTGAAAATATACCAGAGAGATGGGGGCAGCTGTGTCAAATTTCAGTGAGTGCCTGTGCACCATCCGCTCACTGTTAGTAGCCTTAAATTCAGAGCTACAGTAGAGCCCTTTGTGCATGTTGTCACTATGAATAAAACACAAATATTCTAACTGGTCTGCATTTTACCTTTTCTTAAAAAGGAATATGGCTTGTCAAAATGGGAAGAGGCAGCTGACTTATGACCAAATAAAAGTCCGTTTTGGACTAAAATGTCTTTTAGCTTATGTTGAAATGCCTTTCCTTATTATCAAATACTTCTTTTCTCACTCTGTGCACCTGCTTTAAACATATGAGCTTATAATTGAAGGAGCTGTGCATTAAAGCAAACACAATTCTTCCTGTCTCAGCAAATACTATGTCAGCCACACAGGAATATGTTTCGTCTCTCTAAATTGGGCCCTCATTGAAAAATATGTCTGCAGTGGAAATGATGATCGGGATCCCAGTGGTGATGGCCGTAGAGATGGAATCATGACCCTGTGAGAAGCTAATGTATTGCTGCAAAGCCTGCTTGTGACAGGGGATGAGGTTGTGTTGCTTTGGTTCAGGCTTAGCGTGCTGCTCTATGCAACAATTGTCCCAGAAAGACAAAGCACTGTGGAAAGGGGCATCTCAGGGGAGCATGCGGGAGCAAGGTTTGTCTGCATCATCCATGACCCTGGTTTCTCTACAAATTGGCTTTGTCCTTGTCAATGAGAGAGAGGCAAGAGGAAAGGAGAAATAGTGCAGATTCTGCGAATGAGAAGTCAATTATGCACTAAATGCCATGTATGATCAAATAATTAGATATTTTCTAAAGCTGTTTTTATTGTAAAGCTTTGACAAGATATAAAAATAATTTAGAATATTTGTCTAGCTTTCATGTTGTGAGCAGCCAGCATTTTTTTTTTTTTAGGAAAAGGTATTTCAGAAGAAGGAAAAAAACGGTTTTGCAGATATATTAAAACCAAAAACAAAATTAGTTGATATTTCAAGCTGCCTTTAGAATGTCATGTTTGTGATTAGCACAGTGAGCGTGCTGGAATATTTAAAAAGAAGCACAGGCTGTGTGTATCATCAAAAAACGTCGACCCTTTCATTAACCCCAAGCTCAGCATCTTTAAAAACAAACAGTTGAAAGTTAAAAATGATAAAACAGAGCAATGTTGCCTTCTTGTTATCTGTTACAATACTTGCTCTCTTTCACAACTGGGATGCATGGCCATGTAAGGCATGGAGAATACAATAGCAGTTGTTGTTGACCACCTGCTCAGATCTGTTAACTTAAAATAATGTGAGCTGCCTGTAACTTCACACAGTAACAACCTCTACACTGAAGTGTGTTTATGGTAGTCTGTCCTTGGACTGATTGGTATTGTATGGTAGTTTCACTGATCAAGAAAAGTTGGATTTATGATTCTCAGACCAGTTTGTTTTTGGTGACAGCTGATCAGTTTTAAATCTGGCAATTCCAGTCACCAGTTTGGATCTTTTGTTTCTTTCCTTTTATCCAAAAAAGTGTCTAAAAACAAGAGCTTGGAGCGACATTTAGATCAGTGTTCTTAAGCAGAGGTCACCACTCTCTTGGCACAGACGGTATTAGCTCCATGAAAGGGGGTACATGGAAGTAATGAGTGCTGGGGGGAACCATTTGCATGCTTGAGATAACTTCATCGCAAGGCCTTTTGGATCATGACACGTCGTGAGCAGTTCTTGTCATCTGGACAGCTCCATCTGCACCTTTAATATTTTATCCCTCGCAGTTCATTTGGAGTTCAGGGTGTACACACACAGTCCAATTCAGGAAAAAAATAAAAGCTCTCTCTCCACTCTTGGTGAGGCGAGGTGCTTCTGCATGGCTTGCAGTGATGATTCAGAGAGGGAGTGAAGGATGGAGGCAAGGCGGCTTCACTCTAGCAAGAGGGATCCCCCCGGGAAGGGCTGCGAATGCATGTCGGTGGGGGTGGGAACATGTGCCATGCTGCTGGGTTACTTTAAAGTACTGTGTCCCTCTCCTCTGTCTCATTGGATCCATGTCACCACTCCATGTGTGAAAGGGTTTTTCAAAAGTCCTCCCCCACCTGTTCCTCCCCTCCCCCGCTGTCTTACTCATGCAGACGGCTGGCAGAAATAATGGCTTAAAGCTGCGAAACAAAAATATAGCTTCAGACCTGTCTATGATATAAAAGTTTCCCGGTCTACCTCTTTTTTTCTTTTCAATTCTTTTTCTTCCTTTTCATGCCATCCCTTTCTTTCAGTCTGGCTTATTGTGTGCGACTCGGGGAGTTGATTGCATGTGGAGGGGGTGATGTATTGATCACAGGCAGCCTTTTGATAACAGTGTGCACCAGAACACTCAGAAATTTCTGCTCAAGAGTGAATGACTGTAGTCTGAGTCCAGCTCACAAAGGTCCCTCGCATTCACAATTCATCCCCATTTTTCTTTCTGGCATTCTAAAAATAACACGTTGATGTTGAAACACACCATTTGCAAGGCTCCCCTGGATAAAAGCTTTTGTCACTGCAAATGCATTTATTTTGTGTGTTTTGCTTTCATTTTAATAGTGGTATTTGTTTGAACTATTGACACGCTCTCAGGCACACCTCTTGTTTGTTTTTTTGTTTCTTCCTCAGACATTTCTTGACATTATTTATACATGGCTGGCTTGCAGTGCGAACACAGTTTGGTACATGTGCTGTGAGTGCTTGTACATGCTGTGTGGAGGACTTGTTTGCCCCAGAATAAATGATTTTGAAGTAAATTATTTGGAGGAGCCCCTTGCTGGACTATCTATCCTTTGTGTCTCTAAATCACACTATTGATTTTTTTAAGGTACCAAATAAATGTGCTCAGAAACGTGGCTCATAGTATCCTTGTCTGAGTCTGATATGTGCACCCCCTCCCCCAAGATGTAATGCGTTAAAACACACAAGCTCCCTTTCTCCCTACCCTTTTCAGAGTTCTTTTTCTCTTTTCATCTGGACACATGAGAGAATTGAACAAAATATACCATGTTCCCCCAAGCCTTTATACCTTATACTATTTCACTATGTGCATGAAATGATATGTGGTTGTTTTGTACAACAAGCGCTTCTCTTATTTCTGCTGCTGCTTCTCATTCTCCTTTGACATTGGAAGACTACGGCTCTGTGGCTATTGCTGTTTTTTTCTTCTTCAGAGATGGATTTTAATGTATTTTCATACACTCATTGATATAGAATGACACTAAATTTGGCGCCAGTCGGCCAGTCTGAGACTAGCAGAGTGATAGATTTTTATTGGATTAGTCTGTGGACATTGCAGAGTCGAAGGCTCTGCTTTTAATACTCGTAGACAAATTAACAGTTTTTTCTCCTCTGTCTGCCTTATCTTGAGGCATAAATCTTCATAAATTAACACTGCCATTATTCTGTTTTGACAGCTCAATCTCATCTTCCTGGTAATCACGATGTATAAAATGGTGAAGCACTCTACCACCCTGAAACCAGATTCGAGTCGACTGGAGAACATAAAGTAAGTGAAACATCATATAATACAGAACAAGATGTTTCTTTTGTGTATAAGTGATTTAAACATGGTTCCATGGAAGCTTTTCTTGTTCTTTAGGTTTAGGTTATGTTAAAAAGCATAGCTTTTTAACATTGAGTGGTACAACAAAATTCAAGCTCATAAGATGAGCTATTTGGTTCTTGAAAATGAGACTTTTTTAGCAGAACTCATAATTACCATAATTTGTTGCCCGATTTTAAAGGTCTGGTCCACCTTAGAAGGTATTGGCAACCCCATAATGATTATGAGCTGTTAAGGTTAAATGGTGTCATGAAAATATTGTGACTTTATCATTTAATAAAAAACTTTATTGATCTCGCAGTGGAGCAATTTACTCGTTACATCAGCTCAAATAGTCAAAGAAGAAGAAGAATATATAATATATCCATTACTGTAAAAATGTCCAAAGCTGTTATTGATTTTTTATTATCAAGATACTGATTATTTGTATTGTAAAAACACTGTTCACTACAATACTTTATTTGTTTCATTTTCTTATTTTTTTATATTTTTTTTTATACACTTTTCTAAGCTGCTGTAACACCACAATTTCCCCTTGGTGGGACAATAAATGGATTTCTCCTCTATTCTATTCTAATTGCTGCTACGCCCTGTTGGTTCTCTAGAACAAACTCATCTGGTAAATAGACTGATAAGCAGAACCTGATACAGGTGATAACATTTTAGGAATGGTGCACAAAAACTGTTTTGCATTTTGAATTACTGAATGCATTTGACTAGCCAACAAGAGGATCACAACAGACCGTTCAATCAAACAGAGGGGGCCTCCTTTACACCTATCAAGGCCTGTTGCTCAATTTTGCAGAGCTGTAGGCCAAAGCCTTTTCTTTCAGTCATGGTCTTGGGTCTCACTGGGTCAAATTGAGTTGAGAAGTGGGATTTGTTGTCTAAAACTCTAGTCCTTGGAGGTCAGGGTCAGGGCGAAAAATCCACACCTAAATTTGACAGAACTCCATCCCCATAGGATTACATTTTTAGATAACTGGACCATGGATAAAACAATATAAGCTGAAAGAACCTACCTTGATATCCATAGCTCATCACATCTTTGATTTATTTCACCAGCCTCCAGACAGCAACTAAATTACAATTCACACAGCTAACTTTTATTTTGGTGGTAAATGCTGTGGCCATATACGATCGGTAAATCTTGTGAGAACTACACCTCTTTCAAATCTGATTTTACATCTTTTAGACACTTTGAGGAGCAACTCTACATTGCTGTTCTCAGGATGTTTTTCTAAACAGGAAACTAATTGGTGAAGCCTTATCAGCTGTGTGTGTAAATAACTGCTCAATGAAAAAATGATAATGGTGTAAAGAGAGCTAAAGCAGCTTACAGATGAATCACTGAGCCTATTTTTATAAAGTGATTTATTTTTAATGGTAGAAGTTTGCTTTAGTCCTCAGAGACCGAGTCTTTGCTTTAATCTCAGGGACCAATCTGAACTTAATAGGATTTACATTAAATAAAAACAGTGCTTTCTACTGCAGGTAAGATATAAGATGCTTTCAGCAGAACCTGGGTTAAAACACATTGAGCTATCTATTTGACCAGAATGTACATTTAACTGCCCCTGAAAAAACAAATTATTTTGTATTGTCTGTACATAAGGTCTGAGCTCTTCTTATGCTGTTTTGTTGGACTTCTCAAAACAAAATCACTGGCCACAGAATTGCTCAACGTGAGGTATATAGTTTTTAGGAGTAACTAGCTCCTGAAAGAGTTTGGTACAGTGAAAATGCTGGAACATGCCGGCTTTTTGTTCTTCTCTAAAAGATCACAGCTTAACACCTGAAGAGAGAAAAATAAATCATTGCAAAACCACCACCCTTACCTACTTTACCCATTCATGATTCAGACATGTTTCAGACATTTCACCTCAATGCTTTGCTCTCGAAAGGAAAAGCATTTTTCCTTTCACCTGCTTTTGTAAATGCCAATTTAAAAAAAAAATACCATTTATGCTGCATGACCAAGGATAGTTTTTATTTTAAGTCGTTAGTTCTTTTTGGTTGAGGTAAAATACCAGTTTACACAGTCATACTCTTACAATAAGTGTTCAAAGCTGCAACCACTTTTGGTGGAAGATTTTCAGCTATTTATAGTCAGTGTTTGTTTTTTCCTTCTTTTATTTTTTAGCTTGTTTTTTCCCCCCAGAATTACAGCTCTGTGGTAAAACCGCAATCAGGGAGAACAGTCATAAAGGACCTTTATACAAATCTTGGTTTATTTCTGATAGATGACTGGTATACAGCAAACAACACAACATCACATTTTGTACTCACTGGTTATTTCGAGATTGGTGTGAATGTTCTTCCTGAATGCTTAAAATGTTTCATTAAAGCTCTTTTTTTATGCTGTTTATACGTATTACTGTTTTTTGCTTGTAATTTTCTGTGTGTCAGAGTTTGCTCTCTGAGCACCTTGACCCAGTGCCTATTGCATGTAGCATGCCACCCAAAGTTAACGCAGGCCCTCTGCTTTCTTTTCTCCTCTCATCTTCCACTTCTGTCTTCACTCTGCGACCCACACCAGTAATTATCGCGTTTGTGACGGCTACTATAATACAGATTTGCCTGGGTAAGCTTTACCTCGTACCTCAAATAATGTTATCCACACACCCACCACCTACCCATCAGCAAGATAGATTTCAATTCAAACGGCAGACGATGTGTTCTGACCAGTTTCCTTTCTTTATGATGGAATATTTTGTAATTTAATCAAAACATGCAAATCTTGGCTCTTGTTAGACCTAAATTTGATTGCCTCTCGTGATTTCCCTTGGATCAAAAAGTTGAAAATATCACACTCAAGTGCCAACTAACCCGCGCTGTTCTGTGCTCTGATCTAATTGTGTTTCTCTCTTCCCGCTATCATGCTCTCTAGCTATGAAGATAATAAACACTTTATCAAGTAAGACTATGTTGCCTAGAACTCTTCTCTTGGCTCTCCAATCAATTCTTCTTGTTTATTCTTTCCACCTCTCTCTCTCTTTCTCCTTCTTTTAATTTTGTATTTCCAGCTCATTCTCTCCCAAACTGCAGCATTAAACCTCTCATCCATCCGTCAATATGACTGGTCACTTTTATTGTTTTCATCAGTCCGGTGTTGTGGTTGTCGTGTTTGACCACTGAACTGTGACAGCTGCTGCTGTCTGTAGATTTCATTTGACCTTTGCACATAAAAATAAAACGTAAAAATCCCTTGATCCCACATCTGCCTCATTCCTCCAGTTTTAAGAAATTCACAAGGCCGAATCATATTTAGTGTTCTTTTAGCCCTTGCTTCTGTTGAATTTATTTACAAATGTGATTTGCTCTGGTCCCTAAATATGCAGTTTGATAGGTTCTAATGCTTAGAAAATGTTATTTACAGAAATACAGATCAAGGTTTTCTTTCCATCATGTATGTCAGAAGCAGGAACTACTGATGAGTTTAAGCAGAGGTTTTAAAAGGATGGGATTTTGTGTGAGAAATCAGATTGGTATGCGTACTTGTTTTTGCTATTTTGTTTTTTACTGTCTCTTGGTTTACAGCCTTTCCTCCAAGATCAAAATGAGTAAATAAAAACTGTCTGTTATAAATGATTCAGTAAACATCCATTATGTTCATTCTCTGCTCTGCTTTTGCTTCTGTCTTTGTTTTGCAGGTCTTGGGTCATGGGAGCTTTTGCCCTGCTGTGCCTGCTGGGTCTCACTTGGTCCTTTGGCCTCT
Source organism: Cyprinodon tularosa (assembly GCF_016077235.1). Taxonomy (NCBI): domain Eukaryota; kingdom Metazoa; phylum Chordata; class Actinopteri; order Cyprinodontiformes; family Cyprinodontidae; genus Cyprinodon; species Cyprinodon tularosa. The sequence goes on along the minus strand of NW_024039585.1, from coordinate 1,503,342 downwards.
TCTTCATCAGTGAGGCCTCCATTGTTATGGCATACCTATTCACGATATTCAACACTTTCCAAGGAATGTTCATCTTCATTTTCCACTGCCTTCTTCAGAAAAAAGTGAGTGCATTTTTCACATTATGCTCTAAAGTCAGAGCTGTGTCCTTCAAGGTGAAAGACATCTGAGTTTTAGCTTTCCAGCATTTTTGAAATTGCACCACATGCTGATATAAAGACCAAACACTGCTCACCTTGATATCTCAGGCTAAGTCATATTGAAAGTCAACAGTCTGTGTAAACACCTTCTCTTTGCTTATGCAGGTCCGCAAAGAGTACAGCAAGTGCTTCCGCCACACATACTGCTGCAGAGGGCTGCCCACTGAGAGCTCGCACGGTTCCACAAAGACTTCCACAACACGGACTAGTGCACGCTACTCTTCTGGTACACAGGTAGACCAGCAGCTTTACACAGTAAGGCTCCAATCATGCACATAATGTTCTCTGTGCTGTTTTTTTTTTTTTTTTTTTTTGCATATTATAGTTTAGAGTAATATCGAAATTGGATTCAATGTATTTCATCACCAAAAGCCCTATTATGTTAAAAGTGATTATGTGTTTAGATGGTTTTAACATTGGATGTTATATATTCAAAAAGACTATTGAGTACTGTGCAATGTTGCTAAAAAATGTATCATAAGCCTTTTATATCAGTTATTCCGTATCATTGTTTTGTTTACTTATTTGAAATAAGGGCAAGGGGATAAAAAGCCTGAGTTTAACTGTTTAAACTTAACCTTTAACCTAATGCCAACCAAAGAGTTTGGGATACTAAAATCTTTCTTCTGCCTAATTCACCCATAATACTATGTGCATCAGAATTCAGCATAATTACTGAAATTTTAATCTTATATATATATATATATATATATATATATATATATATATATATATATATATATATATATATATATATATATATATATATATATATATATATATATATATATATATATATATATATAAGATTAAAATTTCAGTAATTATGCTGAATTCTGATGCACATAGTATTATGGGTGAATTAGGCAGAAGAAAGATTTTAGTATCCCAAACTCTTTGGTTGGCATTAGGTTAAAGGTTAAGTTTATTGTAAAGGATTAGACTATGTTGACCGTGTTCTAAAGCAGAGGGGTCATCAACCAGTTATCAATTTCTCTGGAATAAATGAACAGTCTTTTAGTTATTTTTTCATTAATTCCATCTCCCTTTTAAGGCATGGGGAGAGGGTCTTTAGGGATCAGCTTTTGTTGCTTTTTTTTTGCTGTTGTTCAAGCACTTCCTTTATTTCCCTTTAGCTCCATGCAACAGCTTTTTTGCAGCAAACTTTCCCTTAGTGGTAGTGTTGTGGATTACCTGACAGCAACATTAACATAACAGAAAATTTTTTTTACTAAAGCAAGACAGTTGGGATCATATGTACTACAAGTCTTATATAAATATCATAAATAAATATATGTTTGAAAAAAAAATATGATATGATATATGAAAGAAAGATGACCAAAATTGAAGATAAAAATTATTTGCTTCAAAATGTTTCTATTATACTGTAAGCACAAGTCCAGACCTTTTTTTTGTATAAAGTAACGCAATGTATAATATACTGTATGTCAAGAGAACAATATGTAAGGGGTAAAATATTGTGTGAAGTTTCTTTGAGAAAACTGGTTTACGATGAGATGGGGAACTACCAAGTTAGAATGTTAAATAATGATAAATCAGGCTCAAAATTTATTCCTGGAGATGATAGAGCTATGTTATATAGAGATGCAAGCATTAGTTGTTGTCTTGAACAACCAAGCCTTCATGGTCTAGTAGCCACATAGATGTGCTTTTTATTTAAAGACACCTTCCTGGTATTATAACATTTTTGTTTGTACACAATTTGCACTTTATGGCAGAGATACTTTACATTTCCTTACCTTATTAACAGAAACACTGTAGACAAGTAGGTGAAAAAACAACTGTTATGGTGTTATCTCATTTATTAACATAAATAGGACAAGGTGGGTGTTCAAAAAGCAGAGAAAACCCTTTCTATTGTGCACAAAATTAATTCCTTTAATTGATCATTTGATAAGCTAATGCTTTCTGAGCAAAAGTGAGCTAATCCATGTACTGCAGGATGATACACAAAAATATTGTCATATATACTTTAAGAAAGCTATTGAGAGCAAAGTAAAAGTCAGTTTTTATATGTTTCTATTACTGTTTGTGAAAAAAAATAAGTTGAATCCATTTTGTGCAGTTGTGGAGGGAAAAAGAATTAATTGTTTTCATTTTTAACTGCATTCTATGAGGAAACTAATTTCGTTAGTTGAGCTTCAGAGTTGCATCAATAATCCTTACATTATTCAATATTTACCAGTCTGGATTTATGCTGCATGATAATTCTCATGTTAAATCCCTGTAGCACTTTTTTTTTAGCTGTTATCTTCATTTCTTTCCGACTTAATGTGAATGGGAAACATTACAGCACTTTTTATAAACACAGTACAGGTATATTTTACTGCAGGGAAGACTGACGCTGCAAAAAATGTGTGGTTTTGCACTAATTCCCTTTAAATAGCTAGTAGCTTTCAGTGTATAATACACCTAGATGAAGTGTTACAGAAACACAGTGATGTCACGCTCAATTTCCAGCCAAACGTCTGAAGGACGAGCTGCAATTAAAGGTTTTCAAAAATTATGTTTATTATATAGTGCCAGTTCACAACACGTTTCATCTACAGGTGCTTTACGGAGACAATTCAATCAGAACATACTGTGCAGTCAGATTGGTAAAAAATCCATCTAAATGGTCAGATAGGACAGGACTGAAAGGAACTCCTGTTATTTATTCACAATTAATGTCATATGCCAGCACAAGGTCCAAAGTGTGAAAATGAGAATTCGTGGGACTGAACATTTTGAACAAACCAATTGTGTGTAAGATAGCATTAAAGATTGCATTTAAGCTATAACCTTCAATGATGGCATAAATGTTAAAATTCCCCACTATAAAGACCCTGTCACTATTTAAGACTGAATCAAATAGGAAGTCAGAAACTGATAAACGAATTAGAAATTTAGGACCTCATTGATATCACAAAGCTACAAACGGAAGGGATTGTGTTGCTTTACTATTTGGATGGGGGAAACAATGGGTGAAGTGTTTTAAAATGTTAGTAAGGGCTTAGATTTAGATGCTCTTAATAAGTAACAATAATTTAGTAACAAGAATTGACAGATTATTAGCTTGATCTGCAATAAGCCGTGACTGACTGCTCAAGAACTCAAAAATCCCATTGATCTTTTTACTGTACAGTCTGTGAAATAAAAATGTGTTACCTGGTCTTAACTTTTGGCCTTGGTTGTTTTACTTAACTTAAAGTCAACGATTTTGCAATGAGGTAATAACAACCAAGTCAGAGAAGGCTCTGATATTTATTCTATATTGTTAATTGATTGCTTATTACATATTCCATGTTTTTTAAGTTTTAAGGGGTTTAATACCACCTTGCTTTTGCGCCATCTTACTCCCGCTAGTTCTACTACACCTACTACAATTTTATATGCTCTGGCTCAGCCTCAAATTATGGATAATAGTTATTTTGATGGGAGCTCTCTTCCAGGGGACCGGCCCACCCTTGTCAGAGAAGCTCCAAGTGTTGATTTTAGAAAAACCTCCTTAAGGCCCTTTCCATTTTAGTCATTTTTAATTGTTACTGAGCACAAGTTTTTTTACATGTATTGTATTATTATTATTATATTCTATCTTATACAAATTCAGTACTATGTCATTTGACGTCAATGCTTCTAAATAACGAGAGTTTCATACTGTATTCTTTGTAAAGAATTTGTCTCCATAAATACTAGGCTTTGATTTTAATATATTTAGAGGCCTTGACAAATTAATTGATTTAGTTTAGTTGTGCCTTTGGTTCATTCATGTTACAAATAAGTGATGGGGGCAAGAATGGATAAAATGAGGAATAATTAGCCAACAGTGATGTAACTCTATTTTATTCAGCATTTAAGCCCCATCTTTGTGTTAGATAATGACACATACAGTATGCATATACAAGTTGTGTTTTGGAAGGGTCAGAGTTTAAAATCTCTTCAGTGCACCTGCAATCAAGGCAACTTAACTATAATAGTAAAACGTTGCTTTGACAAAATCTAAGGTCCTTAGAAACAGACGAACAGAAAATAATTTTATGTTGTTGTTCTTAATAATAATAAAAAAATGTTGGAGCTGTAAATTTAGAGTCATATTTTTATATTACTTTTATCAATTTTTATATATATATATATATATATATATATATATATATATATATATATATATATATATATATATATATATATATATATATATATATATATATATATTTTATTATTGTTTTACTATTTTTCAAGGCTGCATTTTTAGAAAGATGAAATTGTCCAGAGAGCTGTTCCAAATGACATTTCTTTTTGTTTTACATGCGTGTAAACAAAATGACAAATAAATAACATCTGTCTAAGTCTAATGAGAAACTGAAATTAGATATTGTAATTATCAGCAGGTCAAGGATTTGCAAAATTTCTCAAACTGAAAAGGACAAAATTCTGTGCATCTCTAAACAAATATTTAAAATGTGACATTGATAATGCCCTCACCTCATTTTGCCTACGCAAGTGATGCAGACTGTAATGATATAAATATACCATAAAAAAGTGGTTCTGAAAGGTGAGGTTTTATGTCCTAATTACTATCTCTTGTTTATCTGACAGAGTCGAATCAGGAGAATGTGGAATGACACCGTAAGAAAGCAATCTGAGTCCTCCTTTATCTCAGGTGACATCAACAGCACCTCCACCCTTAACCAAGGTCAGTTCACACCTCATCTCTTTTCACATCTATGCACAAATTGTATCAATCAGCTAATATTATCAACTTCAAGTTCCAGGGATAACAACATTCTACAAGGTTTAGGTAGTAAATGACTCGGTCCTGAAATGGGGTCATAAAAAGGGAAGGCCTAAAAGTTTTCTTCTTCTTTTAGCTCATGGGTACCAAAAATGTGTCCTCAAATACTGCAGCTTCACTCATACCTCTAGCCTCATTTGCAAATTTAGACTTGGATGTTTTCTTGATGCAAGTGCTTGTAGTTATAGTTCATTCCCTGGGGACAAATAGGCAAAAACTAAAATGGTTGTAAAAAGTTTATTTTCACAGGATCTGAACATGAAGCAAAAGGCCATTTGTTGCCCAGCATAGAAGGTGACCCTTGTTACTTTATAAAAAGATTTATGGGGAAGGGAGGAAAAAAAACCTGTCATTTATTATTTAGCTTGAGCACAAATATGATGATGAGAAGATGTTGTTCAACTCTGCCTGACCCAGAGTGCTTAGTGTGATGTTAGGCTTCTGCTGCCTCTGAAATGGCTTTCCAAGCATGCAAGGGAAAATAGGTTTTACACTGAGGTAGTTTAACTTTCCCTCCTCTGACTTCTGTCAAAGCTGTTCTTTGCCTTTTCCTTTTATCTTTTTGATGTAACTCCCTTAAAGACAAAATGTCATTTTGAACCTTTTTAGGGACATGTGGACTTGCTACATTAGTAACAATGTAGAGGTATGGCTATTTTTTCTGCTCCTCTGAACGACCGTTTCCTGGAGATGTTAATGCAAAGGTTGGATATTGATCACTTCGGGGCATTGGGTAACCCTGGAGAATTAGTGCACTGAAGGAGGATTTTATCTCCTAGAAGCACTTCCATGTCATTAAAAACATCCCTTGAGACATCTCAACATGACAGATGGCATTTAACATAGGTGATAAATGGCAGTGGAAATACCTTTAAACACACTACAAGCTTGAGAGAAAAATTAGGAAGATTAGGCCTTGTGAGATAATTGCACAATTTAGCCTCAAGTAATTTTTGTTATAAGAAACAGGCCTTATTGTCCCGTCTCTCATAAAGTATTCTATAAAAAGTAAAACTTTTGCATACTTTCAAGAAACCAAGGTGCTGTTTTTGAAAGATTATGCTTGCACAACATAAAAAATAAGTCATGAAAAACATGCCAGAATGTTTTAATGAACAAAGTTGTTTGAACACGGGTTTTTAAATATTGAGTTAGGAAGGACATGCTTTGCACTTAACAGGGTTGGTGGGTTTGCACCAGCAGAAAAAGCAGAAATGTTGTGCTTTTTTATTCATCTGTAAAATAGTTAGACCATGTAGTTAAAGGATTAGGCTTATGTTACCTAAAAGACAAAGCCAGATTCTTTGCTTTTTCTGTTCTCCATTAAACTTTCAGGCAACTGCCAAACTTACCTGCTCCTACTCTGTTTTGCCACTCCAGGAATGACTGGGAATTATCTACTAACAAACCCTCTCCTGCGACCACAAGGCACTAACAACCCTTATAACACCTTACTGGCTGAGACAGTCGTGTGTAACACCCCCACAGCTCCAGTGTTTAACTCACCAGGTGTGCTTATCTAATTCTTTCACCTGCATTCTGCCTTTTTTCGTCTCTCTTCACCATCTTTCTCTGTCTCTCCTCCCTTCATCATTGATCTCTTAAAGTGTTCAGAAGTCTAAAAAAAAAAAATAAAAACGCAGGATGTTCTGCAGTATCATCTTTCGGTCTCCCAAAGACTTGATCTAGTGCTTCCAATGTGTTTGTGTGTAAAAAAAAAAAAAAAAAAAAAAAAGATAATACACACACACTCACATTTTGCAGTGTACAACAGAGATCTCTGTGGTTTACCTAGATCCAGCCTCTGTGTTCTCATATTTCTCTTAACAGGACATAATGATTAAGATGGTAAAGAGATACTGCATGTTCTGCCTCGAGATAATGTAAACAGTGGTGTAGACCTGAAGCTGTAGTATAAACTGCAGGATCATTAAGATTTATCTCTATGGGCATAAAATGCAATTTGTTTCAAGCTGTGTTACTTCTGAAACATGTTACATTTCAAGAATTTACAGCCCTCCACATTTATTGGCATCCCTTTTAAAAATTGGGGGGGGGGGGGGGGGGGGGGGCAACTTAAATTAAATTATTTATTGTGGTTGCATTATCGCAGTCATAGAGATATATATTAGCACTTACTATCCTTTACTCTTTGTGAGGACCAAACCAATGTGGCTTCTCATCCAGCCTCGTTTGTCATGTTCTATTTTATACATATATATTTTAATTATCCATCTCCCAACTTAGAAAGGAATGTATTTCAATTTAAAATATTAATTTTTTAACTTAAACTTGTATCATTTAGGTTTTGTAGCCCTTTCCTGGCTACAAAAACCGCCAAAATTAATGTGTTCTCTTTTCCTTCCCATTATTAAGAGCAGCAAAGAGAATACGATTTTTAAGCACATGAGACATTATCCGTGAGCACACATTTAAAATATGACTTCCATAGACAACATACAATCAAATATGCTAAGACAGCATCTATTTCTCTGCCATGCCACTTGTGATATGTTCTTTGAAACTCAACAATATGTGTACAGACAGTATGTGCTTGAAAAGGCAGCACCTTTAAAGCAATCTTTTAGAATGGCTGGAACTCAAATGACTGTAGAAGAAGGTTCAACTACTGTTTAGTTAATTTTTAAATATAAATCCACCACTGTGGCTTTTCTATGTTAATTTACATTCATTTCTTTTAATCACAGTCTTACTGCACAATTTCCAAGGATTTGCCATGAAGTCAGATAATGTTCACCCAGTGGGAACATAGCCTGAGTCTACTTATCGCACCCAGTGCTTTAATTCTATTTGAGCTCAAAAAGGAATATCAAACAGAAATCCTGGCTGACGCACTGTATAGATTTTTTTTTTGTATTGGCATATCACGTGACTAAGCACCTTAAAAATCGTGTTTTTTGTTCAATATTGTTTTTTTCTTTCAATAGAATAACAGTTAGGATACATTTTTTATACATTCTTCGGTTTAAGAAATTGCAATTCAAATGTAAATATATTGATTGCAAAAAAGTTAAAAAAAACAAACCACTGGACTTTGTTTCCAAGTTTGAAGAAGTTTCACTTCCTATCCAGAAAGCCTTTTAAATTCAAGTGTCAGGAATAGCGTTGAGTTGCAGTAGTGCAACAAAGCTTTTTTTTATTTATTTATTTTTTTTTTTTGCTTGACAACATGCAAACTGAAACAGACGAACAGGTCCACCCCTTTGGAATGGGGGTTATTTGGATTCTCTTTTGTTAAGGGGGTCATTATGGGAAATTGTTGGCCTTGCTGGATAGGCGGGGTCTTATGCTCCCCTGTAAAGGAGTTGGGGTTACGATGATAGCGGGAAGGGATTTACTCAATGGTTTAATCTAAACCTCATTGGTTTAGATATGTGGACGAAACATTCATCAAAATCTAGCTGGAAGAAGTGGAAGCTTTCACAAGACACATAACTCAATTGACCACAACATCAAATTCACCAGAGGATGCCAACGACAACAAGCTACCTTTTCTGGACTGTTTGGTGAACATGTAAGATATGAAAACTTCAACATTGAAGTGTATAGGAAATCTACTCACACAAACCAATATCTTCTTTTTGACTCTTATCACCCACTGGAACACAAACTTTATGTGATCAGAACCTTTTAACACTGGGCTGAGCATGTCCCTGCTGAAACAGAAGGGAAGCACAAAGAACAGAAACACATCAAAGAAACCTGTGGATACCCTAACTGGGCATTTGTCAAATCGGCAAGGAAATACAGAAGACACGCAGCAGAATATAACGGTGAGAAGATTAAATGCAAAAACATCTCCATCCCATATGTTGCTGGAGTCTCTGAAAAATTAAAGAAGATTTTTTTCTAAACACAAAATTCCAGTACATCAAACCAAACCCAAACCAGACCCTTAAACTAGTGCATCCTAAAGACAAAACCCCGAGACCAAATATGAGCGGAGTGGTGTAAACAGTTCAATGCAGTGAGAAATGCTCTGATATTGGACAAACCAAACAACTTCTTCATAGATGCATGGCACAACACAGAAGAGCGTCCTCCTCGTGATAAGACTCTGCAGAACATCTACACCTTCTGGACATTCTTTTGATGACCAGAATGTTCACATTTTGACAAAGAAAATAGGTGGTTTGAGAGGGGCGTGAATGAAGCCATCTATGTTAAGAAAGAAAAACCAACCTTAAACAGATGGGCTAGACTCAGATTTCAGCTTTCAAAAACCTACAATGCAGCAATTTAGTTAATGCCTCCCTGCTATCATTGCAGCCCCTTTAAGGGGGAACAGAAGACCCCACCTATTCAGCCAGGCCAACAATTCCCTTTAACGACCCCCATTTGAAAAACATAGACAGGTATGCGGCATTGCAGGCTAACAAAAGAAGCCAAACGACCTCCATTGGACCCGTTCGTCCGCTTTTAATTTGCATTTTGTCTAAACAGAAACAAGGCTTTGTTGGGCTATTGTATTATGCAACTGGACGCTATTTCTGACATTTGAATTGAAAAAGCTTCCTGGATGCGAAGAGAAACATCTTGAAACTTGGAAACAAAACCCAGTGCTTTGGTTTTTTAATTTTTTTGGAATTACTATGACCTGGCTGACTGACAATCTTCCCTAGCAAAATGTAAATATAGCTATAATTTAGGGAATTATCTTTTTGAGGGGTGCAAATTAATCTGATTTTTCTGTACGACGTGTGTTACATTATCTGTGTATGAATGCAGTATCTCATACCTGATTATTCTTGTGCTGACAGTAATAATATATTTCTGTTGCTAATAACATTGAAGTATTTATAACATTTATAAGTTGTGATGTTTTTGTATGTGTCATTCTTTTCTGAAACTGAAGTGGCATCTTGTGTCATGTTTTGTGCTTCTCCCCTGTGCTTCCCTTTAGTGACCTACAGAGAGACAAGTATGGGAGTAAAACTTAACTTTGCCTATCAAATGTAAATTCTTTTTAGCATGCTTATTTAAAACAACCCAACCCACGGCACAATCACTGGTTTAGGCCATTAACACGCACTCAAGTGGAGAGCAAGTGGTTCACAAAAAAGAACTAAGCTAATTTCTTTGAAGAAAGGGAAAATAATTATCTCAATTTGGTCTTTTGAAGTACGATTTAACTTCTGACAGATTTGTCCTGAATTTACCCACTGTTTTGCTTTTATCTTGTTTTTTTTTCCTTACAAAAATATGTTTTTTTGTTTTGTTTTTTTTCTTTCAGAAAATAACCTTTTTCTTTTTTTTTTCTCCAACTGTCTGTCCTTATTTTCCTTTTGTGACACTAGACAGTTTTGGTGTCCGGTGTTATTCACAGTCTTTCAAACAACACCTGTCTGGACACTAAATTGCCTCCAAAGCTGGCATTAGCTTATATGACGCAGCAGCAGCTGTTTCACTACTCTTTGTTTTCTTTCAGAGGTTTTCAGACCTTTTCCTATATTTTATTACATTCAGAGAGGCTATTCAATAGAAGTTGGTCGGCACCCCCTGCCTGTTTCCTTTTTTAATTTTTTTTTTATAGGGACCATTTTTAAATATATATTTTCCCACTGCATTAAATAGAAGAATGTAAACAGAGAACATATTTCTTTGTACCTCCCCTATCAATCACAACATAAATAATATCTGGATTTGGTAAAAAAAGCTTCCAACAAATGGAATAAATCATTTGTTCTTATTTGGATTTTATCTGAAGGGGAAAAGATAATATAGATCATATCTGTGAAGTGGAAAGATGCAGTAAAATTTTGAAAAGTGTGACTATATGGAAGTTAAAACTGATGGAGTCTCAGAACTTATGCAGGGTTTTCCTATATTTAGCTCAATCTGTCACTCTATCAAAACATGACCAGCTTCCCTGTCCCCTCTGACTAAAGGCATAAGCTGTGGATCTCTGCCACAAACCTCTTAGCTGTTTTTTCGTAAGCAATCTCCTTGTCCGTTTTTGGGCAGGCTGTGTTATCTTAGGTTTTTCAGTTTTGTTGGTTTTCTTTTTGGACATTTTGCAAATCAATTATAAAACCCTTTTTAAAAGTACTTAAATGTTTTTATAATAATAACTGAAGTTTTTGATCTCACATTGGAGAAATTTAGCTCTGCATTGAACTCACCACTTTTTGGGGAGCAGTGGGCTGCCTTTGTGTGGCTCCCTTGAGCAATCAGGGGTTAAAGGAATAGTACACCCAAAACATGATTAGCCTTCATTTTCTACTCACCCCCATGCTGAACAACACTCTGGAGTACTTTTTTGATATCTCAAATGCATCTGGAGATCTGGGAGGCTTCTTGCTGTCTGCTGACATTCAAATAATGGAGGTCTATGGCGCCCGAGGCAGAAAGGTCCATAAAAGTCCACAAAAAACGTGTCAATATTCCTCCATACTGCTCGTCCAATGTATTCCAAGTGTCCTGAGTGGGTAGCATCCAGAATTTACTCGAAACAAAGTCATTTAGAATGTTTTTAGAGCATAAACAGTAGTGTATAGGATTTCCTGAAAGCGCGCACATGCGCGATCACGATGCTATGGAAGCCGGCAGACCAAACCAGCGCATTCAGCTCGGCAAAGAACTCATGCTCTTCCTCAACACTGAAGTCCTCAGACATTTTTCTTTTGTTGTTTCTTTCTTTGCACAGGTAAACAGCACATTTCTTCTTCTACGCTTGCATTATTGGCAGAGCAGACGCTGAATGCGCACTTTCATCTGGTTTGGTCTGCCGGCTTCCGTAGCGTCGTGAACGCGCATGTGCGCGCTTTCAGGAAATCCTATACACTACTGTTTATGCTCTAAAAACATTCTAAATGACTTCGTTTCGAGTAAATTCTGGATGCTACCCACTCAGGACACTTGGAATACATTGGACGAGCAGTATGGAGGAATATTGACACGTTTTTTGTGGACTTTTATGGACCTTTCTGTCTCGGGCACCATAGACCTCCATTATTTGAATGTCAGCAGACAGCAAGAAGCCTCCCAGATCTCCAGATGCATTTGAGATATCAAAAAAGTACTCCAGAGTGTTGTTCAGCATGGGGGTGAGTAGAAAATGAAGGCTAATCATGTTTTGGGTGTACTATTCCTTTAAGGGTTTTGCTCAGAAACCTAGAGTGGAGGCTGTGGGGATTGAACCGGGTACTTGCAAAATTCTCAGAGCACAAGCACACTGCTCTAACCCACTAGGCAAACAATCCCCAAATTTGGTGCAAAAAAAAAAAAAAGGCATGAATACAAATGCATGCCCTGTAGTCAGACTTTCATTATTCTTTTCTATCCACTTCACAGTTATGTTCTATGCTGTGTTAGTCTATCACATTTAATCTGAATGAAATGCATGAAAAATTGGTGCCTGAAATGAAAAGTGGGAAGAGAATTCAAGGGGTGTGAATATAATTTCACAAGTCCCCATATCTGTTGCATATAAGATCTCTAAATGTAAAGCCGTTTAATGCTTACCTGTTTCATTTGCTGAACCCTTGCTCTTGCTCTGTTGCAGTTAAGACGTTTATCTTACATTTTGTTGTTCTTTTAGCAATTCTTCATGTTACAATAAATCATTCTTTTACTTTTTTTTTTGTACATCAGCTGCTCTTAGACCAGATAGCCTGAGCAGACAGACATGATGTGAGTTGTCTAAAGTGAGTCTTTTCACCTGCTGTGTGTGGTGATGGTGGAGTGCTGCTTGTGGGCTCCCCTTGTAGTGAGAATAAAGATGGCTGTCTCATGTTAATACATAACTTCTTTCCCTCTTCTGTGACTGTCACATTCCCCCACATATCCTTGCTTTTATTTACTCTCCCACCATAACTCTGTTAGTTGCTAGATATCTTGTATGTGTCGTAGCCTGCCAATTTGTTGCTTCATACTTATATATCCACCTGTGCCTGGTGTCTCGTCATAGTGATTACTTGTTCTGACTTGTTTCCTAATGTTGTTTGGGATCTTTTTCATTGCTTTGTCACATATGTGGCAGACTCTAATGCAAAATGCCCTGCTTTTTTAACAGCAATTTTTAAAAGGGAAAGTTGAAACGTATACATGAGAAAATTCAAAATGATTTCTCATTGCAAACAAACTGCATGCCTATGTATTGTATGTCAGGAATTGTGCCAAATTAACAGATTTAAAGCATGGCTTAAATTTCCCTTTTTATACGAAACTGCATCCTAAACAGCATTAAAGTATTTATTCTAGTCTTTACAGTTATTGGTGATGACTAATGTATTATATCTTGATATGTTTCTTTGTTCCCAGGGCACTCACTGAACAGTGCGGTGAGGGATACAAGTGCAATGGATACTCTACCGCTAAATGGTAACTTTAACAATAGCTACTCCCTCCGTAATGGGGACTTTGGTGACAGTGTGCAGGTAGTGGACTGCGGACTGAGCTTGGACGATGCTGCCTTTGAGAAAATGATCATCTCCGAGCTTGTGCACAACAACCTGCGTGCCTGTAACAAAAGCCACCAACAGCAGCAGCACTCCAGTTTACGTCACCCACCCCACCGCCAGCAGCCACCTCTGCCACCGCAGTATCACCATCACCACCACACGGAGCGGGCTCCCCCCAAGGTGACAGTGGTAGGTGGCAGCAGTAGGGAAGACAATGCCATTGTGGCTGATGCTTCATCTTTAGTTCATGTGGGCGACACGGGGGGCCTGGAGCTGCGTCATCAGCAGGAGCTGGAAGCACCACTCATCCCCCAGCGGACTCACTCGCTTCTGTATGCACCACAGAAGAAGGTGAGGACGAATGGGGAAGTCGATACCTTTGTCAGCCCACTGGTGACCACAAACCCCGACGATAGTCCACAGTCCCCCAACAGAGACTGTTTGTACACTAGTATGCCCAATATTACAGACTCTCCATGTCCTGAGAGCAGCCCCGATGTGGAGGAGGTCTCCTCTACCAAAGGTAGCGAGAATGAGGATGTTTATTACAAAAGCATGCCTAACTTGGGGGCTGGCCATCAGCTCCAGGCCTATTACCAGATAGGCAAGGGAACCAGCGATGGCTACATTATTCCAGTTACAAAAGAGGACTGCAACCCTGAAGGTGATGTACAAGAAGGACAGATGCAATTAGTGACAAGCCTTTAAATGTATTTAAATCATCCCCACTATCCTGACACAAACCTGACCTCTTTCAGGACACACCCACTGAAGGAAAAACAAGTGTTTTGTTTTATTTTTAAATAGAGCCTTGAAGTTTAAACTCTGTCACATACACATATATGCTTGGCATCTACAGACTTCCTCTCTTCCATCCGTGTTGCCATTTCTTTCCTTGCAGACTTAGGGACCTGCAGCTCAGTAACAGCAGCGCAACATTATCAAGAGAATGTACATAAATCGAAGAGTCAGATTCCAATTTTAAGAGACAAGCCAACGATGTATTTAAATGTGCCGCTGCTGTTGAGTTATTAAGAAAAGCAAAGTTGTGAAAACATAAGAAGAGTAGAAAAAAAAAAAAAAACTTTTACAAAATATAGAAAATTAACATAAAAAAAATTACAGGCAACATCCAAACAGGAATTTCCCTCTTAAAAGGTTGTACATACACCTTCCATCTTTCAAGCTGAACCATCATTTTTGTTTGTTTTATTTCTACACCCCCGGACCAGGACATGGACTTGTTCGTAAAAGAAATTCCTGATCAGACTGTTAGAAAGGAATATCAGGTCCTGGCTGCTTCCCATCACCGTCAAGTTTGGATTGTATAACCACTAGCAATCAAGCCCCTGGCCTTATATTTTCTCAACTGTTCCTTATACTGTTGTTAAGGAGAAATTGCTCAAATATATATTTTGTTGTATTGCTGGTGTAAAATAAGAACTCATTGGATGGGGTTGGGGCAAAAAGCCTAATCATAAAGACACTTTTTATTTGCAAAATTTTAACACTTGAGGGACTATTGTATAAAAGTTGCACATAAGTCATACAGTGTGTTTATGGTACCAACACTTCATTCATGGTTGTATGTTTGAGCGTAAAGGCCTATTAAAAGAAAGGAGTCAAACAATGCATCACTTTATAACTTGTGACCAAGGTTTTGTTTACTTCTTTTCTTTTAGTAATTTGAGTTGGTATTGATAGACCTTTGGAATATCTTTTTCTGAATTTGCCAAAGGGACATTGCTTTAGTAGAAGGGTATTGCAACAACCCAGTAAAAGTGATTTATTAATTGCACAGTTTTTGTCATTATTTTGATTAAAATAGACCTTTTAACAATCACAGCAGAGTGATGGAAAGGCACTGCTGAGATAGAGACTGCTGACTTTTGAAAATAAAGTTTTTATCCTAAATGCAGATCTTCCGGTTTAAATATTTTATTTATTAAAATCTTTCCAAAAACGTTAATAAATAAATAAATTGGGAAATTTGTGAACAAGTTCCCACACTGGTATACATGCTGTACTGTAGCTCATGTTTTTTATGTAAACATAAGGGGCTTATCACTTAAGACTGATGTAAAGTTCAACACTTGTTTAACAAATACAATAAATGTGAGATTTTTTGTCAACATACATGTTGCTTTTTTAATGGCTTGTGTTTTTGTTATATCTTTAGGAAAGTAGGTTCAATCATGTTGCTATATATAAGCGTAAAACACTTTTGACTCAGGTTTCTAGTAAGTCCAGAGCACTTTGAAAGGCAAGATGATAAACCTTGTATTCTGGAGACTTTTTTTTTATCCTGCTATTTCTTCAATCGCTGCAGAGTAGAATCAGCTCACCATATGTGTTAGGGGAGCCAAATTTGCCCGTGTGATTTAAAAATAAGAAACTCAGGTAGGATTGCATTGTAAATGTTTTTTTGTGTGGTTGTACCACTAATAAAGGTTTAAGAATGACACTGGTTGAAAGCATTGTCCACTTAGTACATTATTAAATGAGAACGGCACGATTAAAAGTTCTGTCACTGCAGAACTAAAGTTTGCTTAACTGGTGTGTGGGAAGAGTGGAAAGACGTCTGAAGACCTAACAAGTGATCAGAGTTTTTTCTTAACTATATGATTTTTAATATTTAGGGATATGACCTATTGATATGACCCAGTCCACAGTCAGTTCTCAAGCATTTTATTCACAAGGTGATGTTAATGTAAAAAAAAAATTTTGAAGTAACATCAGTTGGGACAGAGTGACAGCTCACAGCAGGGGGCTAGAAATTGCACTGTTTACCATTTGGCACTGAAGGAAATGACTCAGACCTTGCAGAAATGGACTTCATGTCAGTCTGCATAATGTTGTGTGGGCTGCATGTTGTTTTGACTTGTTTCAACAATTATGTGACATTTTGTACAATTATCTGAAGCTTCAAATTGCCTTAGATGGATTGCTTTGTTTTTCTCCATATTCTCTTGTGCAGGCCCCTTGAATGTCAGATTGGAATCAAGTGTTAGGGTAATTGTTGAATGTTGAACAGTATAATCACATGCATAATACTGAGAGGAAGAAAATCCTATCAATATCTATTTTCAATAGAAAAATACTACACTATTTTATATTTGTAATAACCCTGAGGACCTAATCTTCAAAACAGAAGCACTAAATTGCTTGTGAATAAACAAATTGCACTTTCAAAAGGGCGCTGTGCTGTGGGTGAAAGATTAAGCAATAGATAATGTGCATAAGTGGTGTGAGCTGCCCTATTTAAATAAAGAGTGTGTTTGGAGAGGAGGGAGGATATAAAAGAAAGATTGAAAATTGGAGGTAAAAATTCTGATCATGAAAAATATGGCATCAATAACAGTAATAAATATGTTAAGGCATGCACTTCACATTTGTTTTTTGTTAAAGTGTTACAAAAAGTAAGTTAAAACAAACAAAAAAAAAAGCTATAAAAGATAAAGTTTCAAGACTTAAGTATCAGCTATAAAATCTTGAAAACTGACTATAAACTGTAATCCCCCCCACTCCTTGTCTGGCAGACATTAGTTTAGGGAGTACAGTAAGGCAAGGTAAGTTGATTTGCATAAGACATTTCAGTAGCAAGACAATTAAAAGTGCTGGACATAATAGAAAAGCACAACAGGAAAAGTACATTGCAACAAAACTTAAAGAATAAAACGACTGTTAATCAAATCAAAGAAGGTTGGACAAAAAATTTTAACTAATGTTGTTTAGCTAGGTTAGCCAAAATCTTCCTTGAACTAAGACATTTTTTATCTAGATTTAAAGTAACTTTGGGTTTTGGAAATTATAAAGATTTCTGGGAGTTTGTATTAGATCAGTGAAGAATACGAGCTAAAAGCTTCTGCTCTATGTGTGGTTCTGGGTATGCAGTAGGGTGACTAGATCTCCTGATTTGTGTAGGAGCAGGCTGCATATTTTCTTCAGTCCCTTTGTTTTGCAAATTTAAAAAATGCTCCACATTTGAATGTATGAAATTATGAAAAAGTCAAAACAATTATTCACAGCCACTTTTTCTCAATGCCAAAAAAGGGGAGCTGCAGTCCTTGTCACAGAGCTGTGCCAATGCCTCACGTCATGATTGATGATACTGGTAAAGGATTTTAATGCAAAATATTATGGAAACAATGTATAAAGAAAGAAAATCCAGCCACAACAAATACAGCAGAATGGTTTAAAACTGGGTTAGGCCAGTTACAGGTGATTCTCAACATTTTCTGAAGTTTGCCAAATTTCATTTTCAATTTTAAACGAGTGGAATTTGAGTCACAAAAGAAACAGGCAGCTGAAAAAGCTGTATCTGTCCAGCATTGTCCCTCATAAGCATGCTTGTTGTCCCACATTTGTTTTTTTTTTAGATCTGGTAACCATAGTGTGCCGAGTAGACTTGGGACAGAAGAACTGACTGGTCTTGGCAGTTGATGCACTGACAACCAGTCTTGTTTTCTTCAACAATGATGATGATGAAATAATTTCATTGACACTACTTTCTTCATGACTATAACGAAAACTGATGAGCTGAACATAAAGCATAAAACATGACTAGTCATAGGTTTGAGTTTTCGTCAATGAGACGAGACTAAATAAAAATTAGCGGGCTGCAAGCAGACATTTAAAATGCATCATTGTGCTGTAATCTGTTAGGCAAGTTAAAAAGTATCAGCCGTGCTGCTGCGTCTTGTTTGGTTATGCGCTCCCCTTGGCGTGCAGCGGTGCAGATTCTGCATGACTACAGATGGATCAGAGCAGCGGCAGAGGAGAAAATATCCTGGAATCGTCCAGTACTGAGCACTCAACTTTTGACAAACTGTTTTGATCTTCCAGTTGTGCTTAGCTTAGAGTCGAGGCTTTACGCTCCACACTGATGGTGCGCTCTCAACAGTCCGGCTCTTGTTGCTCTCACTACTTAATAAACTATGTGGCTGATCATCCTCTAACAAGCTTAAAAAATCCTTTATTCTAACTATTTAGATTTTATTTTTTCCAGCTCACAAGAGGTGATAATAAACATTATTTAATTTCTACCAAAAGGAATCCCCAAATTATATCCAAAGAAAATATTTCTTTGAAAACTGTTTTTTTTTTTTTTTTTTTTTTGGGGATAACGACCCAAGTGAAAAGGTACATAGAACTTTGAATATTTTTCTCTCATTGTTTTCATTTGTATCTGGTTAAATATAATGTAAATATTTCCTCGTATTGCCATTAAAACATTTTCTATGTTTCCTTTAAATATTTCAACATTTTAGTTAACAAATTTATTCAATTTAGGTCCTGATTGCCATGGCATTACAAGGCAATTATGTAGGTTCTCTCTGTATTTTTTATATCTAAACGCTGTGAATTTAAATCTACTCTGAGCATTGGTAACCAAGGGGGAAATTCTCAGAAATAAAGCCAAAATAGAAAAAAGAATGTTATAGTTCTTTGCTTTTTTGGAGAACTGAAGATTTTATTTATCTGCGTGCAATGCATAATTCATAGTAGATCAGGAAATGTTCGCTTTGGGATGAAAACCTTATATCGCTAAAACCATTTATTTATTGTACATTTTGCTAGCTTATATGTCTGCTATATTAACCAGTATGGTGTGTTGAACTAGATCTGCTATTCTTACAGCTTTTTTAAAAAAAAGTCATTCATAAAAAAAGTTTATTTTATTTCTGGAAAATAAAAATGTTTGCAGCCCAACAGCAATGATGAACTGCACGGGAGCATTCTAGCAATTGTAGTATCTAGGCTGGAGCCGTCAGTCTGGTAAAGAATCTGGTTGTTATTCGAAATTGTGAAGGTTAACTATTTTTACAACATAAAACTGACAAAAACTAGACAAAAACTTTTTTTGTTTTAGTCGACTAAATCTATCACATATCGTAATGACTAAAATGCGACAAAGACTAATTTTAGTTTTCATTCTGAAGACTAAGACTAAATCTAAGATGTCTGTCAGAAACAACACTGCTGACAACAAATCTATTGTATTTTGGTACTAAGCCATTCAGTGACTTTAAAACTGGTATGGTCCATTTTCTTAGTTTTAGTTAGGGACACGGGCAGCAGTATTCTAGATAAGCTGGAACTGTGTGATCGACTCTTTAGGCAGACCTGTGAAGACAATGTTGAAATTTTGACTTTATATTATAGATAAGCACGTGAATTAGTTTTTCAATATCCTGCAAAATCTTTTAGTCATCAAAGTGTTCTTTATATGATAGAAATCTAAATGTGTTGCTCTCCTTATGTGCCTCTGAAGGTGAAGGTCTGAGTTCATCACTACAGCCACATTTCAAGCCTGATTGGTAGTATCTAGCTGTATTAACTAAAGCTTTTATATGTTTTTCCTTCAATCCCAAGGCTATTAACTTAGTTTTACTTTGATTCACCTGAAGAATATATGGGCAGAGCAATGATTTCTTCTTTGCATCTAATAAGTGCTAAAATGGGTTCATAGTCACCTGGTGACATTGTAATGTTTAAAAGTGTTTCATCTGCATAGTTACGGTAATGTATGTCTCATTAAAGTTAAGTGTAGTATGTATATATTGAATAGGAGACACTCCAGGATTTAAACTTGGGAGACATCACAAGGGATTATGTGGTCACGATGTAAGGTTCATTACTGAATCAAAAAATGTCCCGTCCTTTATTTATTTATTGATATTACCCCAGTGGCTATTAAGGAAAAAATTTGCCTGTTTTGCGTTTGTTGTTCACTATGTTGAGTCAAATCTAAACTTGTAATATGGTCAAATTTTTTTGGCATTTTTGTCTTCAGGGATGTCAATCTGAATTTGAAAGGCTTCCTCAAAAATTAAGTAGTCATAATCAATCAACGTCTATCAAGGTACAACTCTTTCCAGGAAACTATACTTTCTGATCCAGTTACCACTGGGGCCCAGATTGCATCACAGTGATTGAATAGTATTCAAATTGATAATTTTAGGGTCCTGCTTTGCTCCAGAAATGTTTAGAAAGATCTGTTGGTATACGTGGCTTCCTGTTTTTCCTGCAAAATGTCGAAGTACTCCAAGAGACCCCCAGTAGGTTTGCTGTGGCCATTCCATCTCGTTTATAGTCACACATCTCTAAAGACTTCATCACCAGTCGCCCTTCGTCTCCTTGTCCCAATAAAAATGCCAAAAAGGCATACATTTAATCAGCTGTTTTTTTTGTTTTTTTTTTACCTTTGGGAGGGTCTAGCCTGCCATATGGAATTGTCTAAAATGTCACAGTTTGGGACAGCAAATTAACCACACATGTATTGACAGTAAAGAACTAACAAAATCCCCCGACCCCAACACCATCAAATAACACTAAAAAGAAAAAAATGGAATCATATAAAAAAACATAGAAAAATAAACAACCCTTAATTTACTAAGCTTAAAAAAGCTTGATAGAAAAAAGGATAGCCCTAACTGTGCACAGTAACTTATTACGTCACAAAAAATGGAATGGAGTCACTGTCATATATCTCTTCTAAAAAATAACTTATCTTCAGAAGCAAGCAGCGGACATCAAATTTTCTCTAATTACATAAATGAAAGAGGTTCTCTAAGCCATCTGATATGGGAAGTGGGATTAAGGCTCTTCCATATGACCAGAAATAATATGCCTTGCGAATGTGTAATAAAGGCAATAATAGTAGCAAATTATACCGGAAGTGAAATTCCCCAAGGTTGAAGACCAAAGAAGAACTTGAAGGCTGATTCAAAAAACTTGAGAGGGAAGGACATATCCAGAACTTTCGTGTGAATTACCAGGCCTCACCATTATTTTGTTATCCCTTGTCCTAAATGTCTGTTTGGCAAAAGTAACTACAAAGTAAAAAGTAACATATTACTTTACAAAGATGGAAATAATGTAAAGAAGTGTATAACTTTCTAACTCCTTGCCATACCAGCAGTGTTTCCAGCCTAGGAAATACCTCTTTCTTATTCCATGTTCAGTTCTTTGGGTCTCTTACAAAGCAAACTGCATCAGTTCTTTACCATATCTATTCTCATATCTGTGTGTCTTTCCCTCTAATTGGTGAAGTCAGATGTCTGTCAAAAGTGCAAATGTGTAATGAAAATGTAT
Organism: Cyprinodon tularosa; assembly: GCF_016077235.1. Lineage (NCBI taxonomy): Eukaryota > Metazoa > Chordata > Actinopteri > Cyprinodontiformes > Cyprinodontidae > Cyprinodon > Cyprinodon tularosa. The sequence continues at coordinate 1,481,830 of NW_024039585.1, read as the reverse complement.
ATAATCAGATGCATGTAAACTACTCACCACATGCCTTTTGAACGTTCTACCATGTGTATACAGGTGCTGGTCATAAAATTAGAATATCATGAAAAAGTAGATTGATTTCAGTAATTCCATTTAAAAAGTGAAACTTGTATATTATATTCATACATTACATACAAACTCATATATTTCAGATGTTTATTTTGTTTAATTTTGATGATTACAAATGACAACAAATGAAAATCTCAAATTCATCATATCAGAAAATTAGAATATTACTGAAGACCAATAAAAACAAAGGATTTATAGAAATGTTGGCCAACTGAAAAGTATGAACATGAAAAGTATGAGCATGTACAGCACTCAGTATTTAGTTGGGCCTCCTTTGGCCTGTATTACTGCAGCAATGCGGCGTGGCATGGAGTCGATCAGTCTGTGGCACTGCTCAGGTGTTATGATAGCCCAGGTTGCTCTAATAGTGGCTTTTAGCTCTTCTGAATTGTTGGGTCTGGTGTATTGCATCTTCTTCTTCACAATACCCCATAGATTTTCTATGGGGTTAAGGTCAGGAGAGTTTGCTGGCCAATTAAGAACAGGGATACCATGGTCCTTCAACCAGGTACTGGTAGCTTTGGCACTGTGTGCAGGTGCCAAGTCCTGTTGGAAAATGAAATCTGCATCTCCAAAAAGTTGGTCAGCTGCAGGAAGCATGAAGTGCTCTAAAACTTCCTGGTATGTGGCTGCGTTGACCCTGGACCTCAGAAAACACAATGGACCAACACCAGCAGATGACATCGCACCCCAAACCATCACTGACTGTGGAAACTTTACACTGGACTTCAAGCAACGTGGATGAAGTGCCTCTCTTCTTTTCCTCCAGACTCTGGGACCTTGATTTCCAAAGGAAATGCAAAATTTACTTTCATCAGAGAACATGACTTTGGACCACTCACCAGCAGTCCAGTCCTGTTTCTCTTTAGCCCAGGCAAGACGCTTCTGACGCTGTCTGTGGTTCAAGAGTGGCTTGACACAAGGAATGCGACAGCAGAAACCCATGTCTTTCATACGTCTGTGTGTGGTGGTTCTTGAAGCACTCACTCCAGCTGCAGTCCACTCTTTGTGAATCTCCCCCACATTTTTTAATGGGTTTTGTTTCACAATCCTCTCCAGGGTGCGGTTATCTCTCTTGCTTGTACACTTTTTTCGACCACATCTTTTCCTTCCCTTCGCCTCTCTATTAATGTGCTTGGACACTGAGCTCTGTGAACAGCCAGCCTCTTTAGCGATGACCTTTTGTGTCTTGCCCTCCTTGTGCAAGGTGTCGATGGTCGTCTTTTGGACAACTGTCAAGTCAGCAGTCTTCCCCATGATTGTGTAGCCTATAGAACTAGACTGAAAGACCATTTAAAGGCTTTTGCAGGTGGTTTGAGTTAATTAGCTGATTAGAGTGTGGCTCCAGGGGCCATCAATTTTGAACCTTTTCACAATATTCTAATTTTCTGATATGATGAATTTGAGATTTTCATTTGTTGTCATTTGTAATCATCAAAATTAAACAAAATAAACATCTGAAATATATGAGTTTGTATGTAATGTATGAATATGATATACAAGTTTCACTTTTTAAATGGAATTACTGAAATCAATCTACTTTTTCATGATATTCTAATTTTATGACCAGCACCTGTAGATTCAACACAACAATGACTTCATGCTCCTTCTCAGCACTCCCTTAGTTTTTATGTGCCTGTGTATTCTCTCCATCTCACATGTGGAGGTGTTTCTTTGCATACATGTCAACTTTTGTCACTTTAAGGGTGAAACCCACTAGAGAAAGCAATGTCTTTGATTAGCTGATTTTCAGGAAATCCTGCCTCTACTGTTTTCCTCCTAATTGTGGCCAGTAATGTTAGCAAACCCTCTTCACCCTCATAGCTGTTATCTGCAACAATAAAATTCTGACTTTATATTCAACAGCCATCTCTGTCATCATCTGACAATTTTATAAAAGCAAGTAAATAAAAGAAACAGTAGTTGTAACCTATTCAAAAATGTAAATGTTTGTGTAAAACCTAAACCGGGATTCATTCAAGCTTCACTTTCCTCAACATAAACAGTGAAGCTAACGTTAGCTTAGCTGAAAGGAAGTTCCAAATTTAAGAGTAAATATTTTAGTGTCAGGGTTCCTGTGTGTGGGTAAGTGCGAGTTGTGCATCTTTATTATAGAGGATCTTTGTTGAAAACTTGGGTAGCCTACACAGGTGAAAATAATCTTTCTAATCATAGTGCTGGGCTTAAAAGAGCCCCAGAGCTTCACTCAGTGCTGGTTTCTTGTGTGTTGTAGAAGTTTGTTTTGTTGCCTTCTAGTCTCTAGCTTTTCTCAAGTATTTTCCCTGACGTTATTAGTTTTTGTTTGGTTTTCAGTATTTTTGCCTCTGTTCCCCTTGGACTTTTATGAAATCATCCAAACTCATCCGTGCCAACTCCTCTCTGCATTTGGGTCCTAAAAACCTCCACACAACCTGCGTTTAGAGCTAATAGCTACTACTATTAGAACACATTCATGAATGTGCAACACAAAGATATTTAATGATGACTTTACATAAAAGTATAGTGGAGGATGTTCTTTTTCCAGGTGGATCATCAAAATAAGTGGTCCTCCTAATTGTCAATCATTCTGGTGATATGTTTAGGAAAGGCCCTCCTACATGCTCATCCATATTTCACTTATTGGCCGTGAGTCTGACATTGTAGAAATATTGCAAATTTTCTTTTGGAAAGTTAGCTTGTTCAAGCCATGAAACTTTTTAACAGAGTGTGCACAAGGAGAAATGGGCTTGTGCACGCTCTTGCACACATTTAATAGTCGTACCCTCTAGGAAGTGGGTACAGGGTTGTGAATATTCTTTTTTTTTTTTTTTAGTCGGGAAGACTGGTTCTTTCCTGCCAGTAAATGCTTTGCTTACATTAGATCTACTAACAACTAGGAAGAAAACAGCACTGTCTAAGGACATTATGCTAAAGGTATTTCCTGAAAAGTACCCGGTGACACAGTTACTTTCTCAGGTTGGTTCCACTCTCAAAGTGACATAAGTTGACGTGGAGCGCACAGAAACAGGTTTACAGTGGAGTAGGGAAGAATCTACGGGCACATGCAAAGCAAGAGAGTGCATAGAAGAAGCTTGAACACATGGTTGTGACACAGTGTGGTATTGTGGTATTGAATCTGTAAGCATAGGCTGTTCAAAATGTGTGTGGAGAAAAGTTAATTTCAGTCTCATTGACAAACGTAGTATCACTAAAACTTCACTCAGGTCCTCCACAAGCATTTAACAACACATCTCCAAACCCATGCACCATAGGTACTATTTTATAAAGTCATGGAGAAAATTTTGACCTCCCCGACTTTGTTAAATTTCTTGTTTTCAAGGTTTATTGTTGTTGCTGAAGAAAATGCAATGAACACTGTAAAAAACAAATAAAACAAAAGTGGTGTATTTTTTTTTCATGACGTGTTTTGTCCTTTGATCAAACCAAGTATTCAGTTAAGCCTGGACAACCCCAACTACTTTTGTGACTTTACATATTTGTTAAAAGTTAGTTTAGAGAACTCTGTTTCCAAGCCTTGGTGATTTCTTTGAGTTATGGATAGCCTCTGCAGCAGTTACTCCTGTAAACAGAAACAGTGCCAATTATAGATGCCATCAAAGTAGATGGGGGGGGGGGAAGTGTACAAAGAAAATAAATATCTTCAGAAGCCACGAACAGTTTACTGGCAATGCAAAAGTAACTTCCCAAACTCTTGAAGTTAAAGGGGGGCACTTTAACTGCTTACTCTTTTCTTCCTCCAGCCTCTTTTGTCCTGTCCCCAACTTCAAATGTGCAGATTTGTGGCCCATGGGCAACTTAGATCTGTTCCGTTGAGGTGAAAAATCCAATTAACCTGCAGCTCTGGCTGCCTTCATTATAATCCCCTCCCATAATTATGAAATTACTAAATGCAGGATTTCAAATGAAGAAAAGGAGCTGATGGCTTAGCCAGAGAAAGGTGAAAAAACGCTGTTTTGAAGGTGAAGAGTTTCTATCTACCTCTAGATGGAAGAATTCGGTCTTTTGGCAAAACTTTGAAAAGTATCTATCAAAATATATAATATAGTGATTATTGCATTCTTGACAAAGCACACAAGGTGACCTTACTCCTGCTGCATTCAGGATCCCCAATAATATTCTTAAGGAGTCCAGCTACCCTTAATTCTTTTTTTTTTGGGATGTCTTTATGATTACATTTCTGTTTAATTTCCTACATCCAGTCCATTTGATTTCTGTTGATCTTGTTTACCTTGGTAAATATACAAAATATGTCCTTTTTCTGTTCAACAGTTACCATAGTCACAAGTTATCAATTGTTCCTTGCTCGATCATCATCATTTTCACATTTCCTGTCCTACAGTCTCTTTTTTTCCCCTCAGTTATGGTTTAATTGGGTTTGTATTTTTCTAGTTTGTGATGACATTAGCTTTGTTTTTTAAAATATATATATTAAAAAAAAACTTGCCGGTATTCACAATCTTTAAGACCTGAAAAAGTGACAGTTCTACCTCCCAAATGCAAAGAAGAAATGATTCAATCCTTTACTATTGTAAAGAAAATGTAAGATTTAAGCAAATGGATTGTTCTGGATGAATAGAGCAGGTCTTTTAGAGACATCCACAGGTGCTTGTGCAAGGCAGCACAAAATGAGTAGGTACACAAAATTGGATTTTCTACAGCTGATTTTTTTTTTTAACTAACAACTCTTTCCAAATATGTTAAAGTGCTTGTGGGGAATATTTCTGTCTTTCAGCTACTGTATGTTTAGTCCGCCCACAGAAATATTTCACAATGTTTACAAACTGAAAAGGGGTCTGTATATGCATATAACAATATCTCTGAAAATAGTATTTATTAAAGCAGCTGAATATAGTGTACATCTGTTTGTCTGTGAACACTTGGTTTCAAACATCTGGGGTTGGATGTATGTGTGAGGTTTCTGGCTGACTGGCTATGCCAGAGCAGATCCCACCATGGGCTCAGAGACCTTAAACCCAAGAGCATACCACCGCCTAGCACAAGCCCAAAAGAGCTTTTGGGGTCTAGGCCCCACCAAGCCCCAGGGTTGGTGGGACACACATATATCAGCACACAGTCCCGCACAGCAGGAACCACCAACACACTGCAAGGCTGAGGCACCAGCCACAGTGGAGTTTCATGGAGGGGGAAACAATCCATACATTTAGTGAAGGACTGAGATGTACCAGAGGAGGGAGCGGATTCACATTCACTTATTTCCTCCCTCATGTCCACAGAAATAAACAAAAAATTTATAAATAATAAACATACTCTCGAGTTTATGACACGACATTGGATGCTGTGAATATACTACACTCGCCACACACAGACGAGACTCCTTTGAGGCTTTCACAAAATATGAGTATTTTTAAAGGCTTATTGAAGGGTTCTTTTTTTGGGGGGGAGTTAATTTTACTAATTTCATTTCAGGATAACAAATATAATTTCAGGATGATTTTATTTGTAAAAGGCTTTGAAAACTGTGCATAATTTTCCTCGACTTCACAATAAAGTGCGATTTTGTGAAAAGGTTAGAGTTGTGGGAATGCTTTGGCAGGGGTTTAGATACTTAGTTTGTGCAAACCTTGGTGAAAGAAAGAGTTTGAATTACAAAGTCACTTTCTAATGTCAAAAAACTAAGAAAACCTTTGATATGTTAAACTTACTAAATATGCTACAAAAATTAATCAAGAGAAAATCACATTCTCCAGAAGAATCCATTACTAACAGCATTGTATAATAATCCATTGCTGATGAATAAATTCATGTAAGCATATGTGTTTGTGAGGTGGAATTGTCTTTGGAAGCTATTTTCAAAATACACAATACATTTTCTGGTCCTGCTGCTGTCTCTATAATTGATAAATAGAGGGAATGCAGATGTAACCTTGAGTATTAGTGTGTATTGGAGCTGAATATTGATTCAGAGTTTCCTTGCTGGTGGCAAATGTGCAAGCAGACTATAAAGACAAGATATAAAATATATTAGAAATGTCTCTGTTGGATTGCAGTTTCTCATTAAAATTCAGAGAGGCCTTACGCAGATGAACCTTGTCATGCTAATCCTGGGCAAGTGCTCCCACAGGGTCCCAACAACTGTGTCTAAGCCTGGTGGATCTTGAAGAACAATTTTTTTGCAAGTGATCTTTGTCGTATCGCTTCCAATGTCTTTGTGTTGTCATTGTCCTCTTTGTGTGGTAGTTTGTCTTAGTCAAATAACTGATTAGGACACCAAAATGTACAGTTTGCTCTACTTGCAGTGTCTTCTGAAACAAAACAAATTGCAATATATTCTTTCATGTATATAAAAACTTGATAAGTACTAATATATTTAAATATACATTAGGCGAATAATATATGTTTATCATACACTTTCAACATATCCTGAGCAAAGTGTGTAATCTGATCTGATGTCATTTCTATCACTTCAGGCCACTTTGATTTTTATCAAGAGTATATTTCAAGATTAATACCTAAATCTAAAGAAGTCTATGTAAAATACATGTAATGCCTGCTTGGGCTACGATATATGACGGGTCACAGATTTTGTTGTAGCACCCGCACTTTATTTCCAGCATCCTTAACCGTACAGTACATGTCAATTTCAGTTTGTTAGATTCATGAATAATGTGGTTGTTTAATGGTATATTTTCTTTATTGAATTTATCAGAAAGTTCAGCCTCCCCCACACACCCACCAGCTGCAGTAAGGTAGTGTTACTGTATTTCAACTGATGATTAGCTGATTCAAAAAGCATTTTATATGGTGCTTTTTTATGTATACCCTTCCAATACAATTTCAATACAATTTATGATTAATAACTGTCTACAACTATAGAGATGTAGTTAATAATTTGTTGGGTTGTAATCAAAAAGTTTTCACTCCCTCTGTTGATCTCCACCTGGGACACAACAGAATCAATGCTCATAAAATAGTTACTACCCCCTTCCCTTGCATCTCTACAGGGAGGAACAGGTTTTACCTGTTTTGTAAGTTGGATTATCTAAAATGTTGACATGATGTGTTTATATATTCTACCATATTCCAGCACAATTCTGGGTCTACCACTGCATTGTATTGCTATATATATATAAATATATATATATATATATATATATATATATATATATATATATATATATATATATATATATATATATATATATATATATATATATATATATATATATCGAATTCTAATCAGAAAATAGTAGTGTACCCAAAAAAATCCTTTTATTGATATCATGCTGTTCCTAATGGCACATTTTGTTGAAAATCGGGTAAATCATATGAAGAAAAAACATAGGGTCATATGTAGAGGAAATTCCTACTTTCATTTGACCAGATTCTTGGTATTATTATGTTAAAAAAAAAGGAACATTTGATACAGTTATGGCTACTTTTGGCACAACCTGCCAAAATCATAACTCCCGCCTGCACAGTGTTCACTAAAACCTTTGTTGAACACATATGCTTTAACTAACTAAGTCCAAATTTGCTGCAATAATCAGTGGGTCTATACATCATGTGGCTTCAACAAAATTTCATGTTGAAGCCACATGAAAGGGTTTTCATGGTTTGGAGTGATTATTTTTGAAAATCAATAGAGGAGGTTCAGATTTTTTTTATTTCTTCTTCCTATGATTACCTACAAATCAGAAATTGTGACATTTACATTACATTACATACATTACATTATACAATATAATCTCAAATGACTTTGTGTTATACATTTTTTTGTTGCTGTTTTTTTTTTAAATTCCACTTTATAACTTTGGAGATACATATTGTTATATAGATATTCCAAGCTGTTAAAATTGTTAAATATGATGGTTTCTGTTCTCCTGTATTAATGAAGAGTATATGCTGCTCTTGTTTTAGGACGCATTATTCTATAATGCAGTAAAGAGTTTTTTCAGATAAAGTAGGATTCCTTTAGACCTCTAAAAGGACATTTTCTCTCCAGTTTCATAGCATCATTATTCTTAATATATATATTTTTGATTAATGCTGTTTTGAATTTTGGCAAAAATCTTAATTTCATAACTTTTGTTCACCTATTTTCTGTTAACTTTAAATTGTTTTTGTCAAAGCCTGAATGTTAAAATCTGTATCTTTCTTCCAATACTTTATTAGAGGAAAAACTGAGCAGCCTTCTACACTTTCTGTATTTTATTTGTGAAATATTTTTTATAACCATGTAAGTAAAAAGTAACAATAGTGTTCCAGAAAAATAACTGCATAAAAATTTGTGGTTGACAAAATGAAAGGTTTTAAGAGTATGAATACCCTTATAATGCACTTTATAAAATGTTAAAGATGTTGGTTTTATACTCAGAGAAAAGCCCTGAAACCTATTCAAAGCACATTTCTTTGCTGACCAAATTACTGGCATGACCTTTAAAGCTTCCTCTTTAAACTTCTTACATCTCATGTCGTAGAAATGACAATAAGTCGTCTTGTCAATCATGCAAATTACATCTCAGATTCAAAGGATTGCATTACATACGGAGAGGGAGAAAGCATTATGTTGACTAAAAGGAAGGACAAGCAATTAATGATATCTGAGCTGGGGTTTCGTATCTCCAACAATCAAAAATAGATTTAAATTATCTGAAATTCCAATGTCAGGCATGCATTCACCTTCTGGGTCACTTCCTTGTTAATAAAAAGTGGTAAATTGATGTGAACCCATTTGAAATAATCACAGTATTGATAATCAGATTGCTGAATGTGCCTGTTAAATATTCTTGCAAAAGCCCTAGAAATTGGCTTTTCATATCAATATAATAATGTTTCAGTAATGCTGGCTGTAATGAAATATGTTAGCCGTGCCTCCTGATTGATTAGTTTCACCTTTTATGTACAGAACAAGGCTGGCCAACACTGCAGATGTCATGACTCGAATGTTTTTAATGACAGGCTGTGACTTGGCATTGCTATTTAATGCATGAGCATAAAATATGCTGTGATCATTGTGCTGAATGCTCATCTTGCTGTCTATCTTGTAGGGACTTTAAGTACCTCCCCTTTGCATGTATACTGTTCAGATATGTTAAAGCAGAGCCAGGGGGATTCCAACAGATGTTGAATGGTTTTTTTGGTCTGAGTACAGAAGGGTTTTTCAGCTTGAAGGTGATATCAAGTTGAAACCATATTATGGCTCACTTTGATGTTATAGCTTACAGCTGGGAGAAGCAGATGAGTAGAGTTATATCTATTAGATTGGAAGAACTAATGGGTCGACATTTTGTGTGTATGTACTTGTTTAATTTAGTTGGTGAGGTGTAGCCAAGGAAAAGTTATGATTGGGATATTTTTTCATTTATTATAGTTATTATTGAGGAGGTCACCTGAGAGAGGGAAAAAAATTGACCTACTTTCAAAGCAAGGAAAACTTACCTGGTCAAAATATTTCAATATTTTTTCCCCCACAACTCCAACCACAATAAAGCAGACCATGTTAGGTTTGTAATGCCCCAGTGGTTTTTCAGTCTGTAAACTAAAAATCACTTATTTTTCTTTCAACACAGTGCTTGAGAAATGCTGCAAAGGGAAAATAAACTTTGACCTGTTTAATGATCACTTCCTAAATGGTAACAGAATTTATAAAATACTTACACTAAAACATAATTTCTGAATTGATATAGCCTACCATCTAACCCTAACCTAACCTACCGAAGTCTACCTAATCCACTATTGGTGACTAAAAAAGTGGACATTTAATTAGTAAACAAAAACTACATAACTTTGTGTAGCCATTTTTTTTTGGCTAATAAAAATAAATGCTATGTAAACATTTAATTTAATAATTAAAAAAGAGGGTAAAAGTTGCTCAATGTAAATTGAAAATCCAAATTTAGGAATTGTTTCTGTAGTATAGGGGGATTGCTGAGGACATATACACTTTCTAAGGTCCACAATGTGTGACCACTTCTATAAGCTTTTGCTGCTGTAAACACCGCAATTTCTACATTGCGGGACAATAAAAGGATTTTCTATTCTATTAAATAAAAGGGGGTGGTATTATTGTCTTTTTGCACTTGGTCATTTTTCTTTTTTTTTCAAAAGGGGCAGTAAGTAATAATGATACCAAGTATTTAAAATTGGAACTTTATAAAGACTATTTGTGGTCTGCTTCCATTGCTGGCTTTCACATATACAGCCTGGTCTTCTTTTACTTTGAGCAAGATAAATTGTTGCAAGATTTGTGAATTCACAAAGTCCTAAAAATAGATCTTGCCAGGAACCAATAGATGCATTAGCCTAGATTAAAAAATGTGTCAGACAAATGAAATGCATTGACATGTATGATGTCAACACATCAACCAGTGGTGGAAAACTAAATCAAAACCAATATGGCTGCTGTTATTGGCTAAAAGCTCCAACTGGAATGCAGGTGCCACTTTGGAATTTATTCAGTTGGTTTAAAGAATTATATTAAACACCCCTCCATTTTGAGAAACCTTTCCACAGGAGCCTTTCGAGATACGGTGTAGAATTCAAAATGTACTTCACATATCATTCTCAGCAGTTTAGCTGTTATTTTGCTAACATGAAACAGAGACCATTCTAGGAATTCTGAAATTGTCATGTTTTTTTTTTTTTTTTTTTTTTTCAAGTTTTACCTCTGAGTTTTCATTGGTCTAATTTCCAATTTTTGTGTTCTAGTTATTTTTGATTGTATTTGAGTTCTTTGATATTTATTGTTTGCGCTCTTGTGTCAGTCTCATTTTCCCTAGCTCCCTTCTTGCCTCTGTTCACACCTGCTCCCAGTCTACTAATTGGCCCGATCTTTGTTTCTCTCCCCCATATAGTTTTCTCATGTTCAGTCAGTCTTTGCTAGTTTGTCATAATTTCTTTGCTCCTTGTGAGTTTTCCTGGGTTTCAGTATTTTTGGGTTTTGAAGATTTATGTTTTTGGATAATTGCTTCTGTTACCCCATTGATTAATAAAATCTTGCAAGAAACCACCTTAGCTTCAGCCTCTGCATTTGGGTTCTGTCACACCTCCACCAAACTTGACAGTACAACCAGCCAGAAATGGACCCAGCAGAGCCCATCTGGGAGGAAGCTAAAATCAGTTTTATCAAGGACTTAAGGCTCACTTTGGACAACGTCTCAACTTTCTCTTCCCCTTGGAAGAGGGTAAGTGCAGCCAGCTAGCTAAAGGAGATTTGCAAGAGACAGTCTAAGCTCTTGGCTACTCTTGGAATAACTGGAAGGTTTGAAGAGTTTCAGTGGAACCAACAAACCACTGCAGCTCAGTTTCTCGACCAACCACCTCCACCAAGACTTCCGCTCACTTGTTTGTCCACCTTTTCTGCTGCACCTGCTGCTCCTGCTTCTTCATTGCTCTCCACAGTCTCCTCATTGCCAACAAACCCCTTCCAGCACAAACGCCATTCCCGTCGGCGAAAGAAGCCCTCAGCTGTTCCTCCCGAAGATCAGACTGACTCCACCACAGCTTCTCTGGTGCAGCCCGTTGCCACTGTCTCCCCAGTAAGCCAGCCTGACGTATCCCTGGCTACTCCGGCGAGTCAGGCTAGATGCCCTCCAGTTTCCTGTCATCTCTGCCACCACCTCGATGACTCTCAGCTGTCCACACGAGTAGGATCTTCTGCCGTTATTTTGAGGACCACATCTTCTCCAGTCAGAGCTCCTCATGTCAAGGAGGCGCTTGAGTGAGACTTCATTTATGGAGACAGAGAAGATTTATTCACCTGTTCAGCAGCATCAGTTATGCCATCCACCTCACTGCCAGTGATAACTTTGTCAGAGACTGCTCAGTCGGTCAGAGCTGGGACAGTTGCTTATCCTGTTAACGTCAAAGAGAACACTTCTGTGCCCGTCCACGTTCAGGTGGATGCCTCAACTCCTGTCACCAAGGGTCTGAGGGATACCTTGGGTTCTGCTCCTGCTACCTCGTGGTCGCTGGTGCCCCAGCCTGCAATGGAGCGACGGTCGCTGGTGCCCCGTCCTCGAGGGAGTGACGGTCGCTAGTGCCCCGGTCTGCAAGGGAGCGACGGTCACCGGGGCCCTGGCCTGCGAGTGTGTGGCCGTCCAGGTGGACCTGCCTCCCATCTACTCTTTAGAGTCCTGCGGGCTGTCGGTCCAGGAGGACCCGCCTCCCATCTACTCTCCAGGGTCCTGCAAGGTGGCGGTCCAGGTGGACCCACCTCCCATCTGCTCTCCAGTATCAAATCCACTTGGTGTTCCCTCTCCTGAGTCTGAGCCGGCTCTGTGCTGTCTAGAGAGCCCTGAACCCCATGATGGATTATTGAAGTCGGTGGTTGAGGTGCATGGGATCTCTGACCAAGATTTATGTATCTGCATGTGCAGACCTTTTTGCATCTTTGTTCTTCCAACACTTTGACACTATTGACTGATGACTGTTTGTTGGAAGCATTAAAAAAAATTGGAGATGCTTCATAAAAACTGTTAAACATTTTAACAACTATTTAAATTAGGATCCAACACATGGTGAGTGTTAGGTGAAATCAGAGATTCACTCTGAACAACAACTTTTTAGTTCAGATGGTAAACAAGGATAGGCACTTAAATTTCAAACTCATGGTAAACAAGAAAATAGAACAATTCTTACCCTTGAGTTTATGAAGCCTGTTCATCACAACAATCAGTTTAATTTATTAATTTAGAGGATTTGGCGATGTCATGTTCTAGATTTTTATGTGGGTATAAAATCTCAGCTTCACGTGTTAGTATTCAGAGGGCAGGTCCATAATCTACAGGGTCAGACTTTTCATGGCTTTTTGTGCCAGGAGCGTAGACAACAGGCAAAGAATCATATAAACCAAGCGGGGACCACAATATCAACATGTGTCATCTGTTAGATGTGTCAATTTAACTGTGCTGTATGCTGTGTGTTTTGCCTTGAGCTGTGCACTCTGCATTAATTTCCTGTTGTCTGAGTTCAAAGTCTTTGTCACCCGATGTCACTTACACTAGCGACTGCTGTCTCATTGCTTGGGGACTTTGCTGTAGTGACAGGAAATGTTGTTTTCCCTCAGCAGTACACTGGGTCACTTGGTCGTTGGTGACAGAGGGTCAGGTCGAGATGCAGAGGTACCCCGTGTCCCCATCACAGCACAATAGAATGCTCAGAGGGTAACAATTACTTTCTGAATACTGCAAGAATCAGTAGAGTATGTCATAGAGTAGTATGTGGGGCTGCAGAGTGAAAGTGATGCTGCAGAGGAGAGAGGCAGAAGCCAGTCATGTCTTCATTTGCAGATTTCTCATTTTTCTGTGTTGACTGCATGAAGACTGTCATAGCGCTTGGACATTGGACAAACCACCATTCTTGGACTAAACAGAGGTCCACTTGATTAAAATAACACTGCAGATTAATCAGGCCCTCTGTACATATTTGCCTAGAGGCATTAATCAACAGTGGGTACACTACTCTGAATAATAAGCAAGGTGATTATACTACTTTGAAAGGCTGCTCTTGTTCATGATTCTGGCCATGAGCTGATTTTCAAGCCACTTGTTTTCTAAGTGATATAACAACACCAACTGTGAAACACAATGCTAAATCAGTGAGCAATCAGTAGGTTTTATTTACTTAAATTCCCAGCCTTCCCCAGAACACAATCGATAAATATCTTAATTTAACATCTGCCACAATCAGATGTTGGTAAAACATTTTCATACTACGCTATTTCCTGTGGGAAGAATTGAGATTTACAGGAGTAATATAAAGTTGAGAGAATGGATTATTTATAAATGAACCTCCAATGAGCTGAAATGTTGTGCTTTTGTAAATATTTGTGACGATTTTCCTAATAAACATCAATAGACAGTCATATCAGTTTGTCACAAGATTTTTTATTTCAACCTAACACGAAACAAACAATTATGGCTATATTTCATAATTCTTTGTAGCATTATTTTTTCTTAACTCTTATATTCCACAGTTAAACAGCTGATCAATTGTCAGCACTTTAAAAAGTTATACCAGTACAGTGTAATTTTAAGATATTATTGAAATCAAGCAGGGGTAAAGCCCAACTAAAGACTAGTAAAATGTACAGTGACTTATTCACATTAAATATATTCACTGTATTGATTTCGTCATAGAAAAAAATCTTCTTAGTTTCTTGAATATTTTGTTTATATATGAAGACAACATATTTAATCATGAAAGACATAGGATGCTTAATCATGGTTATACTGTACAGTGAGACACGTGGGCCAACTGCTAACTTGGTGCTCCGCCAATAAAGCCAACCAAAGGCAAGTATTGATTATTATGTTTTAATAAGTGCATTAACAGCCATAACATTCTTTCCACTTATTGCTTGACAGATGTTCCAGTAAGAGATTTTTGAACTAATTCTGGTGCAGCAACATTTTCACGATCTAATTTCTTTTATCATCACAAATTGGTAAACGCTACCAATGAGATGTGTTACAAACAAGAACAACCAGTGTGACACTAAAGTCCCTCATTTATTGTGAAGTTGCAAAGCGGCTTCACAGGAGGCCCTAAAAGACCTAACACCTACTTTTTACACTAATATCCAGTTGAAGACTAGTTCGTAGTAAAATAACAAACATTATATAAAGAACTTTGCCCAAAATGCTCTGAATAATTTTCTTTAAATTGAAAACAACAGTTCAATAGCTCACAAATCTGCCAAACTGAGAGAAAGCTTTGACTTTTAATGTCTGTATAACCTGCAACTTATTTGTATTCTGACACCTCACATTGTTTGCTGTTAGTTGACCATGGACTTTATAAAGAAAAGGTATCATTTTAACACATCCTGTAATTAATCTCATGAATATATATTGGTTTGTTAGCTTTCCAGCATCTTGAGTTGTCACCTTTGCATCTAATCAACACCTTCAGTTGCAACTCAGTTATTAAAGCACGTCTCAGGAAAAAAAAAAAAATGCTGACTTATCTTTTCCAGGTAACACCATGTTTTCCAGCATAAAACACTACGTATGTAAAAGCAAAATGTAAGCATCATCCTTTAAATATGCAGCTGAATGACTAAAGGAAGGAGACGGTTTCATCCCCACAGTTCTTTTATACTAACCCTCGATGATCATTTTAAATCCGCCTTGCAGGATAGCAGCGCTAAAAGATAAGTGCTAATTGGGGTTATATATTCCAAGCTTAATTCCTTATTCTTCACAATATCATGCACATGGTATCATAAGTCTCCTCACAGTCAGGCTGGAGTATTCATTACATCAATTAGAGAAAGTTGACAACAGTCAATTAATATTAAAATAGACATGTCGTGGCCAAGCAATTTGTCCATCTTAAAAGTGTTTGCAAGTGAAGCATTAGTAGGGATTAGAAAATTAATCTTATAATAGTGCTAGCAGGTGAATGGGAGCTTAAACTTCATTCCATAAAAATCTAATCTGTTCACCGTGGATTAAAAGGAAAGTTACACCTACAACCTACTGTAGTATTTTAGCTTACTTGGAAAATCACCTCTTGTGTCCTTTTTTTCAGAAACAACCAGTAAGTAAAACAAAAAAAAAAAATCAGATAGTAATTTCCTTGAAGAAACAATAAACCAAAAATGCCTGAAACAGGTTACATTAGGAGAAAAATAAAAAAGCAGCACCTTGTAAAATTACTAATACAGCTTGTATTTCTACACGTTGTCTGATTACAATTTACACAGGCAATTTCGGGGAAAGGGCAATTATGTTGTTGTTAAACTCCATGCAAAACATATTTAATTGATAACAAACATTGCAGATCACTGAAATACTCTGTCTCAATGGTGAAACTAAGTGATAGCAATTTCACAGCTTTGGAAAACTGGTCAAAGGTACAGAAAGGTACCTTTTCACATGTAAGGTGAACGTATTAAAAGATTTAAGGCTATCAATATTTTACAAGGCAATGTAGCTTCTCATCTAAACAACTATTTTGCAAATGATGTTGCTATTATGTAGAAATTGTATTATTGATCAACCCTTAAATTTTGCTTAGTCAAGCAGTATATAGATGGCTGGATATATCTGAGAGTTAAAAAGCCCTTTTTTGTTGTGAGTATTTACAGTGATTGAGATATGAAAACGAAAGAGAAAAGAAAGAAAGAGAAGTTAATTGCAAACAACAGAGGCACTAATGTACAAAAAATATTGGTAATACTTTTAAGAAATGTTCCCAATCTTAAGATGTTTTCTTCTTGAACCCAAACTGAAAGCTTGTTTTCAGTGCACAGGAGCTTGACAGCTTAAAGCTCTTGCCCTCATTTTATACTTCGAAACTCTGAGTTACAAGAGATCATTGTGTAGGGTGCCAGCAAAGCTCTTCATTGTTAGAAAAAAAGCCCAGTGGAGTCTGGGATATGCTGTAGTTTGGGTCATTACAAGCAATGCCCTAAGCATAATCAGATGGATTTGAAAATCATTATAATAAAAAAAAAGAAATTGTTTCGGATATGTAAGTTTTCTTTAAAATCTTTAATTTTGAAAAGCAATGAAAAATCCCCCAGTTAAATTATATGGTTCATGGTACTTTGGTGTTTATCACTCTAATTTGTGGTCAAACATAACTGCATGATTATTATGACAACATTGATTAAAGCATATTGGACTAAAAAAGCATTAAATCTTCTAGGTAATTTACAAGGGAAAATAAAAGAGAATTAGAGAAAAAAGAAATACGCCTGAACAACACAAAGCTTAAAAAACCCATACTCTCTTTATTCAAGGTTGAAAAATGAATCCTGTTAGAAGCTGCCACTTACAATAAAGCCAAGGCTACAACTGGTGAGAATAAATAATTTATTATCTGTATTTAGTAATAATTGAACTTTATTGATCTCACATTGGAGAAATTTACCTCTGCATTTAACCCATCCCTTTGGGGTGCAGTGGGCTGCCATTGTGTGGCAGCAGCACCTGATCTGGCTGTGTCGGGTCCTGGGCTGGACTGAGGGTTGAGTCGGACACAGAGGTTGGGGGTTATCTGGCATGGCCTCTCCAGGTAAGATCATGTTACGCTGGTCGGTTCTCTGTGTGGGAGGGCTCCCCATGCTTTATCACCTCTGTGCCCTCTCCCTGGCCTTTCTTTTTCCAGGGATTGGCTCTCCCCACCTTGGGGAGATGGGATATTTTTATTATTCAATAAGAAGCTGTTATGCTTCGATGAAGTGGAAGCCCCATTCTTTTAGTCAAAATGGTCACTCATCAAAGAAGCAACCAAAACAGGAGAAGAGGTATTCGAAGTTCTCACTTTCTCAAAAGCCTCCTGACAACAACGTGTCCAGTCAACTTCTCTCTTGAACTCAGCAGGTTAGTTAGCGGGTCAGCCACCGTAGACAACGGTCCACAGAATTTCTTGTAGTAGCACATAATTTCCTGTGGTAGCACAAATCTTCCTAAGTGGTGGGATGAGGAAATGTGTTTATTGCCTGTAGTTTAGTTTTCACTGGCCAGTTATGGCCTTGATCTACCGCCTTACCCAGATAAGTAACTGTGCCATGGGCAAACTTGTATTTGGCCAAATTTCTGTGAAATGAGCCAATGCCAGATGCTTAACAAGTGCTTGCAACTTCTGCAAATGCTCTTCCTAAGTATTGCTATAAATTACATTGACATCTACAGTAAGTATACAGCTCATAGCGGATAAACCCCAACCTAAGGTCCGGCTCTTGGGTGAAGTCCCGAATCCAAAGTACCAGGCAATATAAGGGCTTTGTGAACCACTGTTTGTCTGATCCATCACCTAGAGCCTATTTGCCTTGGGACACATAACAGGGGGATTTAAGCTCACAACATAATGTAACCCAGATGGAAAAATCTAATATTATTATTTTTCATAATATTAATACTATTTGCACTTATTTAATTATCCATTAATGTAATTACCAATAATATACAGAACTCTTTTATCATAAATAATACCTTTTATCTACCTTTTGTGTCACTCGTCAGACTTGTGACAAACTGCCGCGGGTTAGTATTCAGACGTGCCTTGGAAAGCCCATTGAACTGCATACCCAGGTTAGTCATAGCAACTATTATTTTAACTTAAATAGCAGCTTCCATATTCTGGTCTTTATGCACTGCAGCACATTCTTTTAGTTCATCATTTTTTTTTTTTTTTTTTTTACCAGTTTCAGGGTTGGGTCTTTTTCTCTACTTCAAAACCTGAATAAGAAAATGTTTTCTTTATTGAGCAAAAGTAGTCACTCAGGCCACACACTTGCTAGATAAAGCTAGGCATGAGGCTTATCTCACTGAAGCCTGAGAAGCTGTTTTCCAGTGTAACACGTTTTGGAAGGAGAGCCAGACAAGGTCATTTGTCATCTCTGTTTGTGGAAAACTGTCTTTAGCTTGTTTTGATTGAGCTGTATGTGAAACCCTCTCAGCTTTGATTGAGTGTTTAGTAATTAGTGAAATCCTTTGTCTGATCAGAACAGATAGGACATCGGCAAATACTATATCTGTTCTCCTTGCAACGATTAATAAATGCTGCTTTAATAAAGACTACCAATCTTATTCTTGTTGAATAAGACTACTACTTTTTTTTTAACAGAACCAGATAAAAAAAGCTGAAGCAAAAGAGGCAGTTATAAACAATAAAACTTGAAAGCCATACATTTTAATATACAGAGTTAATATCAGCCACTAAGTCATATAAACTGGATATGTTAAACATTAGATCTCAGTCAGAAAAATCCTTTTAAATGACCTATCTGACCTTTTCTGTTATGTCTGATATGATCATCATTCCCAGTGACTTAGCTAGTCATTGTAAGAAAATTTACCTTTAAGGTGGTCCTACTTACACCTTTAACAAAATTTACTCATTTACCTTCCTTTTGACCTCAAACTGTTGATAAGCTGGAGGAAAACCTTCATTCTAAAACCTTTGACATAATTTATTCAATTTATCAAATTAAATGAATGTTTTTTAAAGGAAGAAAGGTATGTGTGAAGAAATGATCCACCAGTAAGATAGAAATTAAGTGTTGGAAAAAAATTCATTAAATGATTAGTGTTAAACCCATATTGGGAAAGACTACTCCAGGTTTACTATGACACCTGTAAAGACAGACTCTGTAGATAACATACAACTGAAAAAGTTAACAAGCTCTCCTTCAACTGAACTCCATTCTAGGGCTTGCAACAAATTTGCCAATTTGTTGACAGAAAAAAACAAAGATTTGAAGGAAGTCTGTGCTTTTATATCAAGTCCAGTACCAAAGACTAAACTTCTCTTGACAGAATTTCCCAAACAAATAACAAAAAATCCGAAGAAATTGTAAACAACTGACAGATACCTCCTAGTATCACAATGTTTTACCCATAGTTTTCCAACTGCTGTTGAAAAAGAGCAACTTCAACATGATGTTACTGAAGGCACCATCATGGCAGCACCTGGCAGCATGTGACCTGATACAGCTCTCGACAATTCCACAAAATATGCCGTTAACAACGCTACAAACCAGGCATAGATCCCGCTTCTATTACCGCCAACGCCTGCTGGAGCTACGGTCACAAAATGTTTTAAATACAGCCCTCTCTTGACTACTACTTAAAAAGCTGCGAGTGCTATGGGCGGAAGTAAACAAAGCAGTGGGCAAGCTGAGCAGGCCAGACTGGAGGAAGTGTTGTGCTAGGTGGCATAGGCGGGGCGGTAGACGTGGGCTAATGTCAAAGCTAAGAGGGAATCCCTACAGAACACTGATCCCATCAATCCTGCTCTCCAATGTCCGCTCACTGGATAACAAAATGGATCATCTCTGACACCAACTATCTTCAAAAAAGGAAATTAGAAACCTCTGCGCCATCATTCTGACTGAGTCTTGGCTTCATTCAGCGATACCGATAGAAACAAAGAACTAAGCGGTAAGACTCGGGCTCTGTGTGTATATTACCAACAGCTGGCGTAAAAATGCTAGATCAGTCGCCAGACTGTTCTATTTGCCCAGAGCGTTTATTGTGGCTAGCATTACTGCTGTTTATGTGCCCCCAAGCGCTAATACAAAACAGGCCATATCAGGCTGAGCATAGATCCTCTTCCTACTCATGTTTCAATGAAAACCCCAAGTCTAATCCTTCCACAACTGATTCCAAAGCTGAGTAAAACGAGAACTGTTCAATCTTCCTTGTTGTGCTTTCTCCAGCATTGCATAGCTTTGTCGTCCTGCCCTCAAAACCCCGCCCACTTTGCATCCAAAAATTCAAAACACATCTCTGCATTGTGATTGGCCCGCCAGTTCTAGGGCCAGTTGGATTGATCGAGGCAAGATCACTCACAGGCAAAAATTATTTTGGCCGCTGGTGGGCAGCGCTAGTTTACTAGGCTAGTTGTTTTCATCATTGCTAACTTGAAGACTGTGCTCCCTCATTTTTACCAACATGTGGACTTGGCAACGGGGTGAAACACACTTTAGACCTGGTATACTCTAACATCAAAGATGCATTCAGAGTAGCCCCCCGCCCCCTCCTAGGGTCATCAGATTACTTTTTGTCATGCTAATTCCTCCAGACAAGCCAGGCGTACACTGCGATTTTTGGGGCGATTTTCCAGTCGTGCTTCCCTCCACCTGCCCAGTAAGGCAAGTGGGGGGAGCACAGGACAGTGGCTATCGTCACCGGGTCAGGTGCAGTCACTCCGCCCCCTGCTGGATCCCTCAACCCATCCGCCGGAGTTCCCAGACCAGCTCCCGAGCTGACGGCTCGGTTCTGCTGCACTGTAGTCGACTGAAATCTCAGACGATTTTGAAATTCCCCCCGGACATTTTTTTATGAAAAGTAGGACATGTCCAGGAAAAAGAGGACATTTGGTCACCCTACCATATCAACAATTTGATGTTTCAGTGAGTGAGTGATTGTTGCTATAATGCGTCTTTGCTCAGCAGCTTTGCTTGTTGTAAACCCACCAATCACAGCACAGCTCATCTAAATATTCATAAGCATACCATAAAAGGAAGTAAACCTGTAATTTCATTCTAGGGCTTATAACTAGTCTTGCATTAGAGTTAAGAGAACAGCATATATGCCATTTTCAGCTCAACCAATGTTACACACCCTATTCAGAGACCTTAAGGACCAGCACCAAATACACTATACTGTATAATCATTCTATGATCCCTTTAAGAAATGAAGAAGCACTCTTTCCCATTAGTGGAAAATCGGACACCACTGTGATTTATAATCCCTATAAATAATTTGCAGAACATTTAGTTTCCCTGTGAGATATGCTGATATAAACTCTCTTATTTAAGCTCGCCCCTGGGATGCATTGGACAGAATCACATTTAACAGAGTTGCCTGTAGGCTACGGGCATGCTTAGCTTCTCTGAATTTGTGAGGGTGTTACCATTAGTTGGTAACAAAGTTCAAACCCATCTTTCAAATGGCAAAGTTGTCTTTCAAACAATAATGCAAGTGAAAACTTTCCTTCGTTCAGTGTTGTGCTTTTCAAAACTGTAATTACAAGGTGAATTACAAGTAGACAGCATTCTGTGTGTACAGATACTCTATGCAGGCTCAAACCACTAGGTATGTTTCTTTGTTTGCATTTTTGCTTAGATAAATCACTTGAAACCTTTATAGTTTCTTCTACGGACTACAGAGAATTGCTTTTTTCAGGAAGTGTGTGGTTCTTTCACATACACAACTGCATTCTAGTCGATTTATCATCAGACAGTAATTTAAGTAATTAGGCCAGTGATAAATCTTTATTTAAAAAAAAAAAAAAAAAGGTTCAGGGATGATTGTGTTGTTGAATACTGGTTCAAATAGTGCCCAAAACAAACAACAGTTATACAGTGGGGACTGGTTGGAAATGGACGGTTTCCTGCGTGATTCCTGTGTGATTCCCACGTGAATCACGTTGTATTTCCTGAGGCCAGTTTTTTTATTTAAAAAAGAACTGCAATGTACCCGGACAACCACCAGGTGGCGCTTGGGACCTCTGCCGTGCTGAGGGTGACGTTTGTGGGCCTGCAGTCAACTGAAAAGCAGGTTTATTGGGGATCTTGGTGTGATACTGTGCTATTTTATTTTGTTTTTGATTAAAATAAAGTTAATGAATTAATTTAACATAAGATTATGCAGTCAAGTGACTGCATAATCTTATTTTATGAAAATGGTTGCGTAGTTATAGATACACCTCCGATCTTATCTGAGAACTGTTATTTCTATTTATCTGCATCGCTATTATTTAATGAAAAATAAAATTATTTAAGTTGGAGCCGGGGATACGCACTGAGGCGTATCCCCGTCGCAGAGAAAGGCGACAGAGACAGTGCTGCGGCTGGTGATGTTGAAATTAAAATCATATCCAAAGTTGATTCCTCATTAAGATAAGCCAAAGTTATTCAAAAGGGTATGTAAGAAAATATATTTTCTTTAGTTTTGTAAAATATAAGTGCCGTTGAAAGCTTTGTTTTTGTGTGTTACTGTCTTGCCGTGCAATACGTGACACCCCTCCCAGTCTGGTCAAGTAGCAGACTGGGAGGGCTGTCACGTGTTGCGAACTTATAGCGCAGTGGTTAAGCTCAGTGGTCTCCAGATCAACAACTCGTGGGTTCAATCCCAACTGTGGCTGAGTTGCCTTAAATGTTTTTTTTTTTTTATAAAGCATCTTAATGCACCTTTTTCCTCCCTGTTTGCACCTCCAGTAACTTCTATGCCAATATGTGACGAGTGAATTTCTCCGCTGTGAGATCAATAAAGCTCATCTAATCACATCTACTCCAATCTAAATAAATAAATAAATATACACATGTTCAATAAATAAATAAGCATTCAATTAATTACCCCCAATAAATGGTGAAATGATATGTTCTCATAATAAATCATTTATTTAAAAAATGCTGTTATGTTCCTTTTTTTTAAAATGCTTAACTATTTTTATTCTTTTATTTTCTTTCAAAAAATCACTAGATTTTAAAAACACTCATAGGTTTTGAAAGGTATTATATATATATAGAAACTAAAACGCTCGGATCTTTCTGTCATTTTGTGTGCGTGTGAAGCATCTGCAATGTTTTCGTTAAATATTCAAATAGATAAGATGGACTTTAAACTAGCAGACACGTTTGGATTTTTGCCATTTAATTTTTTTATTTAATTTTAAAAACGAAAGAAATGGAAATGGGGTTTTTATGTCATGATCTTGGCGCTGATGGTTTGGTTTTTTCCTCTGCTTCTTGCTCCCTGTCTCCCTGGTTCAGCGGGATTTTTCTGATTGTTTGCCTCCCATCAGCGCCAGGTTATTTGTGTGTTTTGGTGAGACGTTTCCTAGCTTTCTTTAGTCTGTCTGCTTCCCTGATTATGACCAGTTTTTTGTCCTGTGGATCAGCAGTCAACTGAAAAGCAGGTTTATTGGGGATCTTGGTGTGATATTGTTCAATTTTATTTTGTTTTTTATTAAAATAAAGTTAATGAATTAATTTAACATTGGGACTGCATAATCTTGTTTCATGAAAATATTTATAGATAGATTGATAGTAGTTATAGATACACCTCCGATCTTATCTGAGAACTGTCTATTTCTATGTATTTGCATCTCTATTATTTAATGAAAAATAAAATTATTTAAGTTGGAGCCGGGGATACGCACTGAGGCGCAACCAGAGAAAGGCGACAGAGACAGTGCTGCGGCTGGTGATGTTGAAATTAAAATCATATCCAAAGTTGATTCCTCATTAAGATAAGCCAAAGTTATTCAAAAGGGTATGTAAGAAAATATATTTTCTTTACTTTTGTAAAATATAAGTGCCGTTGAAATCTTTGTTTTTGTGTGTTACTGTCTTGCCGTGCAATACGTGACAGGGGGAGGGGGTCTCTGTAAATGGTGGTGGTTGAATTCTATTGTCAGAGAACAGTTACGCAATCGCTCTTGTTAAATCACCCGCAAACCATGGTTCAGCCCCTCGCTCAAAATTCCAGTTTGCGAGCGCAAATTACTGCACGCAAAATTGGATCTTGATAAATCCGGCCCTAAGTTGTCTGCAAAGAACCGGCGTCAACTCCGAATAACCTGCTAAAGGCATTTGTCGTTATTTTTGCATTGATTAGGCGGGGGTCCTGAGGGGTAGGGGGTCTCACAAACATAAGTTGTTCATGAATGCAGGCAGACCATATTTTTTGTTTTCGTCAAGATAAAAAAAAAAAAAAAAAACGGATTTCATTATTTGGGTTGGCAAGGGAAGATGTTTGGCCTGTATAACCCACACATCAGTCGGACAATAACATGACCAGTCCACTTACAGTATGTCCGCAGCAGATAACCACAAAAAAAAAAAAAAAAAAAAAAGGAAAAATCAGATGCTTTTTTTCTATTTTTTTCCCCTTTGGTTGGTGCAAAGAAAAATCTAAATAACACTCGAAATATTGGTTCAACATGAATGCAGTTTCTATTTTTGGCAAACTTGTGTAGCCCAAGTTGAGGTTTTTCTTTAACTGTATGACATACTGTAGAAGATTCCTATTTTTATTTTCAGTTTCCAGTTAAAATGCTAACAACTGAATTGTTAAAATAGTCAACACACCTGGAATTAGAGTAAAGTGTGTCATTGTTGTTCTTTAATAAAAAAAAAAGCACATTGCATAGATTGTAATTTTTTTTTAAGTTATCCAGAAACAACTCCAAAAATAACCCTTTATTCCAGAAAAACATATATAATGTATTGCAACTGCATATTTATTGGTCATTGTTTTCATCAAGAGTGTGCACTTTTTTAAGCAGGCTTGAATGATCTGAGAATACTTTGATTGTAAATGAATGCAATTGATTAAACTCAATCTGAAAAACAAAAATAAACACAAAACTTGTGAAAATGCAAAATCTGTAAATGAATTGTCTTGACAAATAAAAACATTTTGAAGATATAAAAACTGTAAAATAATAGGAAATAAAATATGACTAGAAAGGATTCACAAAAAACTGAATTTCAAGTGTTAAAAAATTAAATATATAAATGTTAAAGTATTGCAATTGTTTCCAAATTAATTTTTTAATATTTCCATTTACAAAACGTGTTCTTCACCAGCAACAATAAAGGAACAAAATTCACTCCATACTGACTGTACAGTATGCTTCGATGTAACCATGCACTGCAATGACTAATGCATTCTTATCACTTCATGATGGCGGGCAGTTTAATCAGCTTGCTGACTTCAACAAGATGTTTCAAGACTGTACAGAACAAGGGTAGGGGGTGGGGTGCGTAGAACCACGCACGGTACAAAACGCGGGAATGTTGCCAGCTGCTCTTATAAATAGTGGTGTTTCTAAGCTGTTGTCAGAGATGGCTGTGATCAACGCGCAAGTCAGTGAGCTCATCAGGTGTATTTCCATTTAAATAATGTACAATTTAACCACGTACGTGTGCCCAGGCACGTACTCGGGATATAATGGGTTCCTCTTTTGTATGTCATCCTATTCTAAACATCACCAAGTAATTAAGCAAACAACTTCATGCAGGAATGTCGCTACTTCTGTAAATGGTGGTGGTTGAATTCTATTGTCAGAGAACAAGAGAGTAAGTTGTCTGCAAAGAACCGCGTCAACTCTGAATAACCTGCTTAAGCCATTTGTCGTTATTTTTGCATTGATTAGGCGGGGGTCCTGATGTGGTGCTGCTGTGATCAACGCGCAAGTCAGTGAGCTCATCAGGAGTCTGCGGAAGAAAGGCTGGACGACTTTGGCCATCGCCAAACATCTGCAAACGATTGGGATTCAACCTTCAATGGGCACTATTCGGCGTCATTGCCGTGGTTCTCCTGTGAAGAAGCAAATCAGAAAGCCATGAAAACTGACCAGTCAGGTATTGGAAATAATTGACACGATCCTGAAACAAGATGACGAGTTGCCGGCAAGGAAAGTGAGAGCGCTTCTACAACGAAGGCACAACATTACCATAGCTTTATGCACAGTGAGAAAGGCCCTGAGGGAACTTGGCTGGAAGTTTGGGAAGCCCAGATTTACTCCAATGACCCGGGAAAAAAACAAAGAACTACGTCTACGTCAAGCTGAAGAATGGAAGGCTACTGGTGAGAAGTTTGACAATGTCTTCTTCACTGACGAGTCAACTGTGGCATTGGAACGTTTTGCTTTGCAGTGCTGGAGAAAGACTAAATTTAGGGGCATTCCAAAACCTAGAGCGAAACACCCAGTCAAACTGCACGTCTGGGGCGGAATCTCCCGTGCTGGCCCTGGCCCGCTTCTCATTTTTGATGGTATTATGGATCAACACTTTTATGCGGAAGAGATCATCAAAAAAGTTGCGGGTCCGTACTTGAGAGAGCGTTTCTACATGTCTACACATCGTTTTTTCCAAGACAACTATCCCAAACACACGGCTACCATTGCAAGAGCCTGCATCCAAAGTGAGGGGATTAACTGGGTGCCAACACCAGCTGAGTCGCCGGATCTCAACCCCATCGAGTTAGTCTGGGCTGCGATGAAACAATACATTCGCTGCGAGGCCAAACCCAAGAGCAGGGACGAACTGATCTCTGCGATAGAGTCATTTTGGAGGGACAAACTCACCAGAGAGGACTGTAATAAATACATCGATCACCTGGACAACGTAATCGATGAGGTCATAGCCTTGAATGGAGCAGCGACTGGCATGTAATATTCCCAGGGCCAAGAGATACTGTACATGTCATTTGCTATCAGTGATACATTGATTTGAGTGTAAATGCAAATAAAAAACATTCTCTATGACACATTTTCCTGACTTTATGTTTCACTATTATATTATGGGCTACTATATAAATATGTTTTTCAAAGCAAACCTGTAAAAACCCCATTTCCATTTCTTTCGTTTTTCAATTTAAAGAAGAAATTGAAAATAGAGCATTTTAGTTTATATATATATAATACCTTTCAAAAACTGTGTTTTTTCAAAAAATAGTGATCTTTACAAAAAAGGTGCTCGAGATGGAAAAATTGAAGTTTAGCTGCTGGAAGCGCCGCATCAATCAGAGAAGCTGATCTGGGAGCTGCGAGCAAGACAGACAAATCGCTCTGATGACATATGATTTTAAGGAAAATGAAAACTGCTGGATGGATGTCTTCTTACAGACAAAAAAAAGGAACATAACAGCATTTTTTAAATAAATGATTTATTATGAGAACATATCATTTCACCATTTATTGGGGGTAATTAATTGAATGCTTATTTATTTATTGAACATGTGTATATTTATTTATTTATTTAGATTGGAGTAGATGTGATTAGATGAGCTTTATTGATCTCACAGCGGAGAAATTCACTCGTCACATATTGGCATAGAAGTTACTGGAGGTGCAAACAGGGAGGAAAAAGGTGCATTAAGATGCTTTATAAAAAAAAAAAAAACATTTAAGGCAACTCGGCCACAGTTGGGATTGAACCCACGAGCTGTTGATCTGGAGACCACTGAGCTTAACCACTGCGCTATAAGTTCGCAACACGTGACAGCCCTCCCAGTCTGCTACTTGACCAGACTGGGAGGGGTGTCACGTATTGCACGGCAAGAAAGTAACACACAAAAACAAAGCTTTCAACGGCACTTATATTTTACAAAACTAAAGAAAATATATTTTCTTACATACCCTTTTGAATAACTTTGGCTTATCTTAATGAGGAATCAACTTTGGATATGATTTTAATTTCAACATCACCAGCCGCAGCACTGTCTCTGTCGCCTTTCTCTGGTTGCGCTACAGTGCGTATCCCCGGCTCCAACTTAATTAATTTTATTTTTCATAAAATAATAGCGATGCAGATAAATAGAAATAACAGTTCTCAGATAAGATCGGAGGTGTATCTATAACTACTATCAATCTATCTATAAATATTTTCATGAAATAAGATTATGCAGTCCCAATGTTAAATTAATTCATTAACTTTATTTTAATCAAAAACAAAATAAAAGAACAATATCACACCAAGATCCCCAATAAACCTGCTTTTCAGTTGACTGCAGGCCCACAAACTTACAGACACGGTGTCTACTGCAAGTCTCTGACTAAAGGAGCTGGTCAGCTCCTCTTTTTATACAGGCTCATGCGTGAATGTCCAACGAATAACTCCAATTGTTGTTTCAAAAATAGAAAACCTGGTTTCATTACTTTACATTCTAACTTTCATTACTTTATAAAAAAGCGATAATAATTATAATAAAAAAAAAAAAAAAAAAAACGTTTAAGGCAACTGGGCCACAGCTGGGATTGAACCCACAGTCTGTTGAACCAAAGACCACTCAGCTTAACCTCTGCGCTATAAACTCGCAACCCATGACACCCCTTCCAGTCTGCTACTCGACCTATGTAATTCTGACTCATGGGACGCCGAAATGGAGTCAGACTGCCACCTAGTGGCTATAGTAGTCACATGTTTTTCACACAATACGTGAAACACGCGGAGCGTGAGTGAAGTGTCCATTTCCAACCAGCGCCCACTGTATTTGCAGGGCATAAATGCCTTTAACATTCTGTCTTTTAGGATTTATTGAGAGGTTTTGAGAATGGTAGAAAAGAAAAATCAGACATTTAGTTTTCTAAATTGAGGCACAACAACTCAAAGGTTATATCAAATGCTCCTCTTCCTTCCTACCCTATATTTTGGAGGCAATTCATACATACAACAGTTCTCAGTCTCCTCTGAGGCGTGCCCTAGATGAAACAATGCATACACCTCAATAGGTCTCCATTGCCCTGGCGGCTATCTGACTGCCTTTTGGAAGACTGACAAGTGAGCATTATTTTTCAGAGGAAAGTGGCAGGCAGTCCCTCATGTGATATGTGGGCATGTGAAAGGCTGCTTTCTATCTTTGTCTCTTTGTGTCTTTTCCCCTCTTTTTTACACCTATTCTATTCAAGCAGGCCTCAGAGCATTTAAATGATCAGAATGCCGCAGCATAGCTGTCTGCCTCAGTGCTGTCAAATTTGGACGGATATGTTTCAGCAAGTGAGCAAGGTAGACATGGACTAAATGCGTACACTACACAAAACAAGGCGCGCGTGTTCGCTGGCGAACACACAGATTTGCCCATGAGTCCAGCATTGCTCTCCAGACAGGCGATCGCCTCTCAGCATACCCAGCAATTGAGCCGGGCAGAAAAGTGGAAAAATGTGCTCCCCAGTGGAGATGCAGTCAATCATAGAGCTGTCCAGAACCACCAGCTATCTGTTCAGTTAGAGACTAGAGGGCAATAGGGCACAGTCTTTTTTGTTGAACTTTCAGTCATTCGTCAACCATAAATCTAGAGTGAATAGCTTTTTATCTGTCAGTGGTTTACAGGAACCAATATCCCAGGACGGTTTTATATAATCAAATCAACGTTTATTTCAATAAGGTTTAAAAGAAGCTATCCGTTTTTAAAGTACACATAACTGTTACACATAATTGCTCTTCCCCAAGTGCAAGACCAACAGATTGCTGAACATTAAGCTGTACAACTCCTTACTTGGGGGAAGGGGGAGGTGATTGCAAAAGGGACAATGGTCAGCAACCCCCTCCTTTGACATCTTATGCAAAACATTACCTAGTATCACTATTTAGTATCAGTATTTTTTTAAATTATTTTATAAGGTCAGTACATCTCTGCAGTACAAGTGCAATAATCTAAGTCAGCTACTGTGTAGTTTTCCCTTAGCTCTCTGCTGTACAGATATTTTTTATATCTAAGGGAAACATAATCCAGGACATTACAACTTTTTTCTTTTTTTATGCTTTTTTGTACTACATACACTCTTTTATATTGTCTGTTGTATTTTTTAATCTTTAATGGCATCTTGCTTTAACTCTTTGTACTCTATATAAGCTACTGGAATTAGAATTTCCCTAAACGAGTAACCCCAAGGGATAAATAAAGTTAAATCTAAAGGGGGATTTATACTTCGAAACTACTGTAGGTCCTCTGCGTAGATGTCGCAGTGGACGCAAAAACGTTCCTGCCCCCTCCGCAGACACTCTGCTGCACCTCTGCCAAATTGTAGGAGACCGCAGATATGGCCGAGACAGTGAGGAAGTTGGGGCAAGTTTGTCCGACAACAGAGGGACATGAGGGCGAAAAAGAGTGGAGATCCCAACCCAGTCTCATGGGAAAATGTACCCCCACTACGTTGGTCCACACTGCAAAACGTAGTGGAGGTACATTAATGGCCATTTTTTTGTGGTACTGTTACGTTTCTTCTGCCTATACGCTTTCTATTGTTTTACGTCCTAGTCACGTGACTTTCAAGATTCCAGCTGGGAGAAGAAAAAAAAAATATATATGGCCGACATTCGCTCATTTTTTTGTGGAAAGATTAATGACTTGAGTTTGTTTTTGCATTAAAATGAGTTTTGATTACATTTCTAGTGAGAAATGTATAGTTTGTTGCCAGAATATTTACTCAGGGAATGTACATATTCACTTGCTTGTTCGTTTCTTGGAAAGATTTTTCAAGATAATGTGAAACTGTAACATTTTGGTATAAACATGGCTGAGATTTCTCTAACTTTTAGTGGTAAAATCAATAATTTCAATCAGTTTCTGCATTTAAATGGGTTTTGATTACATTTATAGCAAGAAGTGTAGGGTTTATTTACATAATATTTACTTAGTGAACATACATAATCACCCGCTTGCTAGTTTTTGCTACGTTTTTTGGATCTCGTCAGGATTATGTGAAATTGCAACGTTTTGGCTGCTACCCATCGCCTAGCATTTAGCTGCAGCCCCGATTCAACATTGAATTCTTTGTGATTTAACTCCATCTGACGGATCAAACCCTCGCCACTGCGTGCGTTGCGTCTGAGGTTGATTTTCAGATCAATGCATTACGTCGTGGCATACGGGAGAAACTAATTAAACTAGTTAAAAAAAGGATCATGGGTTAAGATCGGATGTGTTTTATTCGGAAATCTACCGGATCCTTTGTGCATTTAACTTCCTGTTTGGTGCAATCTCATTGATGGGTTTTGACCAGATTTTGACCAAAGAGGAACTAAAAAAAATAAAAATAGATTTAAATACACAACCAGCATATCTGGAATCAATGACAGAGAGCATACATAATCACCCGCTTGCTAGTTTTTGCTACGTTTTTCGGATCTCGTCAGGATTATGTGAAATTGCAACGTTTTGGCTGCTACCCATCGCCTAGCATTTAGCTGCCGCCCCGATTCAACATTGAATTCTTTGTGATTTAACTCCATCTGACGGATCAAACCCTCGCCACTGCGTGCGTTGCGTCTGAGGTTGATTTTCAGATCAATGCATTACGTCGTGGCATACGGGAGAAACTAATTAAACTAGTTAAAAAAAAAGGATCATGGGTTAAGATCGGATGTGTTTTATTTGGAAATCTACTGGATCCTTTGTGCAATTAACTTCCTGTTTGATGCGATCTCATTGATGGGTTTTGACCAGATTTTGACCAAAGAGGAACTAAAAAAAACAAAAAACAATTTGAATACACAACCAGCATATCTGGAATCAGTGACAGAGAGCGACTGGGACCAGAAGTTTATTAACTCGTTGAAGTCTGCTTCCACACCTTTATGAGCAAAAAGAAGACAGCAGACAACCTAAGTAAACATCAAGAAAAAGCTTTAAGAGCAGCAGGTATCTCTTAGATATCCAAGTGGAAGGCAAACCCTATGGTGATTGCACAATAATATTTAGGGTGGTATATGTCTGTAACTGCAGCTTAGTATTTCACTGGAACACAAGGAGGGCAGTCATAGAGATGGTCACTCCCACCAGAGAAGGTCAGACAAGAGCACCTGGAGCCCGACCCCCAGGGGCCAAACCCCTAAGGGACCCGACCCCAGAGGACGTAGTGCCCAGTTCCCACAGGGAGGTGACAGCAAGCCCATGGGCTCCAAGGGCAGCTGGTCATGCCCAAGGTGGACCAGGATAAGAGCTCAGGGGTCTGAGGCAGGGCACAGACCTTTACTCAGGCTCCCACAGGACCAGGAGGCCCGGCGCAGAAGCCATCAGGAATGATACAGATTCCAACAAAGTACCCAAACCCGTACCTATAGAACCATCAGCCTATCAGCAAACACAAGTACCTCTTATCAGTGTGGAGCATAGGAATGGAGAGGAGGCAGGCCCTGCTCATACTTTGGGCCTATGATGTTTCAGTAGGTGGGTGAAAGCAAACGCTCATTCTGACAAGTAGGCAAAGAAAACTTTTTATTTATCCAGTGCTTGTATATGACAGATACGGACATATATAAGCACTTAGCAGAAAGTACTTAGGGAGACACTAAACACATTCAGTCCTCATAAATACATTATTCTCCAGGCACTAGGGGCCAATCATCCTAGTGGGAAGAGGCCCACAGACCCAGGAGGAGATCCCCAGAAAATCAAAACCCCAGCTTGAACAATCTGTCCACTGCACAGGCTATGGACAGCCAGTACCTGGAAAAAATTAGGCCAGGAACGCAGAGGCAATAGAACAAAGCACCCCCCCAATACAGAAAGCAGGCGCCATGCCCAGATGACCCCCAGCAAGGCCACAGCATCCGACCCAGCCACCATCCCAACCTGGGGCCTGCCACAGCCAGATCATGAAAAAAAGAAAGTGAGACCCAAACCTACACCAAGGAGGATGGTATGCCACACTCGACCCAATACCATCGGCCAGTCGGATTCCTAGCAGACACACACACACACACACACACACACACACACACTTTCATCATACAAAGGGACCGGAACATCCAATCTCATCTCAGCCAAGGGACCAAGCAGGTTGCCTGACAGGCCAACCAACCCCCCCCACCCCTGCCCATCCAGGCCTCCAGTGGGGGAGCGACTGATTGGAGAGCCCAAAGCCCCCACCTGCCAGGTACAAGCATCCCTACCTAGAGGTGGCAGTATGGGAGGGGAGCCAATCCAAGAGCTGCACCATCCCAAGTAACACCCCATCCCAGGCCGCCATGGGTGAGGTCTAACCCAGCCCTGTATTAGTTATTCATTCGCATTTTGTAGAAATAATCTAATCAAGTAATCAGCAGTAAAAAAGAGTTAATAGTCTCTATTGCTTGTGTCCCCCTTTCCCTGGGCAATATTTACCTAATTTTTCATAGCACTGGTGGCTCAAAATTGTGTAAATGAAAAGCTGTATTATAGGCTGTATATAAGCACTTTTATTATAGCAAACACCAACGTTTAAAAGTAAATAAGCAGAGAGAAAAATTACTTTTCAAGCACTTAATGATCAAAGGTTTCTTTATTAATTACATAAGTTAAAGGACAAGAGATCTATCTTCTTATCCTCTTTGTGCAACGAGATAATACATGGTGTTGTAGGACCATGCAGGGAACAAATAAAACGCTTTCAAACTGTTGCATAACTATTTAAGATGACACAAGCAGAAGAGGAACCTATATTGTGAGTGTAAAACATACATGAAGCTAAACAAATAAGAAAGTCTATGAAAAAAAGGAATATGAATGATTTTACAGTTTAAATGTTCTGGAGATAATAATCCTTGTCCCATTCTATTTAGACATACAGTAGCAAACCAGATCCAGTGTCTGTGTCCAAACTTTGGCAAAGTCAGATTCTGCCCCAGCTGTATTATGTGAAGCCCCTTATACTAAAATGGAATTGTCTCTCTACTCATCATGATATCTCAATATAGATTTTATTGACAAAAGTTAGTATTTACTGAAAATTTCTAAAATTGTAAATCAGAATCCTTCCATTTCTAAAACCAAACAAGACTGAATGCAGTTCCTTGCATTGAATGCTCTTACTGCCATACATATATATATTTTTTCATTTAACATTAGTCTTTATCCTCTTCCATGACATCAGTCAAGTAATCAACATTTTCTTTTAAACAAAATATTTCTGTGAAGTTCAATATCTAAAACTTAATAGTTTATCTTAAATTATTTTCTATCAAAATTTTATTTTTTACTAAGTTCTTGCTTTTCCTAACATTTGCTCAAAGGTTCAACTAGATAATCAATAATTAGCTCTCACCTTACAATTGTACCGCAGCAGGTCAAGCTTGATCCTTACATACATGCATCCTTTTACAAATCTCTTAAAAGTTAGATGGTCAATTGTGTTTTCAAACAGAATCCTTCAATTAGAAACTGCAGCCATATGATGTGAAACAATACAAATGTATACATAGATCTTAACTGGTAGCATTTGGATATTGCTAAGCGCAGATGTCACTGTCAACACAGACTGATTAAAGTAGATAAGAAAATAAATAAGCCACAGGCAGTCGTTGTTATTGACAACAGCATAGTGTGTCTCTGGCGAGACAGAGCTTGCCAATTTTTGGGGAAAAAAGCCCAATTTAGTCAGCAAGACACGATCTGTCTGTGGCGTGCCTGCCTGCTGCCAGTAAGGGGAGTATGGCTTCCTCCTGTGCTCTCCTTGCTTGCCATTTAAATAAAATATGTTTATGTGACTATGCTAAATAGCAGCACAATCAAAAAGTAATTGAAAACAGTAATGATCTGTCTATGTTTTAGGTATGTAAGTGATTTGTTAAAGATGGGCTTTATTATGACATTGTCTTTTGACAACTGAAAAAATATTAAAATTAAAATCTTGTTTTGACAAAGAAAAAAAATAACGTCTACCTCATTCAGTTTGTATCATTTAAAAATCAAAAAGCCTTTTTTTTTTTAGCAGCAAAGAAAGACACACAGGAGCCAAAAATGACAGCATCTGCCTGTCTGCTTCTATATCCATCAGTCGGAAAAGAAATGCCTTGTGAATAGTAGATATGCACTTGAGTGCTGAGGTTCTGCCAGAACTGATCGATCTGGAAATGTTATCGTTTGGGTGACATATCTGGAGGCGAATATTATTGTCTGCATTTTTTTTGTTATAATTCTCTAATGGCTCAATGAAGTCTTGAATATTTTCCATATCTTCCCTGACCATATGGATTTATGGTAAACTACACAGAACTGAGAAAGTGCAGTGTACTGTATGCTTTCTGTTCATTAGTTGCTTTTTTATTGATTATATTTGCCTACAAAAAGGAGCAAACTGTGAATTCATGTGGAGAAATTTAGGTGCAAATCTGATTATATGGAGCAGTGCTGAGCTTGCATTTAATTCATATGTTTACTTGCTCCTTTAACCTAACTACTAACCCTGTCAGCAGGACAGGGTGTTACTAAGTTGCCACAGAGTAATCTCTCTCTGTATCAAGAGATGAAGCTTCTGCTGGTCAGCAAAACACATTGCTACTTAGGCTGAGATATGTCAGAACCTGTCTCTTGTGGCCCTCATGGCCACACTTGTGGAAAAAAAAATTGACACATTGGTCACAAGTAGTTTCATCTGCTGAGTATATCCAATATCCTCTAATGTCTTTGGGAATCATCCATCTCGTCATGTGCACAGGATGATTAAGAGTCCAGAGGCAGGAAATACGACCTTTCCTTGCTGTTATACAGCACGATGACATATTGAACATTTTCTGTTCTTCTGACTTTCATAAGATTGAAATTGACCAAATCAAATATTCTGTATATATAAAGTGACAATTTATGGTGAAAGTGTTTGCAATAAATGGCTGAGTTGCAGTTAATCTACAACTATTGCTTACATAAATGATATGAGGTGTAAATTATTTTCTCCATACTATACAAATTAATAGATTGCATGCTCTACTGGCAGTTTGAGATAAGCAACCTGAGGTTATAAGCCATGTAGTTGGAGGTGATAATGAAAATAATAATTTAAAAGTAAAAAAAAAAAATGATGATACATAAACTAATCTATAGTACACTTTCCAAAAATATAATTCTTAAAGTGCTAAAAAAAAAAAGCCCTCGGAGAGCACAGACCTTCACCAATTAGCTAATTTCCCCCAACATCTTGTGACTTCCACCTTAACTAAAAACCTATATTCACAGAATCTTTCATGGATCCAGATGGTGATCCAGATCAACACAATCATTTTATGGATTGTTCCTTGGACTGAGGTTCAGCTATGGTGAATATGCAATTAAAATTTGTTCATAACTTTTAAAGTTATCCTGTACACAGATTGAAAGGTAGACAATCAAACACACTCTCCTTTTAAAAACATAACATCCTTGGCAGAGGTAACAAAAAGATGAAAAAAGTCAATGGTAAAGCTAAATAAAAAAGATAAAGTATCCTTATACATTGGAAAGTTGATTAGTTTATCAATGGCATAATGACAAAACAAAAAAGACAACATTTGTTTTTCTTCCAATTCTGTGAACAGTGTCTATTGTGCAGCGAGAGAAGGTTTTTTTTTATATAAGCTAACATAATACAATTTAATGAGTCATTTTACACAACGAAATTTCCACATCAGTGCTGCAGTTTGTTACATCAGTTATAATTTTCCCCTTTCAAACACAGACTTGTTGCAAGCTAGTTTTCTCATGATCCAACGATTATGATTAAAAGTTCAAGGAGACAAAATGCCTGCATAGCCATTGTTACACGTGGAAGAAGAAGGGGTCTTCACTGTGCAGCATATTTAATTTTTATAGATTTTTCTGTGAAAACATGAACAACAACATCAGTTCACTTTTGCTATGTCTCATCTCCGATCACGCTGTCTGACGTCTTACTCGCTCCTCAACTGCACGCGCCAGCAGCGGATACCTTGACTAAAGCAAATCATGTAAAACATAACAGTCTTGACACATTAAACTGTGGTCGTATTCACTAAACATCAGTAAATGAACTCTGTTTAACCTCCATATTTATCATTTTTAACCACAATATTAAATACCTTTATTTTCATATATACACAGCTCAGTGCTGTAATGGGTTAACTTGTTATTTTTGCATATTATTTCTAACCATAAACAATCATAAACAAACGATAAGACTAGTAACAGTCTAGTACTGAGCCCATGAACTGACTCACCGTACACTAACATCACGCCACAGCGAGCTGAGCAACTGTCAGTTAGCTCCGATTATACACTAAGCTATTAGCCGCGTGCTAATGTTACTGTAGCACCTCGCTCAACCTGTTGAGACCAACCTAAAGTTAGTAACAGTCTAGTACCGAGCCCATGAACTGACCCACCGTATGCTAACATCACGCCATTGAATTTTACATTTTCTCTTACCTGTGAAAACATGAACATAAAAAAAAAAACATGAACAACAACATCAGTTCACTTTTGCTATGTCTCATCTCCGATCACGCTGTCTGACGTCTTACGCTCCACAACTGCACGCGCCAGCAGCGGATACCTGAGAGACGCAGCGCCCCCTGCTGATCGGATGTTTTCACAGTCACACACATACATAACATGAGTCAAAAATAAAAAATATAATTGGGGGTACACTGTAAATTGTCTTTGCAATAAACTGTCAATTAGCACCAAATTGTCTCTGCAAACACCTTATGCCACACCATCACCTCTGAAATTAATCAGACATCACTGGACAGCACACTGGAAAAAACATAATGGAAGGCAACATAAGCTGCAATGGTGTGAAGTTTTAAAATTACTTTGATATACCAAAAAATAGCAATATTCGACATGCCTTTACTACTGCAATATCTGCCTGTCCAAATATGTTGACTCACCTTGTCTCGATTGAATATGTGCACTCTACTTGCATTCCACAATGTACAAAGACATTTTTGCATGAAATCTTTACTTCGAAATGTACTAAATGGAAATTTAAAAAGTATTCCAGCAATCCATTTCAGGTTTGCCCCTAAATTACTTTACAGCTACCCAGTAGTAACATATTTAGAACCTGCTTACAGTATTTTGCACTTCGTAATGATGAATTATTTTTGACATGTTCACGAAGACAAACATGCATAAAGTTTGCACCTGTTCTTAATTAATTTTAGAGACGCAACACCCTGGAGCACCTTGTTAGTTTGCACACGTGCAAACCTTTAGTAAATTTTTTTAGCCTCTGTGACAAAAAGAGAGTGGTGGTGAAAAACATGAAAACATTTCTAAATACATCTATAAACTATTAGTCTCTTCTTTCACAATTATTTTGTTTGTTTTGTCATTTTATACGGAAATTGTTCCAGCAGTGGGTAACACTGCTGCCTTGCCTCAACAAGGTTCCAGGTTCGATTCCCGGGTTTTTCAACATGGAGTATGCATGTTCTCCCTGAGCATGCATGTGTTCTCTCTGGGTACGCCAGTCTCTTTCCACAGTCCAAAAGCATTACTGTTAGGTTACTTTGCTATTCTAAATTCTCCTTAGGTGTGAGTGTGTGCGTGAATGGTTGTTTACTCTGTCTGTCTCTGTGTTGCCCTGCGTTGGACTGGCGACCTGTCCAGGGTGTACCCTGCCTCTCGCCCATAGAAAGCTGGAGATGGGATCCAGCATCCCTCACGACCCCAGCAGGGATAGGTGTGACAGAAGATGGACGGATGGATGGATGGACTTAATACAAAATATTTGATATGTTTTACTGGTATCATATTTTATAATTTTTTTTTTATACGCTGGCCGAGTGTAGACCCCAAATCAGCTATGGTCTCCGAAACATGTGCCCACCCACTAATGAACGTGTATGTGTTGGGAATACCTGCAAACATGACAGATTCTTTTCACTGTTGGCTGGCAAAAATGCCCTTCACAGACTCCAATTCTCAAATAATCCCATGAGGGAATGGAGGCATAACATGACTAATCTCCTAATTCTTTGACAAATAGATAATATGCAGCACACAGTGAAACAGGGCTGGTACAAAGGCATTTCATTTGTTTTAAAGTCAACCCATTCCCTTACCAAGGATGTTAGAATCCTGCCAGTTTGACATAGCTGGGATTTCAAGCATCATGAACAACAAGGTAAAAAGATTGATGGAGAAATAATGTTTGAGACATTTGCCCTAGATAACCAGAGTTAACACCACTGTAGAGAATGTGAGTTCTCGGTTTACCAATTCTTGTCTGATGTCTATTCTATGTTTTTTTTTCACATGTTCCTTAGGCACGGGTACATGTCTGTCCATTACCATGTTTTTTCCCTAAACTATACCATCTCACAACACTTGTACAACACGAAAATAGATGTGTAAAGAACATTTTAATATCTAAACTCAACTGTCTAGTGTAAATGATAAACTTCTTTTTCAAATTTCCCCACAGATCCTGTAAAAGTGCAGGAAAACATACCTGAGCAAAGCTGCTTCGGTTCTCTCTTTCTGCAGATTAATACAACATGGAAGGAGCACTAGCAAAAAAACACCTAAATCCTTCCACAAGGTTGATTTGCATTTTATTCAAAACTCTACAAATTTTTCATTTTGCTTAAAGGAAGAACAGAATTAATTTGTCATTTAAAATGTTGTAATTTGCATTTTTTTTAATTTATTTATTTGTTTTGCATTTTCTGGTGTGAAAATGTGTTTTTTTGTTTTACTCTTTTCTCAGCGGCTCACAAATTTGACAGAAGCGTTTCAGAAACATGAAGTCATGACACACTCTACCTTATGACCACCCTAAACTAAGTTCTGTGGCGCATCCTCTCTGACCAGAATGGATCATTTGTGGTCTTGTGTGTGTTGGTGTGTGTGTGTGTGTTTGGTTATTAGACTCGCAGCCAGGGTGCCTGGAAAAGAAAGAGACCTAAGAGGCTTCTTAGGTGCAACGCCTTCACTGATTCCATAAAGCAGCAGATCCACTTCAAGATCCTCCACTGCATTTTAAAGCTCTCAATAACCTTGTAATGTATATATTTTTTTTTTATTAAAAGTGCTGATAAATCAAATGTATAATTGTTAAATATTATTATTATAATCAAACAAGGGAAAAAATACAATCTATATATGTGATTTTATATATCCCAGCTCATACTAATTGTAAAACTATGTGATTTTTACCTTAATTTATTGTTGCACCCCAAATTGTCACATTGCTCATGTCATGCATCCATATACTTTTTTCAGGAAGGGGATATATACATATATATATATATATATATATATATATATATATATATATATATATATATATATATATATATATATATATATATAACATCCATGCTGACATTGAAGGCGATAGCTTAAGAGCAGCCTTTAATGCTATCTTAGACACTATTGGCTTTGTTCAAAATGTGAATAGTCCCACGCATTCTCATCTTCATACTTTGGATCTTGTGCTGACATACGGCATAGAATGTGAAGAAATAACAGTATTTCCTCACAACCCTGTCCTCTCTGACCACTTTCTAATAACCTTCAGGATTACTTTAACAGAGTTCTCCTCCCCCAAAAGAAGGTTCAATTTTAGTAGATCTTTATCAGATAGTGCAGTTATAAATTTTAAAGAATCTGCTTCACTTTCTCTCTGCTCTGTGTCACTGAGCAGTGCTGCAGAGTGCAAAAGCTTAGCTTATTCCCCTTCACAGGTTGATGATTTTGTTGAGGGGGTTGCTAGTTCTCTGCGTATTGCCTTAGACAACGCAGCTCCTTTGAAAATGAAAACCGTTAAAAATAGAAAGCTTGCTCCTTGGTTTAATGCAGAGCTGCGTACTTTGAAGCAAAATGCTAGGAAACTGGAGAGAAAATATCGCTCCACAGGCCTGCGAGAGTCCTTCCTAGTCTGGAAAAATGGTTTACAGTTGTATAAGAGGACCCTTTGTAAAGCAAGAGCAGCATACTTCTCCTCATTAATAGAGGAGAATAAGAATAATCCTAGATTTCTTTTTAATACAGTTGCCAAACTCACCCAGAGCCATAGCTCTGTTGAACCGTACATTCCACCTGCTCTTAGCAGCAATGATTTTATGGGATTCTTTATAAATAAGATTGATCTTATTAAAAATAAGATCATAAGCACTCCTCTATCCGCGATTGTACCTGAGGTAGTCATGGAATCTGAACCGGGTTTAGACTGCTTTGATCCAGTTGAACTCTCTGAATTAGCAAAATTATTGTCTTCATCTAAGCCTTCAACTTGTATGTTAGATCCAGTTCCAACCAGGTTATTTAAGGAGGTATTCCCTTTGATCTCCTCCTCCATTTTAGATGTGATTAATCTATCTCTGTTACAGGGATATGTACCTAAAGCTTTTAAGATTGCTGTAATTAAACCTCTGCTTAAGAAACCGTCTCTTGACCCAGATGACTTGGTCAATTATAGACCTATATCCAATCTTCCTTTCTTATCCAAAATTCTTGAGAAAGTAGTTGCCAAACAAGTTTGCGATCACTTCCACCATAATGAACTTTTTGAAGAGTTTCAGTCTGGCTTTAGAGCTCATCATAGCACTGAAACAGCTCTGGTGAAAGTCACTAATGATATTCTCATGGCCTCAGATAATGGACTTGTATCTGTGCTCGTCCTGTTGGATCTTAGTGCTGCATTTGATACAGTTGACCATAATATTCTTTTAGAAAGACTTGAATATTTTGTTGGAATTAAAGGAACAGCACTAGACTGGTTTAAATCTTATCTATCTGATCGAATTCAGTTTGTTCATGTTAATGATAGATCTTCAACACGCTCAAAGGTTACCTGTGGAGTACCACAGGGATCAGTGCTAGGACCAATTCTCTTTACTTTATACATGCTCCCAATTGGTAGAATTATTAGACAGCATGGGATTAATTTCCACTGTTATGCTGATGATACCCAGCTATATCTGTCTATAAATCCAGATGAAGCTAACCCATTACATAGATTACAGGCATGTCTTGAAGACATAAAAACCTGGATGACTCTTAATTTTCTGCTTCTGAATGCAGACAAAACAGAAGTTATAGTCTTTGGACCAGAGTCTCTGAAAAAGAAACTGATTAGCCAGTCACTTCATTTGGATGGGATTAAACTGATCTCAGAAAATAAAGTAAAAAATCTTGGTGTTATTTTTGATCAGGACCTGTCATTTAAATCCCATATCAAAGAGGTTTCTAGAATTTCCTTCTTTCATCTGAGGAACATTGCAAAAATTAGAAATATCCTGTCCAGGGGTGATGCTGAGAAACTAGTCCATGCATTTGTTACTTCAAGGCTGGACTATTGTAATTCTTTACTATCAGGAAGTCCACAAACTGTAGTTAAAAGCCTTCAGCTGATCCAAAATGCTGCAGCCAGAGTTCTAATGAAAATTAAAAAGAGAGATCATATCTCGCCTATCCTGGCTTCTCTTCATTGGCTTCCTGTTAAATCAAGAATAGAATTTAAAATCCTCCTTCTCACATATAAAGCCTTAAATGGCCAAGCTCCATCTTATATCAGAGATCTGATTGTTCCTTATGTTCCTAACAGAGCACTTCGCTCTCAATCTGCAGGTTTACTAGTGGTTCCTAGAATTTCTAAAAGTAGAATGGGAGGCAGATCTTTTAGTTATCAGGCTCCTCTCCTGTGGAACCAACCATCAGTTTTAGTCCGTGAGGCAGACACCCTGTCTACTTTTAAGGCTAGGCTTAAAACTTTCATTTTTGATAAAGCTTATAGTTAGGGTGGCTCAGGTTATCCTGAGCTATCTCTATAGTTATGCTGCTATAGGCTTAGACTTTTGGAGGACATAGGGACCCCCATTTCATCATTCTGCTTCATTCTCTCTCTGTTCTCCTATTCTGCAGAATCTGTTAGTTCAATCTCTAACCTTCTGCTCTCTCTGCTTTTTCTCAGAGTAGCTTTGCCTCGTCTGTTCCTGTTTGGCTGTGACGTCATCCTGGAAAAAAACATCAGCTGTGCTGCTTCTATCAACACCCTTGTTAATAGATGTTGGAGATCGGCCTGTTTTCCAGTGTGGTCCTGTTTCTCTGACCGTGACTGAGTGGATGTGCTCTCTTCGTCCTCTGGCATGGGAGCTGCCTTGGAGCTCGTCTGCCTGGCTGTGTGTTTCCTGGACGGGGCCACCTTTTACAGCTGCTTTTTGTATCTCTGCTTCTGTCTCCTTGAACCCCAGTCGGCCTCGGCAGATGGCCGCTCACACTGAGCCTGGTTCTGCTGGAGGTTTCTTCCTGTTAAAAGGGAGTTTTTCCTCTCCACTGTCGCTACAAGCATGCTTAGTGTGGGGGATTGTATTTGAGTCAATGAGTCAATGCAATCAACTGGTTTTCCTTAGATAGAAAACTTTGTATCAATTTGACTGTATGATCTGGTTGAACTGTAAAGTGCCTTGAGATG
This sequence comes from Cyprinodon tularosa, assembly GCF_016077235.1. Classification (NCBI taxonomy): domain Eukaryota; kingdom Metazoa; phylum Chordata; class Actinopteri; order Cyprinodontiformes; family Cyprinodontidae; genus Cyprinodon; species Cyprinodon tularosa. The sequence goes on along the minus strand of NW_024039585.1, from coordinate 1,438,669 downwards.
ACATGTGTTGTGAATTTGGCGCTATATAAATAAACTGAATTGAATTGAATTGAATATATATATATATATATATATATATATACACTATATTGCCAAAAGTATTTGCTCACCTGCCTTGACTCACATATGAGCTTAAGTGACATCCCGTTCCTAATCCATAGGGTTCAATATGACGTCGGTCCACCCTTTGCAGCTAGAACAGCTTCAACTCTTCTGGGAAGGCTGTCCACAAGGTTTAGGAGTGTGTTTATGGGAATTTTTGACCATTCTTCCAGAAGCGCATTTGTGAGGTCGCACACTGATGTTGGACGAGAAGGCCTGGCTCTCAGTCTCCGCTCTAATTCATCCCAAAGGTGTTCTATCGGGTTGAGGTCAGGACTCTGTGCAGGCCAGTCAAGTTCATCCACACCAGACTCTGTCATCCATGTCTTTATGGACCTTGCTTTGTGCACTGGTGCACAGTCATGTTGGAAGAGGAAGGGGCCAGCTCCAAACTGTTCCCACAAAGTTGGGAGCATGGAATTGTCCAAAATGTCTTGGTATGCTGAAGCATTCAGAGTTCCTTTCACTGGAACTAAGGGGCCAAGCCCAGCTCCTGAAAAACAACCTCACACCATAATCCCCCCTCCACCAAACTTTACACTTGGCACAATGCAGTCAGACAAGTACCGTTCTCCTGGCAACCGCCAAACCCAGACCCGTCCATCAGATTGCCAGATGGAGAAGCGCGATTCGTCACTCCAGAGAACGCGTCTCCACTGCTCTAGAGTCCAGTGGCGGCGTGCTTTACACCACCGCATCCGACGCTTTGCATTGCACTTGGTGATGTATGGCTTGGATGCAGCTGCTCGACCATGGAAACCCATTCCATGAAGCTCTCTGCGCACTGTTCTTGAGCTAATCTGAAGGCCACATGAAGTTTGGAGGTCTGTAGTGATTGACTCTGCAGAAAGTTGGCGACCTCTTCGCACTATGCGCGTCAGCATCCGCTGACCCCGCTCCGTCAGTTTACGTGGCCTACCTCTTCGTGGCTGAGTTGCTGTCGTTCCCAAACACTTCCATTTTCTTATAATACAGCTGACAGTTGACTGTGGAATATTTAGGAGCGAGGAAATTTCACGACTGGATTTGTTGCACAGGTGGCATCCTATCACAGTTCCACGCTGGAATTCACTGAGCTCCTGAGAGCGACCCATTCTTTCACAAATGTTTGTAAAAACAGTCTGCATGCCTAGGTGCTTGAATTTATACACCTGTGGCCATGGAAGTGATTGGAACACCTGATTCCAATAATTTGGATGGGTGAGCAAATACTTTTGGCAATATAGTGTATTTAGTTAATATATATTGAAAAATGTTTGCGTTGTCCCCACTTCTGAAAATAAAATTTCGACCATGCTTACACACACTTTGTCCTCATACACTGGAGAAAGTCTGAAAGCTTTTAAAAGCACAGATACCTATCAGCATTTCACAGCTGGTTGGGTTATTGACCTGAAGATATGGCATTCGAAGAACAAGAAGATTGTCATGATGGGTTTAAGGTTCTTAGCCCACATGCAGAACACAACGGAGGCTGGGTAAAAGTTTAACAGAGTTTATTGAGTTATGCACAAAACACAAGATCATGAACTGGATCAGGAACTGGTCCGGGCTGGTTCACTGAAGTCTGCAGAGATGATAGTTTGATTAGGAAGCAGGCTGATGAGTTATGAGTCTTTGATAATTCAAGAGTATACCTTGATAGAGTCCGGGCTTCTCTTTGAGAGAGAGGGAACCGTTGGGTCCAGAGACTGTTTGTTCAGCAGAGTCCAAGAGCAGCTGCAGCGTCTTGCTTCTGACTTTAATGGCAGACCCTGATCAGAGTTTCCTGCTCTTAACTAAGAGCAGCAGGGGAATCCACATAGGAATTTTCAGGTTTGGCTCACGAGGGCAATCTCGGCAGGTTAAGCTCATCCAGAGCTTCAGGTTAGAGACAGGTTTCATGTGAGGCAAAAACAAGGGAGAGTTAGAATCAGATCTCTCTCAAGAGACAGCTAAGATTCTTCAGGTTCTAGGCTCAGGTCGCTACCCAAACTAGGTCAACACTGCGGCGTCGAGGCAAGGTCTGGCAGCTGGTTATAAAGGGCAGGTCTCTTGATGAGTAGATGCATCTCAGGTGTGCTGGAAGACTCCAGCTCCAGGAGACCCACGGCGCACTCTGCTGGAGGAAGGTGGTACAGCTCCAGATCCCAACAAAGATATTTGAATGTAAAGCAGAGATAAGTTGCATTTTGCTGATCTTTATATGCTTACTTTATGCGAAGAACTAAATGCAACTATTTCTGTAGCAAAATCTTCAGATCTTGATATCAAATGCACTTTTTTCACAAGGTGTCCAATCATGGTATTCAAAATGGTCAGTGTATCAGCCTCCCAGGCCTCTCAGGTCTTCTAGTTGAAGTATACTCTGTACAAACAGAACTAGAACCAAACATGGAGAAGCAGCACTTATTTCCTATGCTCCACTTATCTGGAACAAACTCCCAGAAGCCTGTAAAAGTCCTGAAAGCCTGTGTTTTTTTAAGTCAAGGTTAAAAGCCCATTTGTTTAGAGCTTTGTTTGACTTTTGAAGTTAAACTGCTAATTGTCATGATTCTGCCCTTTGTGGACATCTGTTTAAGTTTCTTTTTAAGTTTTCGGTTTCCCTTTGATTTATGTAGTTCTGTATTTTCTTGGTAATTTGTGTTATTTTTAAGCAGTGTAGTATCTTTTGAGTTACTCTGTCTCCCCCCTTGCACCAGTCTCATTTTCCCTTGTTCCCTCCTAGTTAGTTATATCCACACCTGCTCCCTATCAGAGGATTAGCCCATTCTTTGTTCTGTCTCCCATATATACACCTTCTGTGCAGCTCGTCATTGCTGGATTCTCCTCATTACTTTATTCCTTATGTTAGTTTCCTTGAGCATCTCCTAGTTTTTGATTCCTGAGTTTCTTTCCTGTTGATTCTGGATTATTTGCTTCTGTACTATCAACATTTTCATTAAATCTGCAAGTAATCATTTCTGCCCCTCTGTCTCTGCATCTGGGCATTCAACAAATATCCTGTTTTATTTTCTTCTCTACCTGCTTTTATCAAATTTTGTACTTGCTTTTAATCTGCTTTTTTGTGGTCCAATTGTTTTGTTTTACAAATATTTTTCCTTTTTTCTGCTTTTATTTTTCTTTTATTACCTTATCTAATTCATGTAAAGCACTTTCAATTTTCCATGTACTGAATTGTGCTATATAAATAAACTTGTCTTGCCTTCATCCCCATTCACTTTAAATGGGCGCTAAATGCCACAACCCCGTCTGACATGATTTTCTTTTGGATCGGACGCAAAATCAGATTTGGTGTGTTCAGGGCTTTACTCTCTTACTGTTCACTGAATACTGTTGTTTTGGTGGAAGTTTAGAATTGTGAGATTTGCAGAGAAAGGAGGTGTCGATGGGGTTTGAACTTCTCTGTACTTCCATTTCACCGACTATCGTTATTAGTCTATGAAAAGGTATACTCGGTTTTGCATTCTATGACCCCTTTAATACCATTAGTATTGTAAAAATTTGTCTATATGCTGCGAGGACAAAAGCACTCATCATCCTTGCTGTGCTATTGTTAAAGATGTGCAATCATATGCTATGAGACTGATGCATAGAAGAGATGAGGAGAAAAAAAATAAATCTTCAGTTCCATGTACAATTTCAAAGAGTGAAAGTGTTCCACAGTTAACTCAAATCAAAGACCCCAACTAGTTACTTAGAGCATTGCGACACAAAAAAAACTATTACTTTATTTATAACTACTCCTTTTATGTTCTCCCTTTTCTCTTCTCTATCTATACATCCTTTTTTCACATGTATATGTCAGTCTCTTTCAATGGCTTGGTTCCACTTATATTCAAGGCAAACATAAGGCTGTGTGTGTTGATGATTGTCAGCATTGGCCATTCATTATGTGTCAAGCTTCTCCTCTCAAAGGAGGTAAATACACCCAATGAATTATGGTTGTTTTAGTCTGCAGACGGAATCCCACATGACAGCCACCAGAAGGCCATGACAAAATCGTTTATGAGGAAATAGTTTATCAAGCCCACAGTAAACATTGTCAAACATACATTAGCAGAGTAATGGATCTTTTATTCTTAAAAGAGTTATATCAGAGATATTCAGAATCTAAAAATGAAAGGTGTTATTCATCTAATGCTGGAGATTAAATTTGCAAAGAACTTATAATCTCTTTTGATCATTTATTTAATCCCTTAGTATGAATACCTTTAATATTTTGTAAATTTTTTCACAAAGCACACACATTTATATACATGTACATACATACATATACACACAATCCCACACATATACTGACACACATAAACTTGTCTAACTAACTTTGCCGGCCTTTCCATTGACTTCCATTAATTTCTACAGCCTAACAGTGACCTTTACCCTAACCATTACAGGTTCATACCTAACCCTAACCCTGACCTAAAATCAATTCACACCTTAAACCTAAACGTGATCCGTACCTAAAGACAGCAATTTCCCATGTGGGGTCCAGGTATTGGGCACCTCAAGGAGCAGTCAGTCCCCACAACATACCATTTTCTCTGAAAATGGGCCCCACAATGTATTAAAAACAAGAGCACACACACTTTTGTATTCCTTACCTATTTGAGACTACAGAAAGCAACTACCTTTCCAAAGATGATTCTGTCTATAACAATGGAAAAAAAAACAGCTTCATCAAATTTATTTACTATTTTTGGACTGTGTCTCTCCCCATGAAAGCAAGTAATTTAAATTGGACACCTAAAGTGCAAACAAAAACACAACAAAATATGTGGGAAATGCATATACTATGGCATTAACCTTTCAGCTTTCAAGTGCATTGTTTACAACTCAGACGGTCCTCCTCTAACTTCACAACTAAACTTTTTCAAACTGTACAGTAAGAAAAAGAAACATATCTCAATTAGTGCTAAACATTTCTAAGAAGTTTTGCATTTAGTGCATAAAAAAAAAATCAACTATCCTGAGCATGAATTTTACCTCTCCTGTCCCTCCCTGTCTGGGCTTTTTTAAGTCAGCTTTACCAGGAGTGTTCCCTATTTGGATGAAGATCATCAGAGACTTTTCTACTGCACCCCCCTCCAGTTAAGACTGCCTCCTTCTAGCCTTTTTTATACCTTTGTAAAGAATAAATAATAAGGCATAATTGTAGTGGGGACTACTTTCATTTTAACAGCCTGCTACACTGAAATGTACTTGTGAGAACCTATTCTTAATATATTTTTATCAGTCAGGTGCACTACAAAAAAAAAACCATGGCTACCAACCTGTGTGAATTTACTATGTAAAGTAGTGGTTTTCTTCTGCCCTTCAAATCTTCTCTATGTGTTCATGTCGATATAGCGCCTTTTAGAGGCTTTGTGGTGTCCTTTTAGTTTTTTTGTATGTCAGAAGGTTAATAAAAGTAGATATATTTAAAAGGTACGGTTGGAACAAACAAAGCCTGTGCAGAGAAGACTATATCAATAAAGCAGTTACTGAAAACATGACTGAATCAGAACAGAACTAGCACAGAAAGGATATAAAATGTTTTTGTGGAACAAGGAGAGGCATGTGTGAAAGGCTAACTTGATTATTGGCATAAACTCATAACTGTCATAATGTTAAAAATTAAGTCTCAGTAGACATAATATTATTTCCATTTGTTACAACCTAACAAATTGTTTCAAGTTGTTTTTAACTGGATTGACAATAAAACTTGATTTATATGTTTTATCTTGTATTATATGTCATTTTAACATCAAAAATATTTGCCAGGGAAGCTTACCCGTTGATCCCCTCCAAAAAAGAGTGTAATAGCAGCTGTAGGATTTTTGGCTTTAACACTGCTCATTAGGGTTTGGATTTTTATTACAGTTGTCCTACTGTATACTTGTACATGCCCACAACTGTTAACTGCTATCAACGATGACTGTAAAAGAACTTGGAAAAAGACTCACTTAGATAAGAAAAATAAAACGTTACATCTCTGGTAGGTGCAGTTTTTTTGTTATAAGAATATATGGAGAAAAAAAACACAGAAAATCAATAGTTAAAGGCCTATTACAATGTAAATGTACAGCCAAGGCCCAATCTGAAATTGGGCAAAGGTTTTGTGGTTGTTGTTTTTAAGCATCCACACATACAGAGCAAAAATATTTAAAGAGAATGCACAATGAAAAGAAATTTGCTTATCTACCCATTTTAGCCAAAATAGAAAAGTAGGTAACCTGTTGAGGAATGACATGAAGGTGCATAAGTCAGACTATGGCAATATTATAGTGTCACACTGTAGAGTCTGGTGGCAGCAGGGATGAATGACCTTTAATAGTACTCCTCTTTACAAACAGGGTGTAAAATTATTTCACTAAAGGAGCTGCTCAGCTCCTCTACGCTCTGGTGCAAGGGGTGAATAAAAACACTAGTCAATTTCAAAGATTCTTTAAAATCTAAATTAATGGGCTCAGATTGAGAACACTCAATATTATATTAATAGTATTAATATTTATTAATAGTATATTTAATGTTTACATTTCTAAAAAGCACAAAAATATATATTCAAATGATTGAGACTGAGAGATTTTGCCATGTGGACACTAGTGAAAAATTTAGACAGTATTGAAAAATGACAAACACTGGGGCAAGAAGGTCGGTTCAACATCTTGTCCTGAAAAGTGGGCCAATCATTAACAGATCCAACTCTGCTTTTCCTGACTGCATGTGTTTATTCTGGCCAAAGCTTTACTCCACTGAGAGCCCTTAGGCGATCGGAGCAAATGGCTCCCATCATACAGACAGACATATGTGGCTAAATGCAGGCCGTTTTAAATGTGGCAAGACTTTTCTGAATGCACTAAATGCTGTGGGCAGCAGTTAACGATTGTCAAGCTTGTGGCACATGGCTACACCTAGGAATTCACGTTTGTTGGATCCAATATCCTGCCGCAACAAATGATCCTGGACTCAAACTGTTGCCACCAACATCTGTTGCAGGGTGCTTGTCAAGCTAAGACACAATGTGAAAACCCAGTCTGACAGTGAATCTTAATTATCAGTCACAAAGTGAAACTCGTAAAAACAGTTTGATGCAACAAGTGCTTGATAGCTTTTATCCCGTTAGATATCAATTCTTAATATCTGGGCTCCAATCCAGCAACTAAAAATAATGCCTCAAAAGAATACTTCTTTTTTTTTTACCAGTTATTTTGTCCTCAAAACATGGCTTGCCAAGCTATTTTCTTTGGAAAAAGCTTTAAAAGTTGTCTGATTCTACTTTAACAATCTCCTTAATAATGCATTGATAAATCGTTTTCACTTGTAAAACTCTTGAAATTTCAGATAAAGGAATCATTGATGTTGACAGTTGTTATTAAGGGGAAAATATCAATGTACTGGTAGGCAGGACTGTTCAGACCAGGGGTTGGCAACCCAAACTGTTCAAAAAGCCATATTGGACCAAAAAAACATCTGTCTGGAGCTGCAAAAATGTAAAAGTCTTCTATAAGCCTTTTATGGCAATATGGCCACTAAGTGTATTAGCCCACTATAAAAAAGGACTACATGGACTTAAATATATAACAATTCATGAATAAATGTTTATTCTGGAGCAAATGTCACATATTAGCATGAGGTGAGGGAGGAGCAGGGGACGCTCTCACTGGTTTTGTTGCATTAATGAAATTATAGAAACACGATAAAGGAATTCCGTGAAAGTTCAAAAAATCCACTGGACTTGGTTTCCAAGATTTGAAGGCGTTTCGCCACCTCTCCAGGAAGCTTTCTCAATTCAAATGTTGAATTGAGGAAGCTTCCTGGAGAGGTGGCGAAACGTCTTCAAACGCAAACACTCATTGGTTAGCTGAAGGAAATCATCAGAAGCAAGCAGGTGTTCTTTAAACTGCAAACGCGAATTGTCTATGCCATGCTACAATGTCCGAATTAGTACAGATGATGAAATGTCTGAAAGGTAGGAGACACGTGAGGGAGGGAGACAAACAAGACCTCCCTCATCCTTGGCCCATCTCAAAGAATGTTTCTAAACGGTTGAAAAATTTAGCTTTCAATTCATATAGTGGCATCTGGCTGTTTTTTAAAGGTTACTTTATACTTTTATACTTTAAGTAGTTTTTGGAGCTCATACTTTTTCACTTTTACTTAAGTAAAGAGGTCAAGTTGATACTTCAGCTTTTACCAGAGTGTTTTTTAAAACTGCAATATCTATACTTCTACTTAAGTAACAAATTAGTGTACTTTTGACACCACTGCTTATTATTACAGGGCAGCTAAAGTCTACATGCTTTTCCTTTACAGAACAATTTCTATTTCTATGGTTTCTTAAAATGTAAACACCAGCTTTTTAAAAGAAATGCAATTTCTGAAAATACATAACTTTTTTTCATAAAATAATAATTTGATTAATTATTGCAAAAAGTATTTCCTATTATGATTGGATTATTTTATATTATTTTACATAACGCAAGTTAATTTCTATTGTTATATTAAGAAGTGTGTGGTGTTGGACACAATATGCCCAATGCCCTGAAACATTTTAGATGTCCCATGAGTATTACAATGCAGCTGAGATGACTGATGACCACAGCTGCAGCAGAAGCCCCACTGACATGTACTTCTTGGTTATGGCTTGTGTTAGAGCTCTTTTGTAAAAGCAAAGAATTGGTAAATAAGTGCACTGAACCAGGGAAGATAAATTGTTCCCATCCACTAAAATCATTTGTCTCTTCAGTCACTGATTTATATATATATTTTTTTTTATTTAATCCTTTATCTACTACAAGGGGCATTATCCCATTCAGAGAGGCCACTGTACAGTTTGACCATAATGATGCCTACTTACATAGCCACAATTGCTGCCTTCAGAGCTATTCATTATTTTGTGGGCATTCTAAAAACGGAGCACTGTTTACCTTTGCTTAGAGAACTGTTTCATTTCATAAAGAGAATACTTGTCCTTCATGAATAAAAGTAAAGTTTAAATAGTTAAAAGTTTAAAGAGTCTTTCCAACATCTTATTAGCAGTTAATGGCCTGCCATCAATTGAAAAGATTCTTGGCATTTTCAATTTCAACTTACTGCTACTGGTTTAAAGTGGTAAAAACAGAATGTTCCCAGTCTTAGAATGACTCCATTCTCAAACATAGTATTAACATAACATCATTAACATCATTAACATAGTAGCAATTTGTGTGAATTTAAATTATTGTCATGTTTGCATTGGGGGTGTAATGCACCTGTGGCTGAAATGAATAAACACAACAAATGTGATTTAGTTTAGAAGTGCTTAAATCTGAATATATGTACACAGAAAATTGAAACAGGAAGCAGAGTGCTACCAGTGATCTCCCTGTATAAAACATATACTGAGAAAGTTTTTCCTACAGAACAACTGTCTCAGAAACAGAAACAAAAATGTCAAGTTTAGTTTAATTGAATGCATTCTTAAAAGCCTCACAGTGCCTTTCCTTTTAACCCTGGTAATTTACCCTAACGGGAAACTGTTGAGATCAGATGTCAGTGATGTACCTGGAACGGCTGCCCTCTGAAGGCACAACCCTCTGATGGAGTTTAGAAAAGGAACTCTTTCCCATTCAACTTCCTGTTACCAGTGGCCTGCGGCTGCGATAGGCCTAGACAAAGCGCTTCTCAGCTGAAAGCTACGCTAAGTAGCAACCAAATCGCTCTGAAAAAGTCTGTTTGCTGAACTGAGACTACCTTCTCTACAATTCAGAAAAAGCTGATCCCAGTGGCCGTGTTTTCCTGCGATTCAAACTGAGTTGAACATAGTGCTTCCTTAACTCCCCTGCTGCAGCAGACAAGAGCTAACCCAGCCCTGGTCGACCTAGTCTAACTGCTAGTGATGGTGAGATGAAGACTCATGAGGTATTGAAAAGTTAGGCCAGATTGCTTCAACAATCCCCATAGTTCATGAAGCTTCATGCACCTTTTTGCAATTGTTTTGCATGTTTTTTTCCCCCATTTAAGTTCCTTTGAAATTGTTAATGATTAGTGTGTATAATCAAATTATTTGTAAGTTTTCTTCTGAGTGTAAAACGCCTTAGAAGAGAACAATCATTTAAGGTACCTGTTTTTCTGCGATTTTAGTGAAATAAGCTCAAGCAGAAAGTGAATAGGCTTGTGCAAATTTGGCAATGATGAGCAAAATGAAAGGTGTTACTTATGATGTTTTCAGTTATATGAGTGTTTAGGAAATGTACATTTAATTTTATTAAGCATTAAGTGGATCCGTTACAGGTGCTGCATCACTGAATTTGTGGTTGACCTCATGGTCTCTTGAAAGATGCAGATCTGTAGCCTGACGTAGTCCGACTCAATTCTAGTCAGAATATGAGTCTGATACTGCTCCATAGAGCTGTGATTATGGGGCGTGTTTTGAACGAACCAGGAAAAAAAATGCCTCTGCACTCAATTGGATAGACCTACAACCAATAAGAGCAACGGAGTGCGTGACGTATCTTAAGCGAGGCATAGTTGTTGTCCACAAAAATCAAAGCGTGCAGTTTCACGCCTAGAATAAGAAGATGAGACTTGATCGCGTTTCTCTGTTCCTCTTTTAAAATTAATTTGCTGTCGATATCTTCTAGAACAGACCTAATAGCAGAATCTACTCACCCAAACTCTCCAGCGGCAGCCATTATTGTTGTCACCCAAGCGCGCATTGGTCACGTGGTTGATAACGTTACTCTTGATCATCTGTCCATCATCGTATAAAGCCCGCCCTGACAATTTGATTGGATCGCCTGACAGTGGGCTTTAATACTCGCGCTACTATGGAGCAGAGCCAGACCGAACTTCCCCGACCTCAAACCTTGTGGGCGGGACTAAGTTCGGACTGGCACCCAGGCTAGCAGATCTGTATTTGGCTTCATTACATACACCGTGCTCGACCTAGCCCCCCCTATTAAGCCTGGCTTGGCTTTGTGAAATAGTCAGGATACACTCATCATGCTAGGTCAAGTCTGGCTTTATCTCTAATCCAACCATCCATACATTCTCTTTCTCAATCTGTCAGGGTTTGAGTGAAGCATGAACCCATTTTCAGCAGTCTATGGGTGAGCTGGGTACATCCTAGACAGATTGCCATTCCATAACAGGGAAATATTTCTAAATTCAGCTTTTGTTAAAATAGGCCTCTGCTTGACAGTCTTTTGTTTGTTACCCCTATGTTGTTTATATATAGAGACAGGTGTATGACCAAGCATCTTGACATAATTAAGAATAAATACATAAATAAATTTAAAATCAAATGCCCCCCTACGTTTAAATATAATTAAAGGTAGGCAGTAATTAATCTAGATAATATGACATAGTGTTTTATTTATTTTCATTTGTTTATCCATATGTTCATATTTAAAATAATTACCTTATTTATTTGTCATTGTTTGTTTTATTTTTTCTATCTTTGTACTCCATTGTTTCTCAAATGCTGTTTATTTCTGCCTGTCCTTTTTTCATTACTATTTGCATTTTTGGCTCTAATGCAAAGAAGGAGGCTGTGGTCTCCAGCTGGTTAGAATTTGGTGAAACATTTTACAAAGGCATTTTAAAACACTGCTGTAATTTCTGATGGTCATGTAACTGCTCTTTGGTTAAAAGCACACATCAGCAAATGTGTTTAGTTGATGCTTAGTTGTTGGTTAAACTGGTTATTCTAACATCTTGAATAAAATTATAGCCCCTGTGTCTGTAGTGCTCAGCAAGAGGAGAGTATCGAAACAGAGAATCTCCTTATTCAGGCACACACACCTTCCAAAGTGGAATAAGGACCGGGGTCGTCGGAGCTGGATTTACTTATTAATTATTAGGTAATCAAAAAACTATATGGTTGCAAGGTTTCGTGGGTGGACGAGATCTGCTCCGCCAACCTTAGAGCTCTAGATGTTGTAGGGCTGTCATTGCTGACACGCATGTTCAACATCACATGGAGATCAGGGAAGTGCCTCTTAATTGGCAGATAAGAGGGGAACCAAGGGTGGGTTCCATATATAGGGGGATCAAACTTCTCAGCCTCTGCAGGAAGGCCTATGCCAGGGTCCTGCGGAGGAGAGTCTGGCTGAATGTCGAACCTCGACTTCAAGAGGAGCAGTGTGGTTTGAACAGCTCTACACTCTGCAGGGGGCATGAGGGCTCAAGGGAGTTTGTCCAACTAGTCATAATGTTCTTTCTGGACCTGGAGAAGGCATTCGACCTTTGCCCATGGTCCCCTGTGGGAGGCACTTGAGAAGTTGGTGGCCCTTTTTTAAATCAACTTAATTTCAGTTTATTTATATAGCGGCTATAACAACACATGTCATCTAAAGGTACTGTACTTTAAAGAGACAATTCAACCAGGTCACACAGTCAGATTGCTTCAACCCTCTACAAGGGTCATCCTTTCTCTTTACAAGTGGAGCAGGAATCTGGTCCACATTGCGAGCATCAAGACGACCATGTCCCTGTTCATGTTGCACAGTGAAGATTTCATTAAATCAAAAGAATAAGGATTTGGATTTTTTTTTTTTAAACTACATGACTAATACAGTCTTCCAAAGGTTTTGAGCCTGTTTTTGAAATCCTAATCTTGACTTTATTTCAAGACAGGTCACGATTGCAGCAGTAGAGACCAAGATAATCTGTCATCGTAGGATGAGTAAAGTTGTAAAAGGACAACCAGTTTTCCACAATGTAGGTTCAGAATTCATCATTTGCGTTGGTGTTGATGGTTTAATATTAATATTGCAACCAAATATATATTAATAATATTTATTGTGAAAGAAAATGTTTTATATTGTTGTTTACCAAAGTTCTGTGAATAAATGATTAGGGATTTTTCTGGGCTTTCCTTTTGAAAGGAAATCACAAAAATAGTTTAAAATTGAGATGTTAGCATGCCACATCATAAAAGATAAATTTGCATTTCCATTGTGCTTTCAACTTTTGCAGCAAATGTCCTCACATTCTGTATTTAAATAGCTTTTGTCTAGGGAAGAAATAATTTACATATTCATAAATTCTGAAGTAAAACTATTATATTTGCTACTTTCAGTCCGGAACCTCAAGTAAAGTTATCTCTGCTTAACAACTGCAAAACACTGTCTGTGGCATTTGCTCTTTATCAGGTATGCTTCATAAAAAATTCAAAACACTTTCCCAGGCATTTGTAGCCTGCGGCTCTCAAGGTTTGTCTTTGTAACAATTTGATAATACTGGTCACACTGTTCCTGTGTCCTTGAGCACTAACAAGGGTGAGATATTTGTTTCCCTAGTCCATATAGACACAAAGGAAAAAAAATACAGACTGGTACCAGAGTGCCTAAGAACTCTTTTGAGTGACAAGGTTGTCAATCCTCATAGTACATTATTAAATCTTACCTTAGAGAGAAGTAAAGGAACAATAGTGTGTTTTATTTTTAAGGTGGAGGGTTGAAATGATCTATTGTTTAATAACAGACATATTTCATGATATTATCTGCCATCTGGAAGAGTGAAAACATTATTCATCCCATTAATACATGATGTAATGAAATTTTCTACATTTTACTCATCATGTTTTACAGTTAGAGCTTTCTAAGTTTTAGTCTGCTCATTAAGTTCATTGGGTTTTTTTCATTTATTTAACTTTTTAACTGACAGCTAGAGGGTCTTTAAGATATAACCAAGGAGCATTGTTTGTATACATTAGCCAACCAATTTACGAAGATCTTTACGCATCAGCCTTTAAAATATGTTTGAACCAGTCAAACGTTTTAACAATTAATGTTACAAATATTTGAGAAACACAAAGATTGTTAATTGATTTTACTTTTGATTGACCAATAAAGGTTATTTATTTTATTTATTTATTTATTTGTGTTTCCTGTTTTCCAATGTGGCTCTGGGAATATATGTCCCAGAACTATAATTTGTATGTTTTGACTTGTATGTGACTGTTGCCAAAAGGTTCCACTTGGTACTTGTTTATGAAGCTTTACTGAAAATGATGCGTGTATGAAATGAGACTAAATAAACCAGACAGCAAAAATAGACAACACAGAAGATATACAGTAACTCCTAGAAACCTGCTTTCACACCTGCATGAGATAAGAGAGAAGAAAACAGCAACAACAGGAAAAAGAAGTCAACAGACAACAAAAGTGAACAAAAAAAGTTTCCAAAGCAGTGGGTATCCCTTAGATATAGTGTGGTAGGCAGAACCTAAACAGTATTTTTTCAGTGTGGTATATATCTGTAGCTGCAACTTAGTATTTAGGATTAGTGTGTATCCGTGAACACCTGGAACCAAATTACTGTGGTATGTATGCATGGGCATGTTCGTGTATAAAAAATTTACACAGCTTCTTCAGAAGAAAAATCAATATCAAACTTGGGTGGTCCAAGATTCACCCTGCAGGGCCTCAGGACCAACAAAAAGGTGACGTAAGCTCCACATACCAAAGGAACTTCAGATCACTTAGACACAAGGAGGGCAGACATAGGGATTGCTGCACCAACAAGTGAAGGGCAGATGAGAACACAGCCAAACCCCAAAGGGGCGAAGTCCCTGATGGGCCAGACCTTAGGGGCCATAGTCACTGAAATCACTAAAGTACCCAACCCCACACCAAGAGAATCATCAGCGTGCCAGCAAACACAGGTACCTGTCAGTAGCGGGGAGCATGGGAAGGGGGAGGAGGCAGACCCTACTCATACTTGGGGCCTAGGATGTGCAGTAGGTGGGGCAGGAGAGGTAAACACCCAACCTGATAAGTAGTCAAAGACAATTTCACATTCATCCAGTTCAATCACACTATCCCACCCTTACACCCATGTGGAAATATCCAAGCATTTAACAGAGACACACACAGCGGCAGACATAAAACACATTCTTTTACAAACTTATACATATGTGAGAGCTTCCTACGTACACCCAACTCCGTCATGCACATGTGGAGGCCAGTTGGTTGGATTTTATGTCATGTACTGAAAGGGGTAGTCAGCAACACATAAATAGTGCATTGCGCTTCCCTACTGGTCCACTTGTCACTCGGTGTCATTTACAAATTCTTTTTTACAGTAAGTTTTGACAACATTGTTTCTTTTTGTTTGTTTGATCGTATAGTGTTTTGATTATACAGCTTTTAAATGAATTTAATACAATTCGGTCTTTCTTTTACAAATGAAATAAATTAGAAAAATTAATACAGTCAAAATTAAATATTACATCAAATTCTGCTAAATATGAAAAGTAATTTTTTAGACCAAACAAAACAAAAAAAAACAAAGTGGGTGTACAAAGGGAAAAGCAAAAAAAGTGTGCAACCCTTAGAACAAAGCTGGGTATAGTTGTCAGTGCAAAAACTCTCCCAGAAAGGAGCATGTAAAGAAAGGAGGCGTTCACACCCCTGGCTAAACACAAACGCAAAGGTGCACATTACACCTCTGAAATGTAAACACTGTTCTTGTGATCCTGAAAGTACTGTAGAAGGTGTGTGCCATCTTGGATAAATAATCAGTCACAACTACAACATCCACAGACTTCTTCTTTTCAGGACCTGCCTTACTCTTTGTAGATATTTGGCTGTGGCAGTCTTTCTTGCTGTCTCTTCGTGGTTTCTCTCAGCCTGTGGCACCCCAAGGTATTTGTAGCTGTCCTGAACATCTGCAATGTGGCCTTCTGGTAGTTCAACCCCCTCGGTTCTGATCATCTTCCCTCTCTTTGAGACTATGCGACCGCACTTGTCCAGTCCGAATGACATCCCAATGTCGTTGCTCTAGATCCTGGTAGTGTGGATCAGTGAGTCAATGTCTCGCTCACTCCTGGCATACAGCTCGATGTCATCCATGAAGAGGAGGTGACTGATGATTGTTCTGCTTTGGAATTGGTATCCATAGCCAGTCTTTGTGATGATCTGGCTGAGAGGGTTCAGGCCTATGCACAACAGTGGGGATAGTGCATCGCTTTGATATATGCCGCACTTGATGGTGACTTGTGCAACTGGCTTTGCGTTGGCTTCCAGACTTGTTTTCTACATCTTCAATGAGTTCTTGATGAAGTCTATTAGTGTCCTGTTGAGCTTGTACATTTCCAAGCATTCCAGTATCCATGTATGTGGCATTGAGTCGTAGGCTTTCTTATAGTCAATCCAGGCAGTGCACAGATTTGTCTGCCTGGTCTTACAGTCTCGAGTGACTGCTCTATCCACCAGTAGCTGGTGCTTGGCTCCTCTGGTGTTACTGCCTATTCCCTTCTGGGAAGAGTGCATGTATTGAGCCATGTGCTGACTCATGTTAGTCGCTATGATGCCTGACAGGAGCTTCCATGTGGTACAGAGGCAAGTTATTGGCCGGTAGTTGGATGGGATTGTTCCCTTCTGGGGATCCTTCATGATCAGAATCGTCCATCCTTGGGTTAACCATTCTGGGTGGGTCCCATCCATCAGCAGTTGGTTCATTTGTTCTGCCAGGTGTGCATGAAGTGCGGTTAGTTTTTTCAGCCAGTAGGTGTGGATCATGTCAGGGCCCGGTGCTGTCCAGCTCTTCATACCTGCTGCTCTTTCTTGGATGTCTGCCTTTGTAATGGTTACTGGTTTTTGTTCTGGGAGATTGCTGTGATCTGTTCTTAGATCCATTAGCCACTGAGCATTGGTGTTGTGGGATGCCTCCTCCCATATGTTACTCCAGTACTGTTCAGTCTCAGCTCTGGGTGGATCTGATCTTGAATTATTACCCTGCCACTGTGAGTACACTTTGGATGGGTTGGTGGAGAATATCTGGTTTATTCTCCTGGCTTCTGCTACTCCCTTGTGTCTCTTTAGGTGGGTGGCCAGGGCGGTGAGTCTTTGTTTGGCGTTTTCTAGAGCCTCAGGAATCGACAGCTTGTTGTACTTTGGTAACCTCTTCCCTACACCTTTCTGTAGGTCTGAGAGCTGACTAACCTCTCTTCATGTTGCCTTGATCTTCGCCTAAAGCCTTCTCCACCATGGGGGGTAATGTTCTTTGTGGCCTGCGTTGTTTATCTTATAGCCAAGCATCTCTAGGATCACTGTACTTGTGGCGTAGATCAGCTCATTGGTCTCAGTTATGTCTTTAGTACGGATAGTATGTAGTGCTGCATTAACATTTTCCAGAAGACTTTGAGGGGGTTCACTCAGCCTAGGCAGTCTTGGTCGTCGTACTGGGGGTCCAGCTTGGTTATGATCTGCAGTCGTAAGTCAGCCAAACTTACATTTAGTGGGCTTGTTGTTGTTATTGGGGCTTGGGACCCAATATCTAAAATAAATAAATAATAAAATAAAATATAATAATAATAATAAAATAAATCATAAAATAAATAATAAAATAAATAAATAAACTTGGGCCTGATATATATATATATATATATATATATATATATATATATATATATATATATATATATATATATATATATATATATATATATATATATATATAAAACTAAGCTGGGTGCACTAAAAATAATAATTGTTATTTTTTCACTAAATACTAATTTGTAGGCAAAGAGAACTTTTTCTGGCCATAATAAGATTGTTTTTGTCATGTTAAAAACATTTGGTGGTTTAGCCTTGCCTCCATTTTCTTATTCTATCTTTAAAGGTCCTCTAAAGGCCCTTTTGAGTCTAAAGGCATGCATTTCCCCTCTACTTTCATCCTTGGTGGAGTGCTGACTGCATTTTGTTCCACAAACACCTGCTAAGTGGCCCATCATGGTTTTACAAACTACTGGTATAAGAGAACTTCCAAATCATTTGACTCCCAAATCATATTTTTTACAGCTATAGAAACCAGTGAGAACCAGAACTTTAAGGGGGGAGCCTTGCGGGTTCACTCTTAGAGCCAATCACTTGAGAGAGCTGCTGCTGTGATCAGTATTGCCACACATTCTGATGTGCCATGCAGGGTAAATGACAGGTTTAATCATTGTATCACATGACTTGCGACAAAAACATTATGTTTTCTTTATTGTATGAAGGAGCATATGGTAACATGTATTCTACTGGGGATAAGGGATGGGTGAGTGGTAAGTTGTTACTTCACAGCTCATGGAAAAATTTGTGGAAGTTCCTGCTATGTCATGAACCCTGCTCATCAGATACTGAGGTATCTGACGCAGGCAACTTGAGCAAGCATCTATGTGATGCGTTGGGAGTGAGATTGCATTGATGGTTCAACTGTAAATTATGCAGCATAACAAGCACTGTGTGCGTAAAGCGCTGCTGCAGACTGAAATAAACTCTGACCACTTCATGTTTGATGAAACTCAGCTCTAGTTACTGTACTTATCTAGTAGGCACTTGTGGGGTTTGAGGCTCCAAGTCATCTTTGGCAATAAGTCATTGAATCTTTTCCTATCATTTTAAAGCTGTACACTCTAAAAGAGAAGGTCCTTTCTCTTCTCTTTCTCCTCTGCCAGCATCTTCTTGGAGAAGACATTCATTTTCCACCAAAAATCGGATGATAAAACCTGCAATGTCATCAGTTCCTCTCCCACTGGTAACATCTTCAAATCTGACAAACCGCTCCTTGAAACCTGTGTCTGTTATATAACGCAGAACCAGTGCGAGCTGCGCTGCGTTACTCGTGTCTGTCGTCTCATCCACCATTACAGAGACAAACAGTGCTTTATTAACTTCCCTTCTGATCACCTCCCCCATCACTTCAGCAATAGCAGTGATCAGATCATTTTGTATTTTGCCCGACGTCCCAGTAAACAGTTTATTAGTGGACAGGTGGAAATGTAAACTCCGTTTCCCTGCGCACTTGCTCGCTAAGCTGTAGATCCACTGGTTTCTCCAAAAGTTTTGGAACTCACCGTTGCTTGTAAGTGTCCAGCAGTGCTTTAATGCCTTGTTGCTGCCTTGGTTAGGCAAGTCAAATTTACAAATCCAGTATGGCTCCAAACACCATGTCGATCAGTGGCAAATAACAAGCACTTCCAGCAATACAATTTGCCGCATTCTTCAGAGCCTGTGATGCAGGAGTACCGCTTGTAGTTGGTAGACTGAAAGTGGCGGACAAATCCTTTTCCCGGTTGTGACAGGCTTGTTAGCTTCGGCGGTGCCCAACCTTGCTTAACAATGTCCAGCTTTTCTTGAAAAGTCCGTCTTGAAAAATGGCTTTGACAGTAAATTTCCAACCAAATCCATTTCTTCTCCTCCTTCAGCCATTGTGAATTGACAAAACAGCTATTAAATCAACACAACAATATCTTTGCTTGTGCAGCTCGCTACAGATGCAGTTTTCTAGCTCTGGCTAGTACACTTGTTGACTATCCAATCAAAGTGTGTGAATACACTGACGTTTCTGTACCTCTGCTAGAGGGCCTTGGTGTCGCCAACTCAAAATTTGATTGGTTGAAGCAACAGTGTGGTCGACATTTATTTTATGTTACAGGGCCAGCAGAACTGATTGTGAAGGCCCCCAGGCAGATTTCTTTGACCCTGGCAACAAATGGGGGATGAAATGTGATTGGTTAAATGCTTAAATATGAAATAATGCGTCTGGAAGCAGCGCAACCAGGGGGCCAGCAATGAAAGGAAGCAGAGAGACCAATTGGGATTATTTAATACGTATTCATGGACAAAATATAACTAACATCAGTCTGTGATTCAGATATTTTTAGGCCAGCAGCGAAGGTCTTGCAGGCCCTGACGGCCCACCACTGTCTTCTCCACACATAGATCATATCTGTGCCACACTGTTACAAATTGTGGCTGCTTTTAGGATGGGCACATTACCAAGACACAAGTAATGAATGTATTTATTTGCTGCTTGATCTTAGGGCCCTAACACACCTAGCCGATTTAGCCAGTGTATGCCTGACTTCCCAGAATCTTGTAAAACGCTGGCATACGCTGAACTTTCTATGTATTTTTCTCAATTTTGGGCATATACATACCGTATTCACAACGAGTCCAGAACTTATCTCCAATGACAACCTAACTTATGGATAACACAGGGCAGCGTAATGCCCATGAGATGAAATGGTGCAGAAGCTAGTGTCCTAAAGGGGGGGCAGCGATGCACCTGGAGGCGCCCGGTCTGCAAATATATTTCTTTGGTCATGGTGTTAACCTTCCTGCTTTTTACTGCCCGCCCCGAAAAAAAAGAATGAAAAAAAAGAAAAGGGAAGAAAGAAGGTTTGCAGTCGCAGCAGATTCAGCGTCATGTCTTCTACAGTAGGAAGTTTGTTGGTCATGGCCAATGGGGTTACCGCAGGGAGGCTCCATTCCACTCACGTTCATGCTCACCCTATGATGAAGATGCAGTCTGGAGGAGTACTGATGTTTGCCTCCTTTGAACCCCCTTTTGTACCAAAACGCTGCCAATATGCCATTATACAGTAGCTGTTGATTATGCGTTGGAGATAAGTTCTTTATAAGTTATGCACAACTTACTCATATGTCTTGAATAAGCTAGACACCATTACTTATGAGCAACTTACACTTAACGTATGTCAACGATCAGATAACTTACCTGTAAATTATGGCCCACGCATGGCTGGTATACGTCGAGAAATTTTTAACATGCTCAAAGCGTAGAGACGTACTGGTCGTATGCCGACATGTAACAGTGTGTTTCAGCATGCTTCAGTGTACCTTGGCGCGCTCATAACTTATATTAAACATACCCACAACTTATCCAAAGTATGCCTGCGTTTTTGACAGTTTTCGTACATCAGGTACACGCTGGTCTAAATCGTCAAGGTGTGACAGGGGCTTGTGTTATCAGATGGGAGTTCTGTTGTGTTATGTTGGCACAAATGGATTCATAACTAAAGGATTTAGTTCTACATTTATTATCTTCTGTATGATCGACCAGACAAATTTAATTTACTCACTTTCATTTTCTTAACAGAAGGACACTTTGACTCTGTCCCTGCAGATTAAGGAAGCAATTAAATACATTGATGTTTTTAGTTCAGTTTCTTTATTACAGTTATCAATAAATCTTTGAATATTTACTGTCCAGGTAAATTTTAATGAATCTTTGTCACTGAAAATTGTAATTGTAATCGCGCTTTCAGGCTTTTTGTTTAACTTCAATGTTACCTTACGAATCCTTTTCTATGTAAAAAATCATTCATTTTATCAACAGAAAACAGATTTAGTCCCATCTCCATTGTTAATGATCCCAATGAAACTATAACCAACCCATTACCAACAGGCCTGTAATGACATACTGAATTGTGAGCATTAAAAATACGACACAATATAACACTTTGAGATAAATACAACGTTATCTTAGGAGATGATCTTTCTCAGGGAGTTGAAAAAATAATCAACATTAATTTCCCCTCTTGCTCAATACATTTGATTTATTTAAAAACGGGTTCTGAGCTGGATATTAATGACAAAGGGTTTGGATAGGATTAAACAAATTTTACAGTGAAAAAGCTAATACAAAAGCAGTTAACTTCTTTATCTGAAGTTCATGTACTAAGATAATTAAATACCATGAAAATCTACTACAAATTTTATAATTTAACATGTAATAAATAAGCAACTACACTTCAAAAAACTGTAAGGTTAAATACACTTTGTACAAAATATGCTGAGTATGAGGCTTCTGCAGCAAGTGGACACAATTGGTCTATTTGCAGGACCTACAAATATTATATAATACAGATAAATGAGAGAAAAATGGGGAGTTACAGAAGTTCCCTACTCATATAAAGCTGTAATCTTTAATATTATTGGAAAGTTAAAGGAGCATTAAGCAAGGTATTCACTGTGAAATCAATCAAAATCGTTCTCCCTTTCTCCCCCAGGAAGGAAGAAACATTCCTAAACGGCCCTCTCCAGAAACAACGTGTTATTAGCAAATTTTTCCTTCCTAATACCTAGAGGTACGGTCCAGAATTAGTGCGGTTCAGAGTGTAGCCCATGTTCGGTAGGGACAAAGGGTGCGAGAAAGACACTGCTGCGGAAATATTTTCTTTTTGCTAGATTTTGCCAGTTTCCAAACCCCTTACTTTTTTTTTTGCAGAAAAGCAACTTTCGTTGCTTGTTGTTTGAGACAGTGGTGACAGAACATAAAATAATCGATTGGTCTGCAGTTTATTGTTTTTAGTGAGAAATGAGTGTTGCTACGAGCCCTGTTCCCCTTTCTTCCAAACACTTAAGTCGTTTTTCACTGAACCTTGGTCCAGTAAAAAGCAGTTCTCTGCTTGTAGACAGAGTAGTAACCCCATGTTAAAATGCTCGGCTTTGTCTGCAATTTGTTTGAGCTGATCACGTCACTTCAGATCTTGATAACTATCAAAGCTTTCTTCTCATTGTAATATATATTTTGGTAATATTTTTATTCTCATATGAGGGCGTCAACTGCTGCTGGCAGCCTGATCAGTACCAAAATTGCCGCAAACATTCTCTGTAATTGTAGATACATCAGGTATCCTCCAAATCCAAACAGGAGAAATCTGAGTATCACGAAACCAAAAAAAATCCATACATCTTAGATATCCTCTGCTGACAGCATTGTAAAGCACGCCATCCTCCAAGCCTTCCAGGAGTCCGTGGTTTAACCCGCAAAGTTTGTACCAGCAGGACAGGACAGGTCCTCTTTTCCCTGTCTTCCAGTTGAGAAAATTTGTTCAATTTCACTGAGAGACCAGCTGACCAGATCCATTGTTTGGATGATGTGAAGAGAGAGCTAAGAAAAGACAAGACAGGGACAGAGCAGGGAGGTGCAGAAGCAGCAGGAAAATGCGACCACCTCCTTCAAGAGTCAGAACAGAATGTTTTATTAACACAGGGTTCAATCAGATCTCTGATATGAAGCTTGGCAAGTTAAGGCTTTATATGTGAAAGAGATGATTTCAAATTCTATTCTAGATTTAACAGGAAGCAAGAAGAGAAGAACTCCCGCACACCCCCTCTCACACCGCCCTTTTGACTACGGTGCGGTGCGGCTCTGCGGCTCCGGCAACAGGTCCGGAGATTTAACTCGCGAGAACAGAAGTTCACTTGAGTTCACGTAACTTCACGCGATAACACGGCCCAAATAAGGATATTTGCGAGAGCTTGTTGCGGAGGGCTCCGGCACGCCGCAAGGATAGCTTTCTTGCGGAATTTTCTGCAGCGCCGGAGTGTCTCGGTAACCGCAGCCGGACAGCTCAGCAGCCGGTGAGAGAGGTTTACGTCTTTTTAATGACTTGGAATCACTGCAGCGCCGCACCCACCGCACCGCAACGGTAAGACCGGAGTCGGTGTGAGCCTTGGGTAATCCATCCTTAATGTTACATGCACGGACTAGTTTTTCAGCATCACCAATGGAGAGGATATTTCAAATTTTTACAATATCCCGCTTGCAATACTAAATAGTGATATTGCAAAAATAATTTTGCTACATTTTCTTTGGATCAATCTGGCCTAAACTGTTAATGTAAGAGATTTGTGTTTGAGTGTCAGTATTTTTTGCTGTCAGTGTTTAAGAAAATATAGTGCGCCATATAGTTCACTCGCGTTTTATTCCATAAAGCACTGCTATGTTGGTCCGACCATGGACTCAATGTGGAAACTGATTCCCACTCTTAAAGGTACACTATGCAACCGGTGTTGATTTTCCAGCGAGGCTCCCCCCAGAGGACGAAAGTAAAAGTGCACTGTCGTAAATATGCACAGCTGTTCTCCTGGTTTCTCCGTCAAGCCAGGCGCGGTTGTTTTGAGCTTAGCAGACAGGCGAGCGCAACGAATGACTAAGCATCTGACGCGCGTGACGCGCCGCAAACGCGCTGCTGCTCGAGATGGAAACATTGAATTTTTGCTGCTCGACGCGCCGCGTCAACCAATTAGAGAAGCTGATCTGGGAGCTGGCAGGGAGAGAGACACAGCGCTGATGATCAGAGCGCTATGATCACTCCTCTTAAACAGTTTATTGACGGGGTTTGAGCGGCTCCGACAGAAAAATTATTGTAAGGCAGGATGATAATCTGAATCAACTGACTGCACAGGTGTATTTTCTCACTTAAAAACATATTAAAACTACTTTATTCCCACTGATCACAGCAAATATAGCTGCAAGGCAGAGAAAGGATAGTGAAGCTCCGCCCAACGCGCGTCAGACACACTTTTGCACCGCGCAGCCAGAGCAGCAAAGCTGCTTCAGCCGCGCGTCAGAACTAACTGGTACAAGCAGTAAAAATGAAGCAGCAGACGCGATTTTGCTGCTTTTGCTGCGTCCGGTCTGAAAGCAGCACTGCACAAAGATCGCCACTGTGCTAGCAACGAGCATGCTTTTAACTGGGGGGTGTAGCAGTTCTCGCCGTAAAGCAAGACCGACTCTCACGAGACTTCTGAGCCTGTGGGTGCGGGTTGGTGCTCCTGCAATTGCGGTATTTCCCCCACAGACCACCAGGGCAGCCGAGAATACCTTTGTTCAACCTGAAATGACTCATTTAATCATCCAAAACGTTATGGAACACATTAATTAACTGAAAAATGTTGCATAGTGTGCCTTTAAATACACATATCTAATTTGAACTTAGAAAAGCTCAACTCAGTATTTGTTTACTGCAACAAAACTTATTCAAAGTTTTGATCAAAAAGTGTTGTTTTCTAATTTGGTTGACTAACATCTATTTATCTGTGTAAAATGCATTTTCAAAAAAAAAAAAAACAAATCAATGGAGCTGCGAGAGGTTGATCACCTTATTTCGAGGCTTGTACCCAATCGATGGGTTTGATGTTGGTTGAGTTGCTGGGAACGATTGACTGGGGGAGACATAATTGGTCTAATTTGTTGCTATGGCAAGTTGAAACAGACGGGTTAAGATACAGCAGGAAATTATATATAGTGGATCATGTGTGCACTACTTTCTCTAGGAGAAGTGCCTAATCTTTTCTTGAAGTAAAAAGCACGGAGCGTTCAGTTAAAAAAAGCTGTGTTTTAGTTGTATCTTTCGAATAATATCCAAGTACATTGAAATATAACACATTTCTTTCACCTATACTGAAGTCTGTCTTATGTTTTCTTCAATTCAAAATTGATATTAATTTTTAGATTATCTTTTTGAAAGTAAGCCCCCCCACCAAAAAAAAAAAAAGTATATTGTCTGCATTTGTCTGTATGTACTCTACATAAGCTACTGGAAACAGAATTTCCCTGAAGGGGTAATCCCAGGGGATAAATAAAGTTTAGTCTAATTCTAAGTCTTTGCATTACTTTATGATTTTATTTGGGATGCATTAGATTCATTTTTACAAAATTCATTGTGCCCTTGGTTAAATTTTTTTAATTTAATATTCTATGGCTTTTCTTTCAAGGGTCAGGGAGTTAAATATTGATATTCCAAAAGGACAAAGTAATAATAACTAATGGTTGAGTAGTGCAAATCTAAAACCTTTTTTTTTCAGATGTCTCAGGCTTTGAAAAGCACAGTTATAAAGCATTATGTAAGAAAAGTTAACATACAATTAACCTCTCAGATCAACATTTCAAAAAATGTTTTTGCATCTATGAACATAAACTATTAAAAAGCCAAGCTTCGCAATTGTCCACAAAAGATAAGTAAATAGAGGTTCATCTAAACTTAGCCAATTGCTTGGGTAACTTGTAAAAATATTTTATTTATCTAAGTCTCATAAGTGTGTGAAGGAACGTGTCATAGAGTTATGTCAACCAATTTTATAGGTTCAGATTTAGCTTTTTACTTTGTGAACAAACTGAACATTTGGAAGTCAATGTTTGCAAGAGCTGCCTTGAAATGTCTAAATTTTTTGTGCTTTAACTGCAAATTGTACAATGGCTGTGGTAATTTTCTTTCTAATTCCCTGTATCCTCAGGCAAAGGTTGTTTGTACGTGCATAGCTACCTCTCTCACTCATCTCCCTCTGACTCTGGTTGTCTCTCGCTCTGACACAAAACTCGCTCCTGTACCTCTCTCTCTCAGCACATATCCAGCTAATTAAACAAAGCACACAATTTGATTAAACAAGTAAATTGTGCTAGTCTGTGTTTGCAATAATTAGGATAACCCAGAGTTTCCCAAGAACATTAACCGTGATGGATGTTTCCTTTCTGACTAAGAATGACTGTTCTTTGGTGGCACACTACTTCTGAGAAAAGAAAGGGGCGCGAGATGGAATCAGTTTAATAATCCTTGGCTCAGATGGCCAAGTGATCCCATTCAATTGACATTGGGATTCAAAACAACGTCTGCAAGGAGAATCACATTGACGAGTTTCTAACCTTTTCTTTTCAATAAGATAAAATGAGTCTGAAAGAAAGGAAAAGAAATAACAGAGCAATGTGTAAATTTTGTTCACCTCCAGGATTAAGCATTCATGAAAACTGTCTAGTTTTACAAGACATTCACACCAAACACAGAAGTTGAAAGTAAGCCTTATTTACTAATATTGACCTTTAGGCAAATGTGACAATGTATTGAAGCTCTTCAAATATTTATTTAACCCGCTACTGTCAGGGTTTGGTTGTGGTTTTGGACCAAAATGCAGAGGCAGGGTTGAGTTTCTTAAAGGTTTAATGGTATAAACACAGGTAACAAAGGCAGGAATCCAATAAATCCAAAATCCAACTTAAAAATGTTAAACAAACCAGAACCATGAAGACATTAGGGGAAAACAATCATTAAGGAGACAGAGAACTAATGAGCAGATTGGGAGCAGGTGTGAGGAGAGCAGCAAAGGAAGGAGCTAGGGAAAAGGAGACTAACACAAGAGGGCAACAGAGGGAAACAAATAAAAACCTTAGAACTCAAATATATCCAGAAAATACAAACAAATAGGAATTAAACCAATAAAACTAGAAAACATGGGGAAAAGTTAAACATAACAGATTCAAGACCGTGACAGCTACAATGGATTCAGCACATTTGCCAAGAAATTAATCTTAAGACATGCACAACTTCTAATTTCACTAAGGATGTACATAAATTAAAACAAAGAAACAAATAGATGCTATATATATGGAAAACACCTACATCAACACTAATGCAACCTTTTAAATGAAAAAACAAACTCTTCAATCAAACTCTGAAATGGTGTGGTTACATACCAAACTCACTCAACCAGCGGCTAAAGGAGAAAAAAGGCAGATTTATTAAGCGAATAACACAAATTCAATCTTACTTTCACTGTTCTAAGGTTATAATTCATGCAAGATAAAATATTTCAACATGACTCTGTAATCCATTGTCCCAGTGTCATAGCTACAAATGTGACGTTTTAATATTTTCAATTTTTTTCTGTTTCTTATTGGCTTCGAGATTCTTAACTGACATGGGTTCCATTGCTCTGACGGTTCAATTAATGTGTCAATCGCTCATAAATATTTCAAGCAGACTCTAAATATTCCTGTCATTTGATCTAATAAGCAACTCCTCCGAAATTAATATTAGTTAAAAAGACTATTTACACACCCAAGATATGTATTTTTAGGGGCAGTAAACTGGTTAAGATCTGATACTCTCAGTCAGTGTTTATGCAGATGATATATTACTCTTTTCCCAGCACTCAAAAATCTTGCACTCTCGAGTAATTTAATTGTTAGTCTTTCTCAGGAATCTCAGATTACTGTATAAATTGGTGATAATCCACAGTCCTACATATTTATTGTAGTCTCCAAAAGGTCTCCAATATACAACTGCGTTCAGGGGACATAAAATATTTAGGTATCAACATCTCTCTGAAACTGGTAGATTTAATAAAATTAAACCATATCCCACTATTACAAAAAGTGGAGGATGATCTTGGGAAGTGGAAGTCCCTACCCATACCAATCATTGATAGGGATACTTCAATAAAAATGATGGTGTTAAAAAATAAGTTACCTATTTTGGATGCTTCCAAGCAAACCATCCCCAAAATGGTTTAAATTTGTATGCAAAGATACCCCCCCCGTATTAGGTTAAAAGAGGATTGATTGGATTGAATGATTAGATCTGCCGAACTTCTATTATCATTCCTTGCAAATAGGCTACAATACATCTGGCCAGAAAGCAGGTCAGAAGATGAGTTCTGGTTAGATGTAGAACAGTCTCTATTATCTGGTATTAGTGTTACAGATCTTCCATTTATTAGCTCAAAAATACTTGGGGCATCTATTTGAAGGAAATAGTTATATCCCATTCCACAGGTTCATTTAACAGTAAGGGATTAAAACAAGCAAATTTCAAGAATATCAATATATTAGATCTATAACAAAAGACAGATTTAAGATTAATGTAGCAAGTCCACAAATGCTGCCAAATGTAGAGGATTTACTAGAATAGAAGAAAATCTCTTTATTGTCCCACAATGGGTAAATATTGGTATTACATCAGCAATAGGTTATAGTAGAAGTAGTCACACAATGTGGACCTTAGAAAAGTCTATAAAAATAACAGATAAGAAATAAAACAAATAGAGTATTGTACTATATAGTATTTTTCCAATATATTCTTTATTGGAAGAATAAAAAATCAATAAGAGCTGTGGAATTTTTTAAAGGAATGGATATGTGAAAAATAGCAGCTGCACAAGAGATGCAGCAGACAAAAGCAGCATCTTTTATTTACCTGAGTAAGACAGGAACAAAAAATCAGCATCAATGTAACAACTTTTTGAGGTTGTTGGGAACAGTGATGGTTATAAATTGTGACAAGTGAATTTCTCCACTGTGAGATCAAAATAGTCTTACAGCTGCGGGGAGGAAGGATCTGTGATAACGCTCCCCGGGGCATTTAGGGTGCAGCCGTCTTTCACTGAAGAAGCTTTCCAATTCGAAAACAGAATGTCCAGGTCATCTGTGCGCTGGGTCTGGCTGTCTGGAAGTTGTTTGGGCGCTGGTCGCACACAGGGAGCAGGTGAGACAGGGGGCAAGCTGGCAGAGGAGTTGCCTGTGTAACTTAGTTTACTGGGAAAGGTGGATATTTAAAACAGTTGCAAACCTGAGGTCAATAACCACTTATAAATGTTGTGATATTTTACCAGTAGATTATGAATATGCTAACTAGAACTGGAAGTTGAAGTTAATTAATAGGTCATTCAAAATAGAGGGTGAACAAATTAATTATTATTGGTTGAATTATTATACCTGTAACTTGCTTACTCACCAGGATTCTAGGTCTTAAACATCCAAGGTTAGGCTCCTGGATTGGCTGTTTAAAATCCAGTTGTCTCTACCGATTTAGAAAATCATACCATGGCTATCAGCAGTTATAATCAACAATGTCTTTATTTCTAATAATCCAGGATTATACAAGGTCTAACATTCATATACCATATTAACTAATGCAAACACTACTTGAAATAAAACACAAGGTAGATAAAAAATTAATTTGAAAATAGTGAAAAGGGGGTCTAAGAGTCTGTTCAAAGAATTTCTCAAGGAATGCCCAAGTTAAGTTAGATGTATCAATGCACTCAGTGATGTCCGTTCAAGACATCAGCAGGTATATGTGAGTAACAGCTAATGCATAAACCTTAAATGCAATTAACGATATTGTTTCATTCAGCTTACAGATGATATTGATGATGGGTCACAAATGCATTAAACAATACAGCATTGCGGCAATATGGTTACCATAGATAGTACTTAAGACTCTGCTGGTAGGTGGAGCTTTGTTGAGACAAAGAGTCATATATCCACAAAATAGCTGCCCCTACCATCTGGTCAAAGGAGGTGGGGTTAACAGTGCTGGAGAGCACAATGTGTTTTAAAACTCATAAAATGGCTGCTTCTATAATATGACCAAAAGGAAATTGGTCGGGCTAATAATGTGGGGGCACAGAATGGGTTGTAAAACTCATAAAATGAGGCATCAAAAATGGCTCATAATACTATCAGTTTTTTAACACATTAACTTCAATTCCATTTCAATTCAGTTTATTTATATAGCGCCAATTCACAACACAAGTCATCTCAAGGCACTTTACAGTTCAACCAGATCATACAGTCGAATTGATTCAAAGTTTTCCATCTAAGGAAAACCAGTTGATTGCATTTACTCATTGACTCAAATACAATCCCTCACACTAAGCATGCTTGTAGCGACAGTGGAGAGGAAAAACTCCCTTTTAACAGGAAGAACCTCCAGCACAACCAGGCTCAGTGTAAGCGGCCATCTGCTGAGGCCGACTAGGGTTCAAGGAGACAGAAGCAGGGATACAAAAGGCAACTGTAAAAGGCGGCCCCGTCCAAGAAACACACACCCAGGCAGACAAGCTCCGAGCCAGCTCCCATGTCAGAGGATGAAGAGAGCACATCCAGCCAGTCACGGTCAGAGAAACAGGACTACACTGGAAAACAGGCCGATCTCCAGCATCTATAAACGAGTGTGTTGATGGAAGCAGCACAGCTGATATTTCTCTCAAGGATGGTGTTACAGCCAAACAGGAACAGACGAGGCAAGGCTACTATGAGAAAAATCAGAGAGAGCATAACATTAGAAATTGAACTAACAGATTCTGCAGATTGGGAGAATAGAGACAGAATGACACAGAATGATGAAATCGGGGTCCCTAGGTCCATAACTACAGAGATAGCTCAAGATAACCTGAGCCACTCTAACTATAATTCAAGACAAAAGAGAAAGAGACGATCTAAAGAAGATAACCCAATTGCAGCCAGTCATACCTTCATTCACAAACAAACACACACACACACTTCATGAAACCAGTATTCGTTTAGAAATCTTTCCTATCAACCATCAGCTTTAAAAATCCAGAGACGCAATAAAACCCACGCAAAACCTAAGTAACTATGCACACCCAAGCTAAGCACCATAACCGAGCATCAGGTGGGAATAACTCCAAAGAGGTTTCACTGTGTGTTGACACTGGATGGGAGGAGGGCGAGGTAGCATATGGTTTCAATCCAATTCAGTCCACAACAAATCCGTTTCCCAAGCCGGGTCGGCTCTCCGGGAGATTTGAATCGGTCTGATGCAAACAACAAGCAAATTTGATGGGCTTTAATCGATTTGATAAATTACGACAATGTCAGGAGCATACCCACTGATGGTACGATCCGTAATTGGTACAATGCAACGCTGGATCCTCAAAGCAGGGGTGATCCCATATACCGTATTTTCACGACCATAAGGCGCACCGGACTAAAAGGCGCACTCTCAGTTATGTGTCCCATTTCTGTATTTAACACACACATAAGGCGCACCGGACTATAGGGCGCGTTTTTTATATACAGGTACATGTCCTCTACTACCTTTAAATACCTCTACTGCGTATTTAAAAATACAGCGGGGGCAAAACTGAGTATGACTGTGCTTTATTCATGTATTTATTACAAAGTATTAATCAAACCTGGCAGCTGGCCGTGAGATAGACACATGGCAGATGACACAGCGCTGTGATCACTCCTAAATTAACTTAAAATCCTGAAACCTGCCGACGGAATATGTTCGCTTTTATTACCAGTATCCTGGTGCCTGCAGCTAAAATTATTTAGATGAAAAACACCTGCCAGCAGCCACGGTGAACGAAAGGATTTCTCCTGTCGGCGCACCGCTGGTATGTGGGGGTCTGAGCGCCTCCGACAGAAATAGATAATCTGGATGAACTGACTGCAATTATTAAGTTTTCAGGTGGCCTTTCTCACTTAAAAACATATTTATACTTATTTATTCCCACTGATCACAGCAAATATAGCTGCAAGATTTAGATTATTTAGATGAAAAAACACCTGCCAGCCACCGCGGTGAAGCGGAGGAGACGCGCTCAGAGGCCTCCATTGAATTAAGCTTTCAGGGAGAAAAATACAGCGGGAGCAAACCTGAGTATGATTGTGCTTTATTCATGTATTTATTACAAAGTATTAATCAAACCCATCAAAGTCATCATCCTCTGTTATCCTCAGCATTCCTCTGAATAAAACAGCTGCGCTAAATCAGACATGCCAGTTTCCCCTTCTTCGCTGTCAGAGTCACTTTCCGTGCAGCGCAGCTCCTCAGAAATAATGCCGGCTTTTGCGAAAGCTTGAACAACAGAGCCAGCAGACACAGTCCATCTACAATCCATCCGCAAACGGTGGCGTAACTTGCCCGGCGCTGCCTTCCATTTATCATGAAACTGTGGTCTCAGTCTGTCATCCATCGCTCCCACGCCGCTCGCAGCCTTACTGTGAACGGCCGCTTCAAACCGATGTCGAGCGGTTGAAGCTCCTTTGTCAGACCCCCCGGGATAACGGCGAGCACAGCGTTCATTTGATTCATCTTTTTTTCACATCGGCTGTGAGATGGGCACGCAGCGATGGTGATGCGTGGAAAAAACCACCTAGTCTTCTCACATACACCTGTCTCAGCCACGCTTTCATCATCTCCTCATCCATCCATCCAGCCTTTTCATTTGCGTTAATATCATATGTCATCAGAGCGCTGTCTGTCTCGCTGCCAGCTCCCAGATCAGCTTCTCTGATTGGTTGATGCGGCGCGTCCAGCAGCAAAACTTCAATTTTTCCATCTGAGCAGCAGCAGCGCGTTGGCGGTGCATCAGATGCTTAAACGCTCCCGACGTGCTGCACCAAAACGCGCTGCGGGACCTTTTGCTGCGCCTATGAGCACGTCAACCATTGACTTTGCATGTAAACTCACTGCTTCTGCTGCGCCTGCTGGGTCCGGTTCACACCGATGTCGAGCGGTTGAACAGCGAGCACAGCGTTAATTTGTTTCCCCATGTTTTTCACATCAGCTGTGAGATGGGCACGCATGGAGTCACAGATTAATGGTGATGAGTGGAAAAAAAACACCTGGTCTCCTTACATTCAGCCACTCTTTCATCATCTCCTCAATGAGGTGGTCTCAAAAGTCGCAGTTACAACACACATAGGGCGCACCGCACCATAGGGCGCACCGCACATTTTGAGGGAAAAAAAAGACGTTTAAGTGCGCCTTATAGTCGTGAAAATACGGTATGTGGCTGTTGCAGGACAATTTTGATCAACCAAGGGTGAACACTCCTGTTTTCTCATCCTCTTCACACAGGCAGGGATCGCGATGGTATACTGTAATCAGAAGAATTGTTAAAGTTACATTTGCGAGAGGCGTTTTTGGGTTCCTTGTTCCAGTCTTGTCTCTCACCTCTTGTCCTCAGGGTGGACCCAGGCAGGTTGGGTACCTAATCAGAGCTTATCACTGAGGATCATTTAGGTGGACAGTTTCTCTGAGGAAGGCACTAGGCAGAAACTTGTTCTTTATGTGTGGTAGCTAGGCCTCCTCTTATGTTTCAAACCATTACTAAACAGATGCATGCTTACCTGGCTTGTCACTTCTCTTATAGCATAACTCTTTCCCTGGAGCTGCTCCTCTCTATGGCTCAATAACACTGGTCGCCCAATCCATCATACCCAATCTCTAAGGCTGCTTCCACTGGATTCACAAACAGTTTCCTGCCAAATGCAGCTTCAAAAAAACGTCAACTAACTCCCAGTCCCACTCAACTTGGATTAGAGTGAGCAGCACAAACCTCACTTCAGATCTTGTAAAATCCACCATATTGCCGCTTCCATCGCAAATTGTCCTGGAGAATCCCACAGTCCTGCTAGTAGATACCTTCCAGCTAAACCTTTCGCTCTACTAAATAAACCTTTTGACTATTTTGTTGCTGTGATTTGAGCTTGCTGCTAAACGGTGTGATTCTGGCTGTAATATGACACAGGTACAAAATAAAATTACAAACACAATGACTCCCTTACTTAAGAAAAGTTAAAAAATATACACAACTCCCCGTATACACACTGACAAAACTGCAGCTACTCATAAATCAGATTTCAAGTGCAAGGGATTTGAGACTCTCCCAACACTGCAGACTTAAATGGTGGTAGAAATCTGGGACATCTAAACTTCCTTGGGAGTTTAGTGTTATTTCCCCCTATGCTTATGAGGAAATATCATAGGCAAGGTAAGGCAAGTTTATTTGTATGGCAGAATTTGTTGGAGAACATTCCAAGTGTTTTACATGATTTAAAAAGTAGAACAGAAAGAAAATAAAAGCCAGTGAAGACATGATTAAAGCATGTATACTGCATGGACATTTGCATGAACATTTACATTTCCAAATTTATATTACTTGTATTTGATCTGCTGTGTGAACTGCATTTATACAACTAGTGGCCCCCATCTGCAGTAGAGGACGCAGTCGAACTGCAAGTAACAAGCTTGCTCTTTTTTTTTCAAAAGTAAACGTGGATGGATGATAGGGCTTGCGGGCATCTTGCAATCTTTGATTTCTTTTCAAACTGGTGCCAGCCCAACCCAACAATGACTTTTTGCTTTTTTTTTTATTAAGAAAGCTTTCTGGATAGGAGGCGAAAGGTCCTCAAACTTGGGAAACAGTCCAGCGGTTTGTTTTTTAACTTTTTTGGACCAACAATGCAACCTTTTAAAAAGGTTGAAAAGAAAGACTGCTCTCTGCATTATTGTCGGCCCTGTTTTTTTTCTTCCCTCTCCCACTTAGCTGGATGCAGAATAGTGACCTTTGACGAGTATTAATTACGTACAGGTTGGATGAATGAAACCTTGTGGTACAGATTTTTTGAAAAGATCAGATATGAATAGGATTCAGGACCACATAGAAAAGTGGCCATCACATAAAAAAATAAAAATAAAATAAAAAAAACAGATCAGTGTTGTTCAGATTGTCTTGAAAATACGGGTCACATACTGTCAAAAAAATGTTATTCTTCAGTATATTTAGAGCCAGGTAAGTTTATCTCTGTTGGCTTGTCTGATGCAAAGGGGAGTCTCTTGGCATATTCTGATTAAGTTGTTTTGTCTTTTTTTAGTCTTGTGACTGTGACTTAAGGGGTCATTGTTCTGCTCAATAATTGTAATAACGTATTTAAATCAAGAAGTCAACAGCTAATTGACGTTGGCCATTTAAAGTCATTAGAATAGTCTTTCATATACTGAACTAAAATGATAACTCAGCAACAGGCTTAGTCATATCAACTTATCACTATTAATATACAGTATGACTGGTTTTTGGTGCCGTGTGAGGTCGTAATGGCTGAGTATATGTTCCTGTTCCTGGCAGTTTTTTCAAAGGTCATAAAAAATAAGCAATCAAATATTAAAAGCCATAATAATAATTAAATTGGTTAAAAAATTGGTTAAACACAATTTAGATTAAACACATGTTCCAAGTTGCTCTGACACAGTGGACAGCTGCTGCTGGTACTACATCATCTTCCAAATCTTGGGTGAGAGGTTCAGGTGCTCTTCTAACAGGCATTACACTCTTATCTTCTGTAGTAATTACAGAATTATCTTCAGCTCCCAGCTTCATGTAATGAAGATGACTAATGAAGGTGTTCATTTTGGAAGGGTAATTTCATAAGCAGGTCTTCCATAGAAACTTTAAAAATTAGGATGGTTATGATGTGAAGTCAACATCAATCTCGTGAGGAAAGGGAGTCCACTTTGCTTCTTAATTCTTAAGCATGAAGCAGCAGATCACCTACTTTGATTAAAACTCTGGTCTAAAACACCCTAAAACTCTGTCAGGTGCCACCTAGGCCATTTAGGTTCTCCTAAGATCCAAGGTTTTTTAATTTTGGAAAATAGTAGAAAAATCTTGTCCGTTTCTTTCCCCCTGAAGCTACTGTGTAAACGAGCATGACTCACAAAGACACAGCATGTTGCCAGTATACAAAAAAAAAAACACACACGCACAAGGTCATCACCATCCATGCAGTAAGTGTAAATTACTTTTCAGAAGTTAGACCCGCAAAGTAGTACAGTTGACCACCTCCGTAACTTCCTCCTTTCCAATCCCTAGAGAGTGAAGAAACATTACCACTGAAGGAAATTCAAATGACCCAGCTTTCAACAAACATTTAAACGATATATATGCACGACTCTGCAAGGTTACTGCCAGCGAGACACTATTAATATTGTCAACCAGGACGATGACGAAGATATTTTGTCAACGCCCCTTTTCTTGTGACGATGACGAGATGATAACGCACAAAAATTGTTTCCAGAAAATAAAAATATGACGAGAATATTAATCGTTTAAAATTTTTTCCTCCCAACTAGATACCTGACACAGTGACACCACAGCCAAATGAGACGTTGTGGAAGGATTGGAAGTCTGTTGCAGCGATGTTGGGAGCACCCCCACCGTGCAAACCTGATGCCAAAGAGCAGAAAGCCCTGGAGAACTCAATGGCAAAGTGAATTGGGCGTTCTGTCCTGCCTGCAAGGACCATTGCAGATAAAGACTTTGCGGATATGATGAAACAAGCCGATAAAAGGTTAAATGTGTACAGTGTGATCTATGTTAAAAAGAGTATCAGTGTGTGAAGTTTTATTCTGTAGAGTGTGATATATTTAAAAAAAGAGAATCAGTGTGTGGAGATGTTCTGTTCTGCACAGAGTTATATGAATAAAATAGAGAAAAAGAGAAGCAGTGTGTGGAGAAGTTTTATACTGTACAGTGTGATATATGTATAAAAGAGAAGCAGGGTGTGGAGAAGTTCTATTATTTACAGTGCTGACTAAAATGACAAAAAAGACTTTTGTCATTGTGACTAAGACTAAGACTAAATTTTAAAAAGCTGACATAATTAACACTGCAGAATCTGATCTGCACTATGCGTATTTCCTGCTTGGTACCTTACCTGCTTGTTTTGTTTGTATGACTGCCATTGTGGTAAAGGACTTCTGAAGTTGGACCAGCTGCAAGAGCAAGCTGCGTGAGAACGCTGGGACAATTTTTTCACCTGGATCCCCGCTCTTTTTCGCCCTTATGTCCCTCCGTTGTCACACAAACTTCCCCCACTTCCTCACCACGTTGGCCGTATCTAGACCCACAGCTAGTTCGTGATTGTCTCTCTTTCGTTGTGGCGTGGAATAACATAGCGCAAACTGCTGCGACACACTGCTGTGGGGCGTATAACCAGCCCTTAAGTCTCAAAACCCTGGCTAAACATAAGAATGTGTATGAGTAATTGTCTGTGTCTAATTTAAACTTGTAATTTTTTATATATATCTATGTGTTTGAACACACATTTGCAAATACCAGAACATACCTACAGAGTATTTTTTAGATGGTACACGTGATGTTTTCAGAATCAGAATCAGAAATACTTTAATAATCTCAGAGGGAAATTACTTTTGTTACACGCTCCAGTTAGTTTTATATGATATATACACACATCCAACTATACAATATAATAAAGATAAAAAATAAGAATAAAAAGAGATTAAATATATACACATATAGCTCTTCTGTATATATGTCTGTACGTATATCTATGCATATGTAAAAACTAAATCCACATAAAGTGAAAATCCAAGTAAAGTGATAACACACAAAAATACCCAGACCTACACACAAACAGGTTTACACAGCTTTAAAAAAAAAAAAAGTATTACAAATGTATGAATACATTGAGTCAGTTCTGCTTTGTTCCACCATACAACTCAAATGTCTTAAAGTTTACCATAAATAAAGTACTTTTATTTAATATAAGATCTATGTGTTCACTTTGCGATAAAGAGGTTGGATACAAGAAAGTGTCTAATCTCCATGAGCAGCAGATAATTCTAAGAGCGGAACATCGAATTAGATATATTCAGAACTCTGTGCATTATGAAGAAAACCACAAAGCTAATGTCATTTGAGATTTTATCTTAATGAACACAAAAGGTCAAGAGGCTAACTATAAATATGGACAGCCACACTGGAACATGTAGCACAGACAATTTAATTTTTTTTCTGTTGGCCATCTCACAATTTGTGTTAAAGTATAACACGTAAGAAGATGAGGACAGGAGATGAAGGAAGAATGCTGCCAGGGGGATGTGGGAACAGAGAAAATCATAGGAAAGACCTGATTTAAGACTGGCTTTGTTATGTAATTAGCTCAAAGAGAAGAAGGGCCGACTGCTGCAGGGATCTGCAGCGGTTGGCCTGAGGTTGCTTAATTGCCTGTTCAAAATATTTCCAGGCTTCATCCTCTGGAGCTCATACTCATTATGACACAGATGTTTACAGCTGCTTAATGTGGAAAGGGCTACTTGGTAACTGCTGACTTTTTCTCCTGCTGTGATCTAGTTACACCTTTCTCTCCTGGTGCAGTAAATCTACAATGACTGTTTTGCTTAACACAGAATGGAGCAGAGGTGGGTAGAGTACTCAAAATTTTACTTAAAGGTATAGCGGAGGATGTTCTTTTTCCGGGTGGATCATCAAACTAAGTGGCCCTACTAATTCTCAATCATTCTGTTGATATGTTTAAGTAAGGCTGTCCTACCTGCTCATCCCTATTTTCAATTACCAGTGGTGAGTCTGACATAGTGGAAAGAATGCTTTGTAAAGTAAGCTAGTATAAGTGATGCAGGAGAAATTGGTTTGTACATGCTCCCGCGCCGTTTAATAGGCTTCCCTCTTGGGAGCGGGTACAGGGTTGTGCATGTGCATTTTTTTTTTGAAGAGGTGAGGTTGGGTCTTTTCAAAAATGTGCAAAAAATCCTCCACTATACCTTTAAGTAAAAGTAGCACTACTTCATCCTAATTTACCAAGTAAAAGTAAAAAGGAGGCTACACTGAGAAAAATAAATCTGAGTGAACGTAAATGTTATGTAATCAAAATGTGTGATATTAACAATAAAATGTTACGTTTGTATCTTTACATAATATATTTAGTTTTGAATTCATCTGCGTTTGTTCAAAACACAAGACATTGTGCATTTTTTTACCTTACAAAATTAATCTAAGTAATCCCAGCCAATCTTTTTACGTACATACCCACAACAAACTATGAGGTGCCCCCAGGGACATAAATCAGAATTAACTTGCATATACACATATTAAATTACACTCTTCCATATAATATACTGAAAACCTCACACAAACACTAGTAAAAAGCTCTCACATAAACTAGTGAAAACATTGACCTCTTATATAATCTACTCAAAAGCTCTCATACAAATTAGTGAGAACTGTTCATATAAACTGGTGAAAAGCTTTACCTTTCATACACACTACTAGAAAGCTTTCATATACACTATTAAAAAGCTCTCATATACACTACTAGAACGCTCTCATATACACTATTAGAAAGCTCTCATATACACTATTAGAATGCTCTCATATACACTATTAGAACGCTCTCATATACACTATTAGAACGCTCTCATAAACACTATTAGAACGCTCTCATATACACTATTAGAATGCTCTCATATACACTATTACAATGCTCTCATATACACTATTAGAACGCTCTCATATACACTATTAGAAAGCTCTCATATACACTATTAGAACGCTCTCATAAACACTATTAGAAAGCTCTCATAAACACTATTAGAACGCTCTCATAAACACTATTAGAACGCTCTCATAAACACTATTAGAACGCTCTCATATACACTATTAGAAAGCTCTCATAAACACTATTAGAAAGCTCTCATAAACACTATTAGAACGCTCTCATATACACTATTAGAAAGCTCTCATATACACTACTAGAACGCTCTCATAAACACTATTAGAATGCTCTCATACACGCTACTAGAAAGCTCTCATACACACTGCTGAAAAGCTATTAGCGGATTTCAGTTGAAACGGAAGGTGTTTCAGTTGAAACGGAAGGTGTTTCAGTTGAAACGGAAGGTGTTTCAGTGAAACAGGAAGGACCGTCATTACACCGGAAGTTGTTTTAAACGGAGGTCATTCTGGCTAGCTCCGTACATTTTGTGCTATCTCCGGCCGAAATTGTATCAAATAAAATTATTGATTCATGCTCAGCTATCCGCTAAACAACTCACAGAAGCATGGGCATTACTCGACTTTATTTTTTATGTTTTTGCTTCAACAGAGATCCTTTTCCGGTGTTGTGCGAAATTCTGTTCCCATGTGAAAATCTGTTCCACCTGTGTCGGGAGCGCGCCGCGCGTTGCAGCCACATAAGCGGATCTGATCATTTCCCAGGCCTTTCGGATCATTTCTTGGTTAAATAAAAAGTCGTAAAATTATACAAGGTGAGACATTTAGTTTAATCAGCCGCTGTTGTTTACAAAATTGTAAAATAAAAAAAATAAATGCGGTTTTCTTATGCTGTTTTGTGTTGTTATTTTAAACGCCAAGAGAATCAGTCTCTTTCCAAGTTTTTTCACTTCAGCCTGACAGAAATAAAAGTCAAGTCACCAAATACCAAATTTGTATTTATAATTTTTTATTACTGATATAAGATGATGGGAAGTGCCTGATAGCAGTTCCATAATATAGAAACAAATTAATTTAGCTGCAAATCTTAAACTGTGTTTATTCCTCTCTTCATCAACAACAAACCATCTGGATGCGGTGATATTTGAGCAATGTTTGCCTAAATTAAAGGAGGGGGACCATATATTTTAGCTTTCTAATAGTGTGTATGAGAGCGTTCTAATAGTGTATATGAGAGCTTTCTAATAGTGTATATGAGAGCGTTCTAATAGTGTATATGAGAGCTTTCTAATAGTGTATATGAGAGCGTTCTAATAGTGTATATGAGAGCTTTCTAGTAGTGTATATGAGAGCTTTCTAATAGTGTATATGAGAGCGTTCTAATAGTGTATATGAGAGCTTTCTAATAGTGTATATGAGAGCTTTCTAATAGTGTATATGAGAGTGTTCTAATAGTGTATATGAGAGCTTTCTAATAGTGTATATGAGAGCGTTCTAATAGTGTATATGAGAGCGTTCTAATAGTGTATATGAGAGCTTTCTAATAGTGTATATGAGAGCTTTCTAATAGTGTATATGAGAGCGTTCTAATAGTGTATATGAGAGCGTTCTAATAGTGTATATGAGAGCTTTCTAATAGTGTATATGAGAGCGTTCTAATAGTGTATATGAGAGCATTCTAGTAGTGTATATGAGAGCTTTCTAATAGTGTATATGAGAGCGTTCTAATAGTGTATATGAAAGCTTTCTAGTAGTGTGTATGAAAGGTAAAGCTTTTCACCAGTTTATATGAACAGTTCTCACTACTTTGTATGAGAGCTTTTGAGTAGATTATATAAGAGGTCAATGTTTTCACTAGTTTATGTGAGAGCTTTTTACTAGTGTTTGTGTGAGGTTTTCAGTATATTATATGGAAGAGTGTAATTTAATATGTGTATATGCAAGTTAATTCTGATTTATGTCCCTGGGGGCACCTCATAACAAACAATACCTTGTTTCATTTACTCAGTACAAAAAAAATCCCCTTCCCGGAATACCCTTCCTGTTTTGTTGGTCTGGAAACCCCTTACATTTCAAATGAAGAGGCACATGTGGACTGAACCTAAGGTAAGAATGAAGTTAGTTAAATATTTAATGTACTTCAGTTTGTACATTCTTCATAGTTTTTAAATTGCTGTAGAAAAATTAGGCTTTTAATGTAATTTGAAGATTGCGTTTGTTGTAACGGTATGTGGATTTTTTAGTGTTAGCGCTGGTATCGCTAACGTTATGTTGCTTACGTGTAGCCTAGCATTATTTGAAACTTTGCTAGTGGGGATAAAATAGTTTGTTATTTTGTAATTTAAAGTTAACGCTAGAATTCAGCAATAAAATAAGGCATGTAGCGTAAGCATGTGGATTTTTAGAGCAGGACTGTAACATTGTTTAGCTGTATTGTATCCTTTAAAATTAATACATATATTTCTTTGTTTTTAAGTGATTGATGGGAACAACAATATTTCAAATCGGTTCAGCTTAGACCTTTTCAGTCTTCAGAGGTGAAACTATTAACGTTAGGCCCAGTCTTACATGGTCTACGTTATGGGCAATTGAGTAATTTAAATGAAACTGTCACTGATATGCTCATATTATTATTCTAAGTATCTGACAACATTATGGA
This sequence comes from Cyprinodon tularosa, assembly GCF_016077235.1. NCBI lineage: Eukaryota > Metazoa > Chordata > Actinopteri > Cyprinodontiformes > Cyprinodontidae > Cyprinodon > Cyprinodon tularosa. The sequence goes on along the minus strand of NW_024039585.1, from coordinate 1,396,801 downwards.
AAGGGCCGAGGTCGACCTTTTGTTATAGAGTAAGATTTTTATATTTATCCCCCTTAAGTAGAAAGATTGCTGACAGCCCCAGCTTATTGTTTACAATTATTAACTGCCTAGAACATTTTACTTAATTTAAAAACTGAGCTATCATATTAGAAAGATTTAAGACTCCAGCTTTTGTATGTGGTCACTATTTATGTCAAAATTGACAGAGAAAGTCAGCTGCAGATAAAACTGCAGCAAAAAACTTAAAAAAAGCAAAGAAATCTGAGGTAAACTATCTCCCACCTCATCCTCAAGGTGAAACGGATGAATCCCTTGAAAAGGAGAGGGAACTTCTCTATGAGTACAAGAAGAGAGACAACAACAGAGTAATTCATGAGAAGATGGCAAACACCTTCTCACTGCGTCGTAAAGATGTGATCCAGAAACCACCTGTGGTTGACTTATATGCTCCATGGCCTGCCCTGTTTGAGTTTTCCCAGGTATTTAGAACATTTGAATACTTGTCTAATTACCTTTGTAATACCAAGTACTTTGTCTGGCAAGGTTGTAGTAGTGTGGAATTTGTTGAAACTAAGCTCCTAACTTCACTAAACTCAAACCATGCACTTAAATTAACTCTTATAGGGTGCAGCATCCCTTTCCAAACATCAGACCACTTAAATGTCGTTCTAATTGTATTTCTAGAGTTATTAGAATACAATTATACTTGGTAACATTTCTACTTGGTATTGTTTCTCTTTCCCTGTGTTTCTAATTCTTTTCTAAAATATGTATTTTCTGAATTAATTTTGTGAAATCTTTCTGCATCTCTCCTTTTGTCTTTCTCAGATTGAGTAGGAATTCCGAATGATCACACTGAAGCCACTACAGTCAACATTCTTTGGGAAGCTGGACGAACACTCGGCTAAATTGTTGAGACTCTACAGTAGGAAGGGAGGAGCTGTTGGGAAGAAACTTGATGAGACTCTTGAAATCATGAATGAGGCATGTACTTTTAAATTTGTAGCAGTTATTTTAATGTTGTAGCATTCTGATATCTGTACTTATATGGTCACACCAGAATGTAATATTTGTCCTTAATTTCTTACCCTCATGTGGTTCCAAAACCGTAAGACTATTAAGATCCTTAAGTTAATCTTCGGAACACAAATTAACATATTTGATGATATGTAAGAGCTTTCTGACCCCCCTTTTGACTGCAACACCATTGTAACTTTCAAGGTCTAGAAAGATGTGAAAGTCATTGTTAAAATAGTCCATGTGACTCCAGCGTCTCAACGTTAATGCCATGAAGCAGCAATAATACTTTGTACACACAAAAAACCCACAAAAAGGAATAATCTTTTACATATCAGCTTCGCATTATGTTAACTTAATAAACACAGCTTTGCCTTTCCATGTTCTACTTCAAAATGCCAGCTCAGTATTGACCTCTGGTTGGCTACCTCCTGCGTCAGCTCCATATGCATGCATCATTGTGCTTAAGTGTCGGCCAGTAGTGAGCCGGCGTTGAAGCTTAACTCTCTGTTTACTACATAAACAGCGTAGGAGACTGACACAGAAGTTGTTAAGATAGTCGTTGTTTTTATGCGTTTTTTTTGCACAAATTCATCACATTAAGGTTGAGCCACTGTAGTCACATTAACTATGTCTTTAATTTCTTTTTGGGCCTTGAAAGTGGTCATGACGTTGCTGTATGTAAAGGAGTGAGACAGCTCTCAGATTTCATTAAAAAAAATCTTAATTTGTGTTCTGAAGATGAACGGATGAACAAACCTTTTTAGATGATCTCATATTTTATATTTTTGTAGGACAACAGCATCGAGTCCAGAAGAGAAACTGTGATCAGAGGACTAACGGGTAAAGAAATTATATTTCTGCATTTGTATTGATACTGAAAGATTTTCAAATGGATTTCTTGATTTATATAGAAAGTTTTACAGCACACTTATATATATGCATACATACTCATGAACATGACTATTGGTTGACTATGACCTATGATCTACACAAAAATTGGGTTAAATCCCAGCACAGCTAAAACTACTACAGCAACCCACGTATTCACACCCAAATATCAACAACACACAGCACATCCTACCAGTGCTGTTTGGGCACAAGTTGTACACAAGTATATGGATCAAAACTACCAAAGAAACCACGTAATGTCACCCAGATTTCTGTTCATAGCAAATATATAGTAGATTAAATTCTCTTTGATATATTTCACAGGTTTGTGGTGACGACGATTCTGCAGCCATACAAAAGCCATCACTACATTTGTCCTCAACATTTTTGTTGTCAGCAAAGCCAAAGATGGAGGTCTGGAGAAGCAAGCTGGAATTGCTATCGAGGGAGCAGAGGTCCTTTTTGGTATTTCCAGTGTAGCACATGCTTGCACCTACCTTATGGGCCTTATTTATGCCTTGGAACTTAGTTATCCGAAGAAACTGAAATACACATTTGAAGTATTTCAGAAGATCTTTCTGGAGCTGGAGGATGTTACCAAAAACATGTCCTCCAAAGTCCACGATCTAAAGATTAGCTTACTGGCCTGAAAGCGATATAAGCATTGTTGATGTCAGAGGGTTTGAGTTATATCCACTCTGAAAGTTTTGCAGTTAAATTTCTCCGGTTCTTCGAATTGACTTTCTAGTTGCACTCTTGCATTTTGTTATAGGGACAATGTTTGTGAGTTTGTTAATGAGCATTTGAAGGAAACAAAGCCTTCTGACAATATAGTTCCCAGTATGTAAACAGTTAGAAGATGCCTCTGTCTCATATGACCTTGTTGTTTGTACACACTGTGACTATACAAATCCCAACATATTTATAGGAAAATGTTGGTGTTATTTTTTCTCACTTATTGAGTACAGTATACTAACTGGAGCCATTTGCTCCTAGTCTTTGTGCTAAGCTAGGCTAGCAGTCAGTGCATCAGAGTTTCTTACACACAGAGATGAAAATAGTGTTTGTAGGAATTTCTTTAACTGTGAGGGATACGGTGAATAACCTAAATTCCCAAAAAGCACCTTGTTCCTTAAAGTATTCGAGTGTGTTACTGTACAGGATTGTATAAACAGAAGTGTGTAGAAAATATTATGTAAATGTTTGTGTAGTTATTGAAAAGTCCTTTTTGTAACCATAATTCTGACGACAATGAAGCCTGTCAAGTTTCACTTAATGAGCTTTCCTGTAGCACCACTAGCACAATTTTCTATTGTACAAAATCACTCAACATGTGTTGTGTATATACTGTATATTATTATACTCGCTAGTTTTTAATATCACTTGGCCAAACTTTCAGCTTTGTGTAATGTTATAACTACATTTCCATATTTGATGAGCACATTCTACGTGCATTCTGTTTGCCTGAAACTAGTAAATGGTGAAAAAAAATAAAATATATTTGCATGTTTACTTTCAATAGAAATATTCAGTTGCTAATTAGAAAATTTGAGTACATGTTACTTTAAAATACACTAACAAATGTTTTAAAACAAAGTAGATCCCACTTATTATTTGTAATATGGAAATGTAAAAATTAAGTTGGATTTAAACAAAAGTACACATTTGGAACTCTTAAAGTTATGTAGATCCCACACACACAAAAATGACTACAGCAATGCTTAAATTAAGTTAACTTTATGTGAAAATTTTATTTTGGCAAACAAGAAAAAATAAGTAATTTCTACAAAGACTAGTGTTGTTGGATCTACATAATAAAATGATGCAAAAAAATTCATTATATTTTTTAAGTAAATCAAGCAGATTATTTATATCAGTGTACTCAAGTACTGAGTAACTGATATTCTTACCGCCCATAATAATGAACTGATTTAATATTTTATAAAATTATGTAAAATTGATCCATTTTTAATACAAATTCTGGTGTTTTAAAGAATAAAATTAAAAGAAATATATAACATATTGTAATTACACAATAACATATTTAGTAGTAATAAGCATTCTTTAAAATTATTTTGTAATTATATAACTTTAAAAAAGCAATAGTGACAGTATGAAGAAAAGGTTAAAGTATACTGTTAACTATAGTTTCCCTCAATCTGAAAATTTCTGGATAGACTCCATCCATCCATCCATCCATCCATCCATCCATCCATCCATCCATCCATCCATCCATCCATCCATCCATCTTTTCCTGCTCCCAGGGTCCCTGTAGTCTATGGGCGAGAGGGTACACCCTGGACAGGTCGCCAGTCAGCTGCAGGGTAAGACAGACACGTACAACCATGCACACACAAAGGATAATTCAGAGATGGCATTTAACCTAAAAGTCATATTTTTAGACTGTGGGAGGAAGCCAGAAAACTGAATATGACCCATCCATGCAAACTTCATGCAGGCAAACCTTGGGCTGATAATCTAACCCGGAATCTTCTTGCTGCAAGACAACAGTGCTGCATTACTGTGTGGTTCCATGATTGACTCAGCAGCGGGCAAGCATTGAGTCAAGTATCTGGAGACATTGATCAGCATGATCAGTTTGGCAATGGGTCAGTAATACTGTGGGGAGACATTTCTTTAGAGCCGCGGTTCTCAAAGTGTGTGGCGCGACCCACTGGTGGGGAATTGAGACGTGACAGGTGGGGCGCGCCAAGTTCCGGTGTGTGTGTGTGTGTGTGTGACTATAAATGTAGAATGTGTGAGAGCAAACTGTCCTTATAGCTGTATGTTGCCGCTTTTTAGACCAATCAAACCCACAAAGTAATCATTAATAGCCTACATGCAGTCTAATTAAAAGAACATTAGATATGAGAAAAATTTCACCTGGAACTGAAGTGCCAAAATAATGATTGACGTGACGTCGGCATATTATTTGTAACGGAATAAACTTTCGCGCCCCAGTGTTGCCAACTCAGCGACTTTGTTGCTATATTTTAGACCCCTCCAGCGACTCTTTTTAAAAAAAGGGACTAGCGACAAATTAGCGCCTTTTGGAGACTCTTACGTGAAAGCACGTATCATTCCTTTTCTTGTCCTCCAGCGGCAGGTGCTGCCGTGGGGCGCCTCCCCCATCCCCACCCCGTTCTCCCCAGCTATCGCAGGAGTCCCTCTCAGCGCTGCAGAGACACAGCATGTTTACCCTCAGCGTCCAGACTGCAAATAAAGCGCACATGCGCCGGGATTGACGGCGCAGGTTGATCATAAATAACTGAATTTGAAATATTTTATCTTAAATAAATAGGACCAGTTTATTGAAATGACGTCTGACTCCACCCTGAAGCTCAGGTTTAATGCTCAGACTAATAGTGAATTCTGGTTTGGAGTGGAGAGGGAGTATCCACTCATCGGGCAGAGAGCTGTGTGCATTCTTCTTCCCTTTGCCACATCATATCTCTGTGAGATGGGCTTTTCAACTGTTGCTTCACTGAAAACAAAATACAGATCTCAGCTGAACATTGAGCATGACTTGAGAGTGGCAGTATCAAGCCTGCAACCCCGTTTTGAGAAACTGTGCAATGCAAAACAGGCTCATTGCAGCCACTGATGCAGGGATAAATAGACCTGTATTGCCAGATGGATTTCACTTCTTTTCTTTTATTAACAGATTGCAGAGTGGCACTTTAATTTTTTCTATCTTTGAGCTTGATACAAATTTTGACACAGCTGCATTTTCATTTTCTTTATTTTTGAGCTTGCTGTTATTTGATGTAGATAGTTTGTATTTAGATACTACTTGTTACTTCAATAAAATTGGAAAATTTTAAGATTGTTGCATATTTCATTAGCATTGTGTTGGGGCGATGGGGACAGGCGGGGCTTGAAAATTCCCCCTTGTCCAAAGTGGGGAATGACAGAAAAAGTTTGAGAACCACTGCTTTAGAGGGATGCAAAGCCCCCGATGTGCATGCCAGAGGTAGCATGAGTGCCATTAGGAACTGAGATGAGATCCTCAGACCCCTTGTGAGACCATATGCTGGTGTGGTTGACCCCGAGTTCCTTTCTAATGCAGAACAATGGTAGACCTCATTAGGTGTAACTGTTTTAGCGGTTTCTGCAAGATAAAAGCATTGAATATACTGACTTGCCCACATGTTCCTAAGACCTGAATCCAATTCAGCACATCTGGGACATTACATCTTGATCCATCCACCAACTTCACATTGCACCACAGACTGCCCAGGACTTGCCGTCCCACAGCCTTAATTGCTGTTTTAAACATAGTCCCCATTATGTTTTTAATTGCCCTATAAAAAAAAAAGAAACAATGATATTTTTGGCCCTATAAAAATACTAACTCTGTTCTGGTTTGAGATGGATGGATGCATTTAGCGGGACTTTTCTTTATAGGTGCACTGGTTGTTATTTTATTTATTAATAGCCTTTCATAATCTATCAGGCTAAGAGTGGGTTAAGTTGCTTGGTGTGGCACAGAGGCAGAATGGAAAAATCTGAACAGATCTGCTCACCCTCCATAGTCCGAGCCTTTCTACGAAAAAAAAAACGGATCACAGATCAAAGAGCTGGACAATCTGTGTGACCTTGTCAGGGTTCTGCCCTCTGTTTAAGTTTATTTGTAGTTTCTTTGATACACTGTGTCTTTGTAGTTGTTTTCTGTCAGTCTGGTATTTCCTAGTTACTCTCTGTTCCCCCCTTGTGCCTTTTCCTTCCCATTGACTCCCTCCTACTTAGTCCTATTCACACCTGCTCCATATCAACTCATTAGCCTATCCTTTGTTCTGTTCCCCATATATACACCACCTCTGCATTTCCTGTTTGCTGGTTTCTTGTTGTTGTTGTTTTGTTTGTTGTTGTTTTGTAAGTTTCCTTGTCTCTTGCTACCCATGTTTATTGGATTTGGTTTGGTTTTCAGTATTTTGCATTTTTCTGGATTTTTGCCTCAGATGCCTGTTAATCCTCAATTTAATCAGCAAAACTCATCTTTGCCTTCTCATATCTGCATTTGGGTCCTCAAAGCCTGCACCTAACCTGACAAACCTGGCCTGTACATTTTTTTTTTAACAAAAAGTACTTCAGAAGACTCCCTAATAGGTGCCGGGAGTAAAATTTATCTTATCTTAGACAATCCTTGCAGCTTGACGCAAGATTTGTGAATTCATAAACTCCCCAAAATAATGTTATTCAGGCTATTTTAGCTAGAATACCCTCTATTAACCTTTTAAAAAAAAATACGCTCTCACCTGTGTACGACCTTTCAGACATTTCAACATCTTTTTCTGAATCCGACATTGTAGGATGGCATAGCTAGACAATTCACGTTTGCAGTTTGAAGAACACCTGCTTGCTTGTCATGGTTTCCTTTTCTGTCAGCGCAAATTTGACGAAAAGCTAACCAATGAGTGTTTGCGTTATATATGACTCATCCAATTACACTAGTTTTCACTAGATGTGGATGGCGCCAATGATCTGCATTAGATGGCGCACATGACGTGATTTAAATATTTATAAACATTAAACCAGGGGTAACCAATTCGAAATCAGCGGGGTCTGAATAAAGACAATCATCAACCAGTAAAGGTCTGGAGACATTTTTAAAGATCTGTTACTTTAAACAGAATTTAACACTGAAATAAAATTATGTATTTATGCATTCTTGTCATTCATTATACATACATGAATTTTCAAATAAAAAAAATTGCAAAAAATTGCATCCCGTGCTATCTCAGAGGAGTTGACACTTGTATGACTGTATTCCTGTATAACCATCAGTAGTTAAAGTACAAGGGTCAGCAAATGAAAATTCTGTCCCTAAAACAATGACAGTGCAATTGTCGCTGTATGATCTGAAGCCTCATTTGGGGCTTTTAAACAGGCTTTTGAAAAACTTTGATAATTTGCTGCTGTAATATTATAGATTTTTTAGAATAAAAAGCTAGCCAATGTGCATAATCAAAAAATAACAGTAATATGAGTATAAGTTAAGTTCTGTTCCGTTTATGCTTGGTAAGTATGAAATGTCCCATGCATGAATGCACCATAGCTATCTGAAGCTCGTGAATGAATCACACTGGTCTTTGTAGATGCACGTTTGATTATCTGCTCGGCAGGCAAGCACTTTTCGGCATAACACCAGACCGCGGTCCGTTAAACATTGATCGACTAACGGTTGTTTTAAATATGTAAGGAATAGAAAGTACAGATACATGTGGGAAAATCCATCCATCCATTGTCTTACACGCTTGTCCCGAGTTTGATCGCGAGGGGTGCTGGTGCCTATCTCCAGCTGTCAATGGGCGAGAGGCAGGGTACACCCTGGACAGGTCGCCAGTCATGTGGGAAAATGTAATGAGTAAAAGTAGGAAGAAAAATAAGTAATGGAGTTAAGTATAGACACCTAAAAAGTATACTTAAGTACAGTAATAAAGTATTTGTACTTTGTTTCTTGACATTAATGTCGTGTAGTGAAGCCATGGCAATGACATAAAAGTCTAAAAAAATATGACATGACAATTCAGTCTATAAATGCTTTGAAAATGATCGGATATGTATCTGATTTAGTAACTCAAATGAAGGTACCTCAAATTGGATTCTTCTTTAAGGTGAAAAGATAAAAGGGTATGATATAAGTTTTAAGTGGGCTGAAAGATTGGATTTAGGTTGCATCCCCAGCGTGTGAACATATGAAGCATAACAACAATAGGAAGATTTTAAACCCCATACCTTTCCAGTCCTTTCAGAAAACAAAGACTTGGAAAAAAACAGTTTCAAATACTTACTTTAAATGTTTAAGAAAACAAGAGAAACATTATTTTTCTTAGGTCTCCAATAAATTATGTGAGCACACTTGACATGGAAATCATTAAGGAATAAAGTTAACTTGCAGATATATTTTGACAAAAATAGTTAAAAATAACTATCAAACAATGTTTAAATATTAGCGTATGTATTTTAGAAAATAAAAGAAGATAAAAAAAAAAGAAAACATTGACAAAAACTGATAGATGGACTTACACTATACTGGGAGATATCTTTAAAAATAATTATTTATCATGATATCATGAGAAAATTATCATATTTCTTTTTTATTTGGCTTTTCTTCTCAGCCTTAGACACTGCTTGCTAAGCATGATGACAGAAATAATGCAGATCGGTAGCACTAGATATTCCTATATATTTACTCATTCGACAGTGGCGTTGGATGTAGGAGTTCACCCTGAAATCGAAGGGTTGACAGTTCAAGCCCCGACTATGAATTTCAGTGTCGTTGTGTCCTTGGGCAAGACACTTCACCTGCATTGTCTACTGATGGTGGTCAGAGGGCCTTGTGGCGCCAGTGTACGGCAGCCCCGCATCTGTCAATGAGCCCCAGGGCAGCTGTGACTACAATGTAGCTTGCCACCATCAGTGTGTGTGTGAATGGGTGAATGAATGTAGTGTAAAGCGCTTTGGTCAAGTCTCCAGACTTGAATAAAGGCACTATATAAGTACATGCCATTTAACATTTACCATACTCATAATTCCCATGTCTCATAATTATTAAAAGTCTTTTTCAAGACAACCATTCGATATAGTAAAATCATACAACATCTAAGCAAATTTCATCTCTGTTTGCTGAACCTTTTTACTTCAGTTAGTATAATGTTTCTCTCAACTCAAAGAAAATGTTTATCATAGACAGTTCCAGTTCAGGCAATGATTTTTTTGGAATTAAAGATTCAAAAACTCTAACAACAAAACTTTATCACTACTTCTGTCTTCTCTAGGTAGATGTTTGTTTTTCTGACAAGCGGGAGGTATGCAGGTGTTGTTGGATTGGGAAACCACATTAATGATGTAATAATTTACTTCCAGTCATCAGAGTAATTCTTCCCACCTGAGAGGTTGGTAGTTTTTTAAATATTTTGCTGGCCTGCATTATTCTTATGCAAGAGTGCACACACAAGTACATACACCTGCTCAGCAGAAAGCAACCAAACACCTGCATCTTCATGACTCCTGAGGTCTGCCCACATTTCTCCAATGGCTAGAGTAATTCCTCTTCTTTCCTCTTTTCTCATTTCCACCTGACTTGCAGCTTGTGGGACTTGAACACAATTTGATGACCAATACCAAGCTCCAGCAACTACACGTAGACACACAAAACCTCTAGGAGGCTTTTGTTTCTTCTGGATACTTCAGAGTTGGTATTAAAAACAGCCGAGAATTAGGATAGTCTCTGCAATATAATGAGGTCAACAGATCAGGAATAAAAGTAGAACAGTCCTAGACAAATAAAACTCAACTAAACCAAACAACTATGTACACAAAAAAATTAATAAAAGAAATCAATGTAATCAAAGACAAGGTGGCATTATTTAACCGTTTGGCAAGGGTTTTATGTTTGAGAAAAAAGATTTATATTAAAGAGTTTGGGATGAGAACAAATTAGCATGTAAGCAAGTTAGGTGCTAGGTTAAGGACTAAGTCTGGATTGCATGTCATTGTGGGCTTGTAGTGGTTTGGAGAGGAGAGTAAACATTAGATTTCCCCAGTTTAAAAAGTCTACCCTGTACATTGGTCCTCATTATTCAAAATTACCACCATAGCTAATGGCATAGTGGTGTATGGTAAAGTCAATGTCTTGATGCCATTAGTTGGGCTTGGGTAACTTTCATCCAGTGTTATATAAAACAATAACAGAGTCCACATTAAAAGAGATTAAAAAGAAGACAAATTTCAACAAGAAAGATGTTCCTGGTTCTTAGTTTGAACACCATCAAGGGTGCCTCCTTATACGTTAGTCATTTTGATTGAGAAATCTTCTCAGGTGTGCAGCAATATGGGACAGCCCAGCCACCACCAAGGACCGCCAAAGATCTGCCACTAGAGGGTGTAACTGCTGTTGTTGATGAGACATTCACCTCCTGCTTTGACTGCTAAGCAGCGTGCTGTTCAGGCTATCTTCTTCTGAATTAAATGTTGTTTTTTTTCTGTGATATCTCTGTATCTAAGTAACTCTAACTGTCCAGAGCCACTTTAAACCATAGCACCTTCTGCTACACTTCTCTACTGAGCACATGTCGCTTTTACACGGTTTCAATTCTGGTAGTAAGGGGTAGCTAGCCTAAGCTAGCGCTAGCTTAACATAGTGCTAGCGCTTACTATAGCTATTGCTTTACTCTCTCCCTCGACTCTGTTCCAACTCTTACTTCTACCTCTCCTCTCTCCCTCTCTCTGTGTCAGATGTTCATATTTTCTTCTGCCTCCTTTAGTGATAATGGTATGTGTAATAAGTGTAGTATTGTTTTAGCTTTGGAGGTGATGGTGTCAGAGTTAGAATCCCAGCTTTGGGCTTTTGAACATCCAGGAGTTAGAGTAGGCGCATCTGTTAAGCCACCAAGAGAAGGAACACCCCCTTGTAGTTGTCCTCTAAAAGTGCCTGAGCAGCCAGGCAATTCAGTAACAGTACGCAGAAAGTGTAGTCGGTGATCTCTGCCCACCTGTCACCACCAACCCGTCCACGTTTCAAACCCACTCTGGTCCCTTGCAGCTCCATAGACATGCAATTAGAGACACCAGGGACCACAATCAAATGTTTGCCGGGGGCCAGAACGGGCAACATCTAATCCTACCTGAAACTGCTGGCTAAGGATAAGGTTAAATACAGTAAGATTGTTACTCACGCTGGTGGTAATGACAATGTTGTGGCGTGTGGCTTCCATCTAGTCCTCACCTGCTGGTCCACTTTCTCCCTTGTTAGGCTGTGTATCCTTTCCTGGGTAAGCTACCTGTTTAGATTTTAATTTACATGAATGAAAGGTTTTCTGATGGGTTTTCTGGTGCAGGGTTGTCTTTGAGCTCCAGCGCTTTGGATGCTCTCCTGTCTTGTTTTGCAGGTGTTTTTTTGGGCCGCTCTCAACAAAACCTGTTGCTGCTTGGACAGGCTGAGCATGCGGGACATGACTCCTCTGGCCCCATGAAAAGGCATATGAAATTGGACAATGAAAATTTGTTCCACTGTTTGAAGGGCTTGTTTTTGTTCTTTTACCGTTTGTTTGCTTATTATTGAAATTACTAATGTGTTTGCTTTTGTTTTGATTTACTAATTTGTTTCCTTTTGCATTGCATGTTTGGTTTGTTAATTTATTTTTTGGAATAATTTAAATTTCCCTTATTTCCTATGATCCCTTTTCTTTCCAGGGACCAAGTAGTAAGCCTGAAGCCATGTTTTAATACAGAGAAATGTGTTAATTAAATAGTTTAATAAAATAATGTGGTGTCCTGAAATGGGACAGATGGACCGAGTATTCAAGGAGAGTCAGCCAGTAGGAAAGTTCAAAGCATTTATTAAATAAAAACAAACAAAAACTAAAGTGGAGTTGCTAGGTTCTGCGGCTTGCAGATGCTGAAAACAAAAAATGATCTGGCCATGATAGCTGGAACTCAGCCCCAGTATAAGGGAAAACTGACAGGTGGATGAGATGAATGATAATTAGGAGCTGGAAAGAGTGAAGCAGATGAAAGGCATGAGTGTTCTGGTGCATCTAGTTAAAAAATTCTTGCATGGTCATTGAGACATGAGTGTTTTCTTTAGCTTTAATAGTGGTAAGATTTTGGGTGTGCTGTATAATTTCCACAATATACGGTGAAAAGTTCTGCAGATGTCATCATGGTATTTTGATTTACAAAATGTATACCAAGCCTTGGATAGTCTGTCAGGCTCTATAGCAATTGCCAAGTGGGTAGCAGGGATGTGTAACTGAGGCTAGGATTTTCTATGCCAGGTGTCTGAGAAAACACTTCTAGGAAGACTCGATTGTCTCAGCATGCATATATGCCCTATCCTGCTGCCATTTCCCACTAAACGACTATAGGTTTGACAGCCTCAACCTACCTGTTGATATTAGCAGCAATCACAAGCTAAGCACATGTTAAATTGTATCCTTGATTCATTTTAAATCAGTGTTAGGTGAAGGATTGGACTATAGGCAGCAAGGCTGTGTCAAAACAAAAAAAAACTAATTGGGTCAATGAGTGGTACTAAGAAGTTACGTTATTCTAAAGGTGAAATGATAGGGTTGTGGGTGGACACTGCTCTACATATGCTATCTATGTTATATTATCTTCCAAGGTTTGTAAGACTGCTAAGAGATTTTTTCAAACCAGAGAGAAAACGGTCTACTCACGGGGAGTCAGATAACACTACCAGTTCTCCCTGCAGAAATACTATATAATTAACTATGAAGATTAGAAGGAGATGTTGACCTATTGATAAGTGACTGTTCTCTAAATAAACGTGTTATTAGAATGTTGTTGATTTTTTACAGAAATGTTTTCATCAATCTGAATTTTCCCCCCAAACAACATCCATTTATTAAAACAATCACCGGTGTTTTTGACAGCCATCTTACAGTAGATTTAGTTTTAGTCTTCAGGAAGAAAACTTAGTTGTATTTTATTAATTGCAATATGTGATAGTTTTAGTCGACTAAAACTAAAAAAGTTTTAGTCTAGTTTTAGTCAGTTTTATGTTGTAAAAAAAGTTAACCTTTACAATTTCGAATAACAGTCAGAGTATTTACAGCTGACAGCTCTTGCCTAGATACAATTGCTGGGTATAGAATGCTGCAGTGCAGTTCATTATTGCTGTTGGGCAGAAAACTTTGATTTATAGAGTTCAAATAAACTTTTCTTATGAATTAATGCCATACTTTATGAAAAACTATCTCACAAAAGTTGTGAAAATAGCAGATCTAGTTCAACTCACATTGGTTAATATAGCAGACAGACAAGCTAACAAAGTGTACAATAAAGGAATGTTTTTCTACCCCCAGTTCCACATAGTCCGTCTGCGCTCCACTCTGTCCCACTCACGTACGTCATATGGAGTACTTGTCTGTCATGTTAATCAATGAGAGCTGTTCCACACCCACCGCTACTTCAAGCACGTCACCGTTCTAGTACGTATTCTCTGTCCCTCACCGTCAAAATAAGGAGCCAAGCTATTTTTTGGTCCGCTCCGGTCCGGCCAGGTCAAGAACTTCAATTGCAATCACACAAAACAGGAAAAAGAACAGCGAGAAGATCCGGTTTGTCAAATTTAAATATAGTAACGACAGATTGGTAACTATAAATTATAGCATAATTCTTATATATTATAAATTAATAACACTTTTTATTTGATTTGATTTTATAGGATGCAAACTATCAGTTCTTCAACATACCAGGAAGCAGATTTCTCATCTTCATCAAAATATCTATTTTATACCGAGGGGCTTAAAAGTATTATCAAATCCAGTCAAAAGAAACTTCTTATTGCAGGAATGGATGAAGAGATGCTGAGTTTGTTACAAAAATCTAAAACAAAAAGTTATAATCTTTGGACCAGAGTCTTTAAAAAAGAAGCTGATTAGTCAGTCACTTCATTTGAATGGGATTAAACTGATTTCAGATAGTAAAGTAAAAAAATCTTGGTGCTATTTTTGATCAGGACCTGTCATTTAAATCGACATATCAAAAATGTTTCTAGAATTTCCTTCTTTCATATGCCAAGTTTTGATAATCATGGACATATGACTGTTTGGCCTTGGTAATTATAGACACAACAATTTCTTTATGATTCCTTGTAAACACTGCATGAATTTCGATCCATGCTTTCGAAGGTAATTGGCTGGGGGAAAAGATCTGGAAATGACAAAAAGTAGTTAGCGATGTCAGACTAGATGGTGGGTATAACTGAAGGTGGCTCACAGACAAGCTTGAGCTGGCTTTGCTGCAAATTATTGACTCAGGCTGGCAGTACACAAATGCATGAGTCACTTTTTGTCAGGATTCCTGTCTGTGTGTTTGTGTTTCTGTGTTTGTCTCCCTTCCTCCACCAGGAGGCGCCTGGTTCTGGTCCGCCTCCTCACACACCCGCTGATGGTTTCCTCGTTAACGGAGTGTTCTTAAGCTGCTGACTGCCACTACCTCGACGCCAGAGTGTTCGTCAGTTTTGGGTTCTCTAGCCAAGCTGATTTTTGCTAAGTCAAACTGAGTTCTTGTCAACCTGAGTCTCGGCAGGAAGTCATCCTGCAAACTGGATGTTTCGGACCTTCTCTCCCTGGAAGGATCATCTAAGCTTCAAACTGTTCAGAGGATTTAAACTGGAGGTTTGAATCCACTTCCCCTCGAGATCTTTTGAGCTTCACACTGAGCAAGGGATTCATCTCCACTATGGCCCGTTCAAGTACCGCAGTAAATCTGAGTGGCAGTGAGCTTCTCCATTCACCTACAAACAACCGCATTCTGGGTAAACCCAGTCTGCCCTCCACCAAATCAGACAAACACTGGATCAAATTGCTCAAGCTCAAACTGGAGCAAATTGCTCAAGCTCAAACTCACCCAGTTTGACAGATTAGGGGGCGGGGTTAACGCAAATCAAGTCTCTGTAATCAATTTGCTTCGCCTTAATGTGCAGGGTGAACAATCAGGTGTTAGATAACCGCCCCCTAACTTTGATGGATGAGTTTGACAGATTCTTTTAATGGTTTCGATGCACTGCGACACAGGACCATGAAATAATTAAATGTACACTGAAATAATTATATATATATTTTTTTATAAAATGAAGACGTATTTTATTAAATTAATGACACATTTATATATTTAATTTCTTATTTATTTAATGAATTACACATTTAATTAATAGTTTATCGCTGTATTTATTTATATAATTGTGGCACTTTATATTAGTGACGTGGTTTTAGTTAATGAATGACACATTTATTTATTTAATTCCACATTTAATTAATTATTGACACATTTAATTATTTATTTAATGCTGTATTTATTTATTTAATTTTGGCACTTTTTATCCTCCATACTAACCAACAGGCTGCCACTCCTTGAGTACATTATAATATGTGGTGCTTTGCATGGATAATTTATTGTTAAATGTGAGCGAGTATAGAGCCAAAAATGAGGTGGACCCTTCTGCACACCACAATGATTTATCAAGGAAATGTGCTTTTTTTTGTGCATGCACATGTTTTGACAAATCGGAAATATCTATTGTGTTTGCCATTTCCGGCTTTTGAGTGTAAGAATTCTTCTAGTTTAGATCGAACACAATCTTTATTACTGTTATTGCGTGTTGTAGTTTTCTGATTCTTATGTGCAGAGCAAAATTAAAACTGATGTATATTTAGATTTTTCCAAAGCAATATAGGCCAGACATTGTAAATGATATTTTTTAAAATATGCCCTCCCCTTTTAAAAAGTTTGCCTAGTTACAATTTGTTTAAAATGGAAGATTAGAAAGCATAAAAAATAAAACAATTATCTCCCTAATCCACAAAAGACTAGCTGTTTAATTATTCGATTATACGTAAGCCATCTAACATTTTTACAATTACAAAGGTATTCTCTTAGCAAAAACAAAAAGGCCAGTCCCAGTCAGGTTTATTGTACATGTTATTTACTCTTCTCTTCAAAAGTGGCTTTTAGCTTTTCCTTTTTGTAATGGGGAAGCTAAAAGTGCACCAGGCAAAATGGAAACTAAATGAGGAATAGCACAGAACATGTGGAGAAATATAATGTCAAATGGCAGCTTTGGGTATATCACTTCATGAAGGCTTTGTCTGAATAAAGTTTACTGCAAATTTCCATTTTCCTCTCTTTTCTTTTTTTTACCCTCAGAAAAAAAATAGAAACAGTATAACAATGTTAGTTTCTCTTTTTAACTGTCATTTTGAATGAAACAGGTGTACATTTAAAGTTAAATCAAGTCCATATTTATGGTAACTCTTTTAAAAGAAATATGCTTCTAATATGCAAGGTGAAACCTTGGTTATCTTGTAGCTTACTGCAGATTATCTGGTTGTAAAATATACAACTTCTGCATAAAGGGATTCTCCTCAGCTGCATGCAGTATTTAGCCAACATTCCCAAATTGCAAAATAGTCATTGCACATTGCAATCAAAGTAAATTGTCGTTTCACCCTCAAAAGAAAAAAATAAACAAAAAACAAGACAACCGAAAAATGTTGCATTCCAACATTGGACTTGGACCGAGAGAAGTGTATAATCTAACTCTTATTTGTGACACATTTAAATTTGACATTCACAAGTCTGTCCTGGTCAGCTCCAGGCCACCTGTTATGTCAGTGATGGATGCCAGTGTAAGCTTTCGGCTGCTGGCTGAAATCTACAGCATATGACTGCTATTCAGATTGTAAATGGTTGTGAGTGTGTGTATTTGTCATGGTTCCTTATCATCACCTGCTGCGAGCCCAAGAGCAGGGACCGAACACACACTCATTGTTCATCCTTACACTCAGTCACATTGAAACACACACCCACTCACAGCACAAGCCAATTCAGACCTCTCTTTCTCACCAAACCTTTTTGGTTTTATAATACAAAAATTATTAAATGCCTTGCAACCCAAAACACTGCAGGCTTGTCTTATCTCTTGCTTTTCTCTTACCCATGGGCAATCACTGCTCTATATTAGTTTGCTTTAGAGCAGGTATATTTAATTAAATTACTATTATCACCTCAGGAATAACAACCATTTTCACAAACTCCACTGAACTTAAACTAAGATTTATCAATGACTGCTTTTTCATACTTAGGTTTAGTCAGAAGTTTGATTCTTGACATTCAATATGTTTTATTAGGCACTGCCCAAGTTCTTTTTAACTTTTTTAAAAACTAATCATAGAAAGTGCATATACAAACCCAACAGCTAATATGAATGCAGTTTTTAATATCAAGAGAGTATCCTTTTGTGGAAACACTTCTAGTTTACCACATGCCTATAGGAGGATAAACACACAGTTTAACAAAAACTCAGGTGAGCTTGCATATTATTGCTTTACAGCATGTAAGCAGATAAACTGTCTACTTTTAAGGGTAGGCTAAAAACACTTCTTTTTGATAAAGCTTATAGTTACAGTGGCTCATGTTGTCCAGAGCTATATCTATTGTTCAATATGCTACTATAGGCTTAGACTGCTGGAGGACATAGGGACACCCTTTTCATCATTCTGCTTCATTCTATCTCTATTCTTCCTCTCTGCAGAATGTGTTAGTTCAATCTCTAATATTAATCTCTCTCTCTGCTTTTTCTCATTATAGTAGCTATATCTGGTCTGTTCCTGTTTGGCTGTGACACCATCCTGGAAACAAATATCTGCTGTGCTGCTGCCATCAACACCTTTGTTTATAGATGTTGGAGTTTATTTTCAGTGTAGTTCTTTTTCTCTGACTGTGACTAAATGGAAGGCTCTCTTCATCCTCTGACATGGGAGCTGGCTCGGAGCTCATCTGCCAGTGGAGCTGGTTGACAGTTGCTTTTTGTATCTCTGCTTCTTTTTCTATGTCTGCTTCGGTCTCCATGAACCCCAGTCAGCCTCGGCAGATGGCTGCTCACACTGGCGCTTGTTCAGCTGGAAGTTTCTTCCTGTTAAAAGGAAGTTTTCCTCTCCACTGTCGCTACAAGCATGCTATGGTGTGATGGATTGCCTTCGCCTTTCACTGTAGGATCTGGTTGAAATGTCACTTTTAAGTACATTGAGATAACATGTGTTGTGAACTGGCGCTATATAAATGAACTGAATTGAAACTGAATTGAAAGAACACACACACGTGCTGTTTAATGAGAGAGCTGCACATTACCTTTTGGTTCACTTCTTCTGCTCCAACATTCTGTCAAAGGAAAGGGATTTCCAGCAGACATGATGTGTGGTCTTTATTGAAGGGAGGAAGAGGTACTTTCAATGCATGCTCTTGAATAGTACTGTATCGTATTTTGTGTCTTCTGCTTTGAATTTAATAGTATTTTTCAGAATGATTCCTTGTTACAAGAGCATATCTTGCAGCATTTAAATGTGACACTTTTCCCAAAGATCTATATGTATTTTCTGCTGGTGGCAAATATAAGAGGTTACATTGTGGAGGTTTAATTTACAAAATCCATCAATCCAAAACATTAGAGCATCATAAGTAAATCATTAACCATCTCTATAGGTAAGTTTAATGCTCTTCTGCAGACTCATTGGTTTTATTTCCCTTCTTTTCTTTTTTTTTCTTTTTGTAAAGATAAAACCAGAGTGGCTTTATTTAAATGATTAGTTTGTTAGAATTCTGTGTTAGCTTTTATTCATCATGTAAAATATAATGTTATTAAGTAGCTGTATTTTGGAATGATTATTTTTTGGGGGAAAGGTTACCATTATAAAAGTATTCTAAACTTTGAAAACATATATATTGTTCCAGACAATGCGAAAACATTCCTCTAAAGCTTTGTTATAGTTTCCTGTACTTTTAAACAGATACTGTAAAAAATGCTGCTATGATTTGTAATTTTTTTCAGGCTGTTTTGAGCACAGAGAAATACAGCTCTTTTCCTCCCCTACATATTAATAGAACAAAAAAGCTTATTTCTTGGAAACAGAAATCTTAATTTCTTCCTGAACGGTGATGGTTGGACATTCTCAATATGTTTGGATTTGAGCACATTAAAAACTCATATGGCAACTTTAGGTATCAAGAAATTGCACCCAGGATAAAAGCAACCTTTGGAGGTCCACAGTGATTGAAATTAAGATATTTGAAAAATTCATATAAAATCTTCATAAAATAACAATTGCGATTATTATTTTTTCTACATCTCTAATTATATATTTTTTTCTTTTTGTTTAACTGCTTTAATGACCATACATTATACATACATTATGCAGCATGGAGAACATTATGCATTATTGCATAATTTTCCTTTAACAATCAATATATATAGCCTTCTGCAAGCCTCTTTGCTCCTCTCCCATTAGTTCTGCAATGTCATTTACTTCAGTGACCCAATAATACCTTTAAGCTGTGTCAGGGTTCAGCGATACTCAGTGACAGAAACGGACTGAGCTGTTAATCTCCCCAACCGATCTTCCCAGACAGACTCACTCTGTCACAGATACCCTGAAGCAGAAGTCCCTGCTTCTCCTCCTTTCCCTCACGAACACTGACAGGTGAAAAGAGTGGATGGGTCTTATATGTGGCTATCTCTTTAGATCTGTCTCTATGAGGGTGTGCTAGTCTCACAAAGTCTGTCAAGGTCAGTTTAAGCTTTGAGTGTCAGCGCTTTAAAGCACTGGTGTCTTAACAATGAATAACCTCATCAAGGTCTTTCCAGCATTTTTAAAAAGCTGTATTTACTGATGTAAAATGTTTTGAAATATCTGTTTAGCAAAACTTGCAAGACAGAATTTTCAAAGCAAAATGTGTTTTTCTTTAATCGTTTTGTTTTTACTTATTTTGAAGAAAAAAAGTGCTGAATAAAATCCTGAAATGAGTGATGCAAAAAGTACAACAGACAAAAAAATCAGAGGAAAAAAAATAAAAAAATAAACTGCCAGCAATCGAATGTTTAGAAGAAAGTAGGCAATTCAGTTTCATTAAATACTTAATTTGATTGAAAAAATGTCTGTTGAAACATAAGGGCAACCATTAAGATGCTGAAATGGCTAAGAAGAAAAAAACAGCCTCACACTGATTGGATGCAAAACCTTTTAAGTCCATTAATGAAGAACTTTAATTTAGCTGCTAGAGAACTTTTTATGTGACCTTCTTGAGTGACCTCCTGCAATATGTTGAGCGCTGTTTGAGCAGAGGGGGCATAAACACCTCTTCAAGGGAAATTAATATTCACTGAGGATGCTGTCCTCCGCTGTACTAATCTGCATGAGATCTGACTTCCTTTCATTAATCAAGACGAGTATGCCCCTGTGCATCATCGCTGTTTACCTTCTAAGTTTGTTGTTTACCCAGCCTGTTGACTAGAGGCAAACAGTATAAATCACACAACAATACATGACACAACTTATCTACCCCCCCTGGCTCCCACTGTGTTGTATGACTGAAAAATATATTCACAGTTTTTGGAAACAAATGATAAGGCAGAATTTCAAGATAGCACCTGCGCTATGAATTTGAGTGGACTAAGGATGAAAAAGCTGGTTAGTTAAAGCCCCATGGAGAAAATCACATGAAAATCAAAATTGAAAAAAGCAGGATGACTTGGTACATAACATGTCACTCTATTTGTGGAGGTTCTAGATCTGTAACATAATCAGACAGTGATGCATTTAGTTATAGGGTGATAGATTTTTTCCCCCTCTTTTTTGCCTGGTCAAGTATGTTTTTTCAAAATCTTTGATATTCTTTATTCGATTTAATCGAAGATCCATCCATCCATCCATCCATCCATCCATCCATCCATCCATCCATCCATCCATCCATCCATCCATCCATCCATCCATCCATCCATCCATCCTCCCAAAATGTATTTTTTTTTCTGTTCCTTTACATTCAATGGAGTTTTACTACTTAAAATGATTCATTAGATTTGAGACAGATTACTTTCACATATTGAAAAATGAGCTGTTCATAAATTAATTCACTATCTTGATCAATATTAAAGAAATACTCTGCTAAGTAAGCTACTTATTGCTTAAACAACTGTCTAACCTCTCTTAGCAGTAATACTTTTTTCAACTGTAGAACTGACATTTGCTCAAACTCAGGTGGGTTGCGATGTTGACTGATTGCAGAAACCTGAATCATTATTTCTGCATAACTTGCACTGTTAAACAAAGTTCTTATTCCTCTCCATGTGTAAAGGACAAGGAACAAACATATTTCTTTAATCTTTTTTAAAAACTTGGAGGTCCCAAAACTTATCAATAAAATGCTGAGACATTCAACAATCGTAACCCCAGAACAGTTTGATGTCATATCACGTTTCTGTTTGCAAAAAACAATGCTTTAGCTTTTTCCCAGGGTAGCTGAAAAGCAAAGCCTGGGATTATTTTATATGTCTGCTCTAATTATTCATTATTATTGGATCTGTCCTCTTCTGTGATAACTTCACATTATCTACATTACTGGACTCCATTAAAGATTATAATTAATGATTCTTTTATTTGATAATTTATCAAGGACTCATTAAATACAAATCCATTCCTTGTTCATTTTTCTTTTATTTCATGAGAAAGTAGAAATTATTAAATCATTAGGTATCTAATAAAACATGGTCAGATGGTATTTCAAATTAAAAATGAACTCATAGTTAAATTATGCATCGTCCCTCGTTTGTTTCACGGTAACTACTCTAAATTGTATTTTCTTGTTAAATTATAAGACAATTTTATTTTACCATCTTGCTTAAACATTCTTAACAATTATTTTTATATGTAATATATATAATATATATATATGTATTTACATATATATGGGTATTTATATATAAAAAGATACTTTAATAATACTAACATTAATTATATGTATTATTACAATTATTAGTAGTAATAATAGTAGAAGTAGCATTTTGTTGAGATATTGCAAAATGTTGAATTTGAAGTTAATTCTTTTAGATTAATATGTTATATATCTATTGAACTATTTTGGTTTTGGCAGTCCAATCAGGCTCTGGGTTAAAAAAGAAAAAAAAAAGTTTTAGGAAGATAATCTTAGATTTCAAAACAATTTTTTTTTTCCTATTTTACCAGAAAGTTACAGTTTAACATTTGACTTTAGAGTGCTTTGGAATTGAGTTAGATCTATTCAAAGCACAGGTTGGTACAGGAAGTCACAGTTAATGTGCTAATGAGAAAGTTTTGGCTGTGTTGCTCAAGGCTTCCATGACAGACAGAGAGAGCCAGCCAATGTCATTTGTCACTCATCACTAAGCAAGAAGAGATTTTAGTTCAGTGTGATGTTTCCCTCTTCACTTCCTTTTGTATTAAGGAAGGTCAACTATGCAAAGCTGCTTGATTGAATAAAAATAAAGAATCAAAGAAGAGGGAAGAGGCTTATAGAAACAAATTTACCTCTTTCAAAAAAGGCTTGCCATACAGGGTCAACACAATTATGATTATCATGGTGATTATACTCATGATGATTATTATTTATATATGTACATAGTGAATTGTCATAAAATCATTTTTATCTTAAACAAATAATCATAATAGTTATTTGTGAATTATGATTCACATTTTTTTGTTTTAAGATATATTTGCATATATTTCGGGCTTCAAATAATAAAAAAACAAATTTTTAAGATTAGCAACATAAGTAATGTTGCACATCATGCAACCAACTTTGCTCTGATTGATGAGAAGTTTGTACAGCAATTATTACGCGCAAAGCAGATCGTGATTGTTTGTTTCTGTTTTTCTTTTTCTAAATTGTAAAACTGTCACTATGCAAAAATTATCATTTTATTTTTTAAATGATAACATAAACTCACAATATGGAAGAAAACAAAATCCTTTATTTATGTTTTTTTCTTATGACATTAAAGAATAATATTGAGGTGGATGATACGGCTCACATAGTTTTATCTGAAAAATATTTGTGTCAAGGCTTTTCTATCATTCGGATGCTAAGGGAGTGAAATGTAAAAATCATTTTTAACCAATTATGGCAGTAGAACCTTTTTCTGTGTAAGTTCTGGTTTAGCTGTCATCTTATTAATCCATTGCATCCCTGAGAGAAATCCGCACTGAGTTTTGTAATTAAAAAAAAGACGGGACGAAAACAGATCCAGATGGAAGGATGCCTGAGACACAACATGGAGACGATATCTCCTCCGGTGAGTTTTACCTTTAATAAACTAATAAATTAGCAGCCCCACATTTATTACTCTAGAAAAGGAATTAAAGTATAAATTTCTCCCTTTTACCTTTGATATGTTCTCTCATTAAGAAGGGGCAGAAATTGCACCGCCTGCTGCTTGGTGTTCTCGGAGCAATTGTTCTTTTACAGTGTTGTGCTTTCAAGGCAAGAGTGTAATCAAAATCCTGAGCCTTGCAATTAGAAACAATGGCTTTCCCCATCCCTGTGTGGGCATCTGCTAAACAGAGCACAGAGGGGGAAAAAAAGGCGGAATGAGTATATTGTGTCTGCACCGAACAGGAGCAAGTAATCTGGTAAGTATTGTATGTGCATCACACACTCCACAGACCACTGGCTGTGAATAGCCTATGCTCTGTGAGCCGACTTCAAAGTTCTTCAAATAATTTTAAAATGGTTCTTAAATGTAATTATGCTGCAGGATTTTACAGACTTCAAAGGAGAGCATAGTCAGGGGGAGAGGGAGATGGCTATGTCTTTTGATTGACATGCAAATGCCAGATAAATTCAAAAACAAAAACGTCAGCCTTGATTTAAATGATTGTACCTGAACTTTGGAAAATATCTCACATGGTTTAAATCTACATATGAACATATACACTGTCAGACACAGACCATATTACCTGACAAATTATTACTCAACATGTTACAGTATATCAAAGCTGGTGATTTAATTTTGTATTCTGCACCTTCATTTTCTGTTGTAAAAATACTGCAGAGGAAATCTGGAAGACCCTTGAATAAATCAGGACATTGAAATTAAAATATTCCCGAATGGAGAAATGCTTGCTGTTGCTCTGTGACTTGAGTGTGTGCTGTCAAACCTTTGACTGCTGCTCATTTTCTGTGGTTCACTACAGTTTTAAAACAAGGTATTTTGGTAAAGGGAAACTTACTGCTTGGCTTTCACTTTTCTCCTTCGCTTTTTATAGCAGGCCCAGTGGAATAATCAAAATCATATGTACATTGAGGTGTGTAGAACACAATGAACCATGATGGTTGTTAAATTTGGTCCAGTTGACCAAAATAAAAAAAAAAAATTATATATATATATATAATATATATATATATATATATATATATATATATATATATATATATATATATATATATATATATATATATATATATATATATATATATATATATATATATATATATATATAAAGGAATAGGTGATTCAGAAGTTTTTTTTAAAACCCCATAATTTGCAGCTTAGCCAAAAGGAGAGTAAAGAATTTTGCAAACAACCTGCGAGTTCTTGTACCTTGGCTGGATTTGAAAATGTTTTACAGATTAAGGGTCAGTTTCAGTGAGTCTTTTTTAGAGAACTTTGTTTATATGATTAAATTACATTAGATTATATCAACAATAAGGAATGAAATATACAAAAAGCACACAGCAGAATATTTACTCAAGTATGTATGATTAAAAATGGATCTGTTTGTCTTTGACAAAAAATAAAAAATAAGGGGCCCTATTTTAATCCATAATGGTTTACACAAATATAAAAAAAAATTACAAATTATATTAACAACATTTATTTATTTGTAGTGAATTTATACCACTGAAACTAGGATATCATGTAGATTCATTAAAAACAGAGACTTTTTAAGAACTCTTTTTTACTGAATTAAAATAATCATGGTTAAAAATATGGTGTCTTTGAAAAGAAGAATACCACACAGGATAGTAAAAATTTTTCGAATAAAAAATATTATTTCATGGCCTACACAATCGTTAGGAAGACTGCTGAGATGACATATGTAGCTCATAAACACCCATTACACAAGGGATCAGCTGTATTAAGCTGTTCAGGATAAGGCAGTATAGTTGCAACGAGTCAATATATAAATTAATTGAATCAATACATTTTATAGGGCTTTCTTTTGAAAGAATAATGCTAGCAATGTTGAATTCTGTTAAACAGTAAAGTAAACTGTTAAAATAATATAATGGGTTAGGGTTAAATGTGTTGGTTTTCTTTTTAATTCAGTGGAAATTGTAGTTTATTTTAAAACAGTTTACTTTTCTTTGTACAGCTGTTGGAAGGGTTGGTTGAGGGAGGGGGGAGTGATTGGAAAGAAAAAAACATTCTTGTAAACCAAAAGCGGGACAGCAAGAAAAGTTTGGCAACCACTACTATGTAATATACAACTGTGTGTTTTTATATTCAAATACTGTAATAAATCATCTTTCAACAATATTCTTTTTCATTGACATGCACCTGTTCTTTTAAAAGCAATGTGGCTCAGAGGACTGTATTTTGTGTGGTATGTGTACAAGATGTGTAAAGACGTTTAATGAAAGTAAATATTTCATAGCAAGATGGATTTTATTGAAACGGTATAATAAAAAGTTATTTAATGAACAAATAAAAAGACAAATTAAAAATGCAAAATTGTTTTACAAATGGCAGAATAGATAAATCTAAAATTCTACTCTGTTTCTCTAGAAAGCACATGAAAGCTATTTAATGATTGAGCGTTCATCGTGCTGTCTCTTCTTTTCTTTAAAATCATATTGAAGTTTTTACATGGCTGCAATCCTTTCATTCCAAAAACACTTGAGAAAACATGGAGTGGGATAAAGGCATCTCCTGGTGGTGTCAAGAATTTCCATGTAGGCGGTGAGTCAGTGTAGAAATTCTCATTTGTTTCAACAATGGGAGCCGTTGAACACAAATAATTTTGATTGAATGCTGGAAGAGCTCAGCAGTGACTGAATCTGCTGCGGATTCTCACATTCTCACGCTGGAATCTCAGCATCTGGAATTGGGGAGGCGGGAAGCTAACACCACCTTACCGAGGGCTCTCTTTTTCTTGTGTTATTACACAAGGAGAAAACTTTGCAGTTTCTTCTTGTAATTTGAACAGCAAGCCTCAAACACACAGCAAGATATGCCATAGCAGTGCAGCTTTCATGGCAACACCTTTTGTTTTGCTATTCTGTCCTCTGCTTGTTTGTGCTGCTTCTTTGAAAAGCATGCCAACAGTCTGATTTGCTCCAATACTCAAGGCCTTAGCATTTATTTCTGGGAGAAAGTCTCACATTGGAGAATAAGTAAGGAACACTTAGTCTGAATCACATTTAAGGGGGAAGTTTTTTTCTACGGCTTCGAGGTTATTTATTTATTTACTTTTAGCCGTCACGCATTTTAAAACTAAACAAGTGCCTAATATATTTGAAACACACAAATCAATTATGATCTTGATGCAGAAAAAGAATAGATCTACATCTCCACATTGTCAAGCTTCATGACAGTGATGTCATGGAGGCAGACATCCAACTTATTTGATTTATTTGCATAGCATTTAAGAAAAATATTTACACTGAAGATTTTCTCAAACATACACTTTCAAATATTCTTTTAATAAATTCCCTTTTTTTCCTTCTCTTTGTTTTTATGGTTACATTTGTGGCTTCATTTTTCCTAATCCAGAGAGTTGTCTCAGTAAAATCATAATCAGAGACCATTTCGATTGTGATGCTCGGTATTAAATTCAATTCTTAGGTACCATCTGCATCCCTGTGCAATTACATGTACTGTATGTTCCACATATTCTTGATTTGTAATATTGGAAGGATAGGGAACCAGACGGGGCCATTTACAGCGAGCAGAGAGGGAGACACTGAGGTGCTCAGTTCAGGCCAATGTGTTTCAGATAGAATTAGGCTGCAATGAGGTGAAGCGTGATTGAGTGTTGATTTAAAGCAGCTGGGTGCCTTGGACTTGGTCCATGCTGGAGCATGAAAGACAGCTTGCAGAACAAGTGCAGACATGTAAAGCTGCACATACAAACAGCCCCAATCAGAGGATCTCCAAAAAAATACACTTCACATACAACAAAATTAATCAAATAGTTTATGGTGTTAGGTGAGCATGTGTCTTCACTCACTGTAGGAGGTCATAGTCCGTAGGCAGAATTAGTTGCAGATCTTTTCTCTATGAATACTGTGTGGAGCATTCCTCCGCCTCCCACAGAAATGCATTTTTCCAGTCATGCTCTTTGCACTCCAACATTGCTCCTCTTTTCACGAAATGGAGCTTAATAGGCTGGCTTCATGCACTAAAACCTTTCCCACATGCCTGCTGTATCGCTGTTCAGCTGTGTGACCAGTTGTATGATCTGGCTGAGCTCTGCGTTACTTTCATCAGTAACTAACTCCATCTATAAAGGGATATTGGCTCATCTAACACACAGAGGCAGCTTTTTACCGACCTTGAAAATCTAAACCGACAAGGCAAACAAATGACAATTAAAATGCTGATGATGTTAATTAAACACTGTGTCTAGGACCACTGTAATGCTGCGGCTGATGAAGACCTTTTAGTTAATGAGATATACAACTTGATTATGGATGGAGACGAGGAGCCTTCTAGTCAGGGTGAGTGGTGTTTGTGTGCACACTCCGCCGTTGTCATCAGCTCTTTATATCCCCTTGATAGCTTTTACCACCAATACCGACGCAGAGATTTATGATCATCACAAACTTTTTGCTTTTATCAACTTTATCAGTTTATCGTTAGGGGAATGATGCAGCAGTTGGGCAAACTGCTGCGGTTTTGCATGACAAACCCCCCTCCCCCACAATGGCCTTGTTTTCTGGCTTCCTGAGAAGGCTATAGATTTCCATTACGTTCCTTAACATCTTATAGTAGAAAAATGGGTGATAATAATAAGTGCTGTTTTTTTTTTAGCTACAGGGTACAAAAAAATCAGTTGGATTTACTTAGAGAGGAATGATGCAGGTCAAGGGGCCTAGAAGCATCAGATTCTTCAGAGAATTGTAGAGATATAATTGAGCCAATTATCTTACCAAAATAACAAAGACATATTGGGATGGTGTGTCGGTAAATGAAACGAAGCAGTGAAAAGGGGAGCTTGCTAACACAGGCGCATCTCAAAGGGCCACATTATTCTGTGGTCAGACAATGTCCTAAGTCCATTCCTGGGTCTTGGAAATGTTAAATTAACAAATGAGAGCAATTTTTCAAGGGTTCATAATGAGCGCATGTTTCAGAAGGGCACTTCAGGCAGAGGAAGGGAAGTCAGCTGTCATCCTTTGTGGACTCTAACTATGGAGGTAAGCAATACAAATGGGCTCTCTATTATAATGAGATGTTAGCCAAAGTATCACATGGAGCTTTTAATCGTCCGTATCATGCTCTGTGGGAAGATAAAGTGAGATAACAAGCTAAGTGTTGGAGTTCAAAGGAAGTCTTGCAGAGAGAATCACACTGTGAAGTCGGGTGTATATGTGCTTGCCCCTACATAATTAATCAGTTTCAGTGCTATTTTATGAAAATGGCACTGAAAATATAAAATTTGCAATATATTTGTGGGATTAATCATATCTCATTTCACAAGAGAAGCGATCAATTAGGCTTAGGGAAACTGCCGCTAGACTTTATAAATACTTTTTTTCATGCTGATTCTGACATAGGTTCAACTTTAAAACAACCTGACTGTCTTGACATAAGTTTACAGAAATATGAAGCAGTATTATAAAGTTGGAAAGGTCAGTATTGTGACCACACCGCTTGCATACACCTTAGGGAGGGGCTTTCTTCCTCAACAGCTTCCTCCCCATGTATTAACAATAAATTAATGGACTCTTGTAGCACTCAGCACTCAGTCAGTGAGTGGCACCCCATTGATTTCAAGGTGTACTTTTGTCCATATATGGCTTTCTGAATAACCCTTTAAGGTGCAGGAAGAGTGCTCAGACAGGCAACCACAAGGATGAAGCTCTGTCTGGATAAATATTTCAACACTTGGACTTTGCTTATTGATTGGAGCAGTAATTTCCACACATGCCACCCAGGGGAGACAGGCACTAATGATGCTGGTTCCACCATGTCCAGCCAAGGCTTTCCCACAAAGACATATTCCCAGGTCTTGAGCCTGTGAATTATAGGATAAAACATTAACAGCTTCAGAGAGTGTTGCATGCTTCTTTTTTCTCCTTCACGAACTAAGTCTGGTGTCTTGCAGATGCAAGCTCCAGCAAGGGTAATGGCATCCTTGGTTTAAAGCCAAACTGCCTTGTGGAAGAACACGTAGCGGGAAAAGTTTTCAGCAACCTCTGACTTTTAAAAGAAGTTCCTGATAGTTTATGATGTGTAAAACTGTAATTTGTTAGACCCTACAAACGCTATCAAAGGACTCAATTATTGTCATTTAATACTCTATTGACAATAAACAGTGTCGTAGAACACATTTATCTCTCTCTCTGCAATACCAGCCTCGAAATTGCCAAGACTTCAACCATGCACCATCTCACATTAAGTACATAGCATCATTTTCTATTATCTTAACGCCGGTGGCATTGCCATTGCAGATGCAATTGCCCAAAGCACTCCAATAGCTTGTCCCTTTTTTTGCCTCTGGCAGTGGAACCACTCTAAATCCCAGTTGTTTGTATGCATATCTTCAACAGTGCCCCTCTAAAAGGGAGTTGTATTGTACTTGTGTGTCCCCCATGGGCTCCATAAAGAGTAAAATATCTCACTAAGATGCTGCTTTCCCACTGTGAGAATAGCAGTTTAATATATGTTGCTGTGTCTCACATTCTCCAGGGTTATGAGGTGATGAGAGCTAGTTTCCCACCTGTGGGGCAACGGAAACAATTTCTGCTAACACCGAGGCAAGTCAGCCCAACTCAAGCAGCAGGATAGCAAAGAGGAGGAGCGCTGCTGTTACTCAGACGTGCTAATTACCTCTCCAGTAATGTGTACTGTAATTCCGCCCATATCTCCCTTCTCTCCTTGGCCTGGCGCCTTATGCTATCAGCATAATGAGAGCATTACTTTTTATTCTGAATACCTAAATATCTCCTTAAGTGATCGATAATATGCATCATCATAAATCATATCAGGGATTGGTTGAAATTATTCCAGAAGTCAATACTCTGTGCCGCAAAATACATCTGAGAGGGACTAATGGTGAGATATAGCTGCCTTTGGGGATTTATGAGAGGTATATTCATACATGCATGCAGTGCAAAGTTTCTCACCCTCGACCAGGACTCATATCATTATATGACTGAGGGACTTTTCCTGGCCTGTCCCATGTGGCAGGTATCCAAGGAAATTGTGGCTCAATAACAAAGGGAAATGACATCAGTTTTTATTTACACACACATACACACACACACACACACATATATAAATATATATATATATATATATATATATATATATGTATGTGTGTGTGTGTGTGTTTGGAAAAATAAAAACTTTAAATGTGTGTGAGGTTTTGTTTTTATGTCTTTTTATTGGGTGTCAAATGATTAAGCAGCTTTCTAAACTGTGCTCCTAGTATTTGTAATGTACATTATATGATGGTAATCGGTGTTCTGACTTGGAGAGAAAAGACTGTTCACTGTTAGGAAAAAAATGCATAAAAAGCAATACAGTTTTTTTCTCCATTTCTCATGCAAAATGTTGTTCACTTTTATATAAAACACTTAAATATTTTATATAGATAATTCAAAACAGTTTCATCTAAGGAATTTTTTTATGTTTTAAAAATTTGTGATGTTTTTCTCTAGAATGGTTCAAATAAAAACATTACCCAGTTTAGTTCATTTATTTCAAATAACAAATGTGCTTACCTATAGAAGACATAATAAACAAAACTAAGATTCTAAAATTTTATTTACAGAAAAATCATTATAATCAACAAAAAACAAATGAAGGAAGATCTTGGTTTGCTATATTTTATAATGTCAATTAGTATTTTTTAAAGTTTTATCTCAGTGTGTTGTTGAACTATATATATATATTTTTTTATTTATTACGTTTATTTCTTTTTCTTCGGTGTGAACAAGCATTTAATTATTTGAGAAATAAAAAGCAATTTTGTTAATTAGGTTTATTTTAGAAAATAAAAAAAGTTCCTATAGAATTAAGGTTCTCACAATACTTTAGAATCACAGCTCAAAATTTTGGGCATAAAGTTATATTTCATGGGCTTGTAAGTAAACAAAACTGACAATTAGAAATACATCTTCGAAAAGCTTAAGAACCTTTGAAAGAGTGCATTTTCTGTATTTTTGTGTTTTTTTTTTTTTTTTTTTTAAACATACAAAACATGGAGATGTATAGTAACTCCTAAACTAGCATTAATATTCCCAATAATAATGATGATTATTATTAATTCATATTTATTATTAATTAATACTAATAATTATTAATATTATTATAAAAAAATTAATGTAAACATTTGAGGAAGGACTATACTCATAAATGCCTTTTTTTTGTTAAGAGCAATTATTCTTCAAGAAACAGAATCACACAACAGTTGAAACAGTATTTATTCAATTCTGATTAGAAAATAATATATAATTATATTATTATATAGGTTTATATAATTTCTGTTGAAGGATGAAAGATGTCAAAATATGTCACAAAACCATTGATACCTTTTTCATCCACTTATAAACTTTTTATACTTTGTATTACTTTTCCTAAAAACGATGAGGGTTTAAAAATATTAACATAATGTATCAGCACAAATATGTTTTCCCCCTTATAATTATCTAATTGTTTTTTTTCCTTAGATTTTATTATTTGAGTTTTAGCATGACTATGTCTAGTTTCATATCCCTTGCCATTAAATCAGAAAGAATTAGTGCAGACTGAGCAATGTGCAATTTTGCTCCTTAGTATGCACATAGTATTGTGATGGACTGGGGGATACAGCTGCATGGACACCTGCAGGTTCATTTGCAAGCTAGCGTTCAACATCTCTAAGGGATCATTTCAAACTCCTGATTGGACACCTGTCAGCTCTTCTGATTCACCAGGCATTATTAAATTGTAGCTAATGATTGGTAAATTTCAGCCAATCACATGGATTGACAAGAGGACTTTGTGAAATAATAAAATGAAGAAAAAATAACTAGAAACTCATGTCAGAGCTGCTGCAGAAAAGGCAAGCTCTATAAATTAGTGTCTGTATGGATAATACATTTGATCCTGATTAGTGCATGCAAAATGTCAGCACATTTTGAAAATGCTGACAACATGCAGTAGATTGTCTAAAAGCAGTCTAAAGTTTTGGTATGTGCAAGTGCTTTGTGTGCAGGCAAACAATATTTGTGTGTTTGGGTGTGTGTGTGTGTGTGTATTAGAAGGAAAGACAAAGTGTGTGGGCGTGAGCTGTGTACTAGCTCTTTGTGAAATTGTGTTTTGTTGGTGTGCATATCTATGGATCTGTGTGTGAATGTGTGTGGGTGTGGAGGTGTGTGTGTGTGTGTGTGTGTGTGTGTGTGTGTGTGTGTGTGTGTGTGTGTGTGTGTGTGTGTGTGTGTGTGTGTGTGTATTCTGCCTGTCCCAGAGGGAGGGTGCTGAATAACAGGCCCTTTTTGACAGGCTGGGACACCGAGAGCTGTCAACCCCCTTGCCAGGCCTGGGATGAGTAGTGAGAAAAATGGAGGGAGAGGAAGCAATAGAGAGAGGAATCATGAAATAGGGTGGGAGAGACATAGAGAAAGAAAGAGAGTGAGAGAGAAGTCGGCAGACAGGGGATCGGGGGTACTCCATGTGTTTAGACTAATAGGAGGCCAACGTTCAGCTTTTCCTTCAGCAAGAACAGACATTTGAAATCTCTGGGCAGTTAGCACAGCACTGCCTCTCAAAGATTTCCTGTCAGATCATGTCTATAAGAGGGGAAGAGGTTCTCAATAGCAAAGGAAAGAAAAAGATGAGGGGTAAAGGCAGGGGAAAAAAATGGCACCTGGAAAAAATGTCTGCCGTCATGAAAACTGAGCAGCTTAAATGGAGTTCTAATGTTGGGCTAGGCAAGGTTTTCACAAACACACTTGATGCTTGTCAATTCAAAGCTAAAATAGGGAAAATAATGTCAAAGCAATTAGAAACAAAAATATGATGATGGGTTCCCACAGAGCATGGGTTATGACCATAATAAATGTTTTAAAAACCTTCTGGCTTTTTTGGCAAGCTAAATAGGAAACCATTGTTTAAAGCCGTCATTCCAGAATACAGTGACGCTTTAAAACAGATCAGGCAGTATGGAAAAAAATGCTGCTGTGGCAGTTTCACAATAATTTATGAATGGTGAAACCTTTGTGAATATTTTGTCAAACATTAAATGGTCTATGCAGTTTTATCCTACTACGACTACATTTAAAATATGCTAGTAAGGGCTGAATATGCAACCGATTTTAATCATGTAAATGGGGGAAAAAAGTGTGACAAGGGTCTTCAAGGTAATTTCTTGCATATTTACCTGAAAAAAGTTTAGCTTAAAATAATATATAAATAAAAAATATAATATATATAATAAAAAATATATAATAAAAATATATAATAAAATATATATTATTAAAAAAATATATATAATAGAATATCATTATTATTATTATTATTATTTAGTTGTTGTTTTTTTAAATACGATTTCTACATAGCTTGAGCTTCAACATTTATTTCATTCAGATAAAGTTTAATCATATATTCATCAACTCTAAAATATACTATTAAACAAAACAAAATCAGTAATTTTTCCTCTTCAATGAGTATAATAATGTAGTGCTATTTATTTAAATAACCTATAAAGAGGTAAGGTCAAAGGTTTTGTGTTATATATTATGCATTTCCAGCTTTTAACTGACCTTGTCTTCAACATATTCAGGTGTTTATCATTTAATACTGCCCCTGGCAACTAACATCTTTTTGTTGAATTTTCCACTTACACTGCGAGTCTCTATAAATAATGTTTACAAAAGAATCTCATTAAGTTGTGAAAGATGCTGACAGCACTGACCTTAAGCCTATGAAGCGCTTTATATGCTTCTAAAAGTTTAATTGCATCCTTTCAGGATTTGATTAAGTAAGACTGAAATATCAGAGCACACCGTGTGAAATAACGCTAACCTTTGACTCCCAGTTTTTATCTATGATTATCTAAAGTGTGTAATACACATCTGCATATGTAGTGTATAAAATGAAAGAGCTTCGAAAGTAAACACATTTCTGAGGAGACAAGACTTAAAGAGGCTGTATCATAAAAAAGAGCTTCTTGCGGGCGTTTCCCTTTGGTCTTGTGTAAGTAATCTCCAACAATAGTTTGCTTTATTTGGCAGCTCCAGCAACATCTCCAAAAAGAACCATTCTGATTTTATAATAAACCAACTATCGACAGCCTAAAAAGGTTCGGCATATGCTCAGAGGATGTAATCTTCCTAAAAAAAGAAGACTCTCAAACGACCTAAGGAGGAAAGTATTCTGCAAAAATTGTGATAATTTATTGGTCATTTGTCATCAGATCTTCATTAAGATTTTACCAATTTTACCAGCAGAATATGAATATATTATTAACTAGAACTGGAAGTTATAGTTAATTAATATGTCATTCAAATCAATTGTAAAACCAAGTAATGAACTTTAGTTAAATGATTATAACAGACATTTAATTACCAGGGGTGATTAACAGCTTACCTTTGTGGCTGGACGTTTTGGACCGGCTGTTAAAATTTGAAGATGTCTTCTCCATCAGTAAATGTCAAAAACTTGGTTTATAATTCAAGCAGTTATTCAAGCAGAGGGCTGTTCCAGCAGCTCACAAGCAGCTGAAACAAGCAGCGACTCAGCGGTCTGTAGGTTATGAAAACATCAGAACTCTGAGTTACAAGGTATTAGAACTGGACAGACATTAAACTATCTGCATGCTTTTGGTTTTAAACATATTTTAAATAGTTGACCTATTTTATGCAAATCTGAGTCCACAAGAAGTGTCCCTTATATACACTGGAAAACATTGAAATCTAGATAAGTCATTTTTTCTTAAAATAAGTGCATTTGTTCTTGGATTGAGGAGATAAAAGAGACATTTTGCCAATGGAACAAGACAATTTACATTTAAAATAAGAAAACACAATTGCGTTGTCTTATTTCAAGTGCATTTTATCAAATTATCTTATTTTAAGAGTAAAAATACTCATTCCATTGGCAAATTATCTCATTTACCTACTCAAATTAAGATTAAATACACTTAGTTTAAGACATTTTTACTTATTTCTATATCGTTTTTCAAGTGTAGATTTAGCTTATGATAACATATCGGATGAATTGTGATTATTGTGACCACAAATTCATAAATGTTGTAAAGGTTTTATTTCCATGTGTCTTTAAAAATGCTCCAAATTGCTTGAACTGTCCTAAAGGGGACACTAAGATTTTTGGATTCTCATTCTTGTTTCAGATTGCAACTTCTCCACTGGCAGTTGTCAGAATGATTTGCTCATTTGCTTCAATTTATGTATCTTTACAGTAATTGAGTATGATGTTTGTTGTAGAAGAAGCCACAAAAGATAACCACCCTGAATTTGAAAACAATTAACACACTCACCTGTACCATTGACAGTCTCCTGCACTTGGCTCTAGTTAGTGCCGTTGGCTGTCAAATTTTAAGGTTCCTGGCAAGAGGTGCAAGAATGTATTTGTAGTTATTGAATTGTGTGGGAAAGAAAATTTTGGGTGGGGGTGGGAGGGGACCTTTGCCTTGGGGTTTGATTTGTTTGGTTTGCATTGTTACCCTGCAGGGTTTGCTACTCTCCTGCCTCGCTGTTAAGTGGAAAGATATAGTTAGTTCCAGGGGTCCTCAATCATTTGCCTCCCACAGTAACTCAATTTTATAAGTCAATGGAAATGAAGGATGGCTCAATGCATCACAAATTCACTTCTACATATCATCCTCACTCAATTTTATTTTTTCTTTTCTTTTTGTCTCCTGATTCCCATTTTGTTTGGTAGCCACTGTCAAGACATCTAAAGTGTCAGGGTCTTTGCTGGTCACCTCCTGCTTTCGGCCTGAAGAAATATACACCATCGACCATATAAGTACATTAATTAATTATATAAGTACATTAATTAATTATTTATTTATTCACAATAAAATAAAAACTGACTAATTAAAGCCAAAACAAATTTGAGGAAAAGAAACATGCAGCAGGACAGGCTTCTAAAAATGCAGGTTATAGTTTTTCGATTGTTCCTGATTCGTTTTTCCACTTCACATATTTCTTCTCCAGCTTTTATTCTCACCTCTCAGCTGTCAAGAAAACCCTAAATAACTATATATAGTTTTTTATAATTTACTTTTCCAGCTTATATTAGAGTACCTGTCTAAGTAGGTTAAAGTAAACATAGTTTTCAAACTGTTATTCTCTTTAAAAAAAAAATTCTTTTAGCTTTTGGACTTTATGTCTGGTGCAAACCCATCCTCACGTCACCTATGGCCATTAAATCTGGGTGATTAACCTAAAAACAGGATCCCAGTCAAAAGTAGCTGAAATTAGCTTCCTTTGCAAAGAGGCTGTGCACTTCCTTAGAAATATGGTGAGGGGCTCAGGCATCTGGTTGATGCTAAGAGTAGAGTCCCTTCTCCTCCACTTCGAGAGGTCCCAGCTGGGGTGGCTTGGGAATCTGTTTAGGACACCCAACTGATGCCTTCTTCATGAGGAGGCCAAGGACACGCTGCAGGGAATATGTCTCTCAGCTAGCCCTGAAAAAACTCTAGCTTACCCCAGAGGAGCTGGAGAAGGCGTCTGATGAGAGGGCAGCCTGGGCATCTCTGCTGAGACTGCTCCTCCTGTGACATGGTCACAGATGAAGCAGAAGATGATGGTGATATGGACTGTCACCATGCTAGGATTTATTTGTATGGGGGGCCTTCTGGTCCTGCAGCTTTTTCTCAATCAGTAATTGGCAAATAAGTAAACAATTTCAGTTAATTTTCATTGATAGACAGAGCTTTAAGTGAACTACATTTAATTGTTGTGTATTCTAAAAAAGGATTCAGTTGTACCACTCAGAACTGGATCCAAATGTGTGTGATTGTATTGAAATTAATTTGTTCGATTTGCACTAAATTTGATGCTATTTAATAATTTAATTATGAGTAAGGATTAACTATCTAGTGCCTTAAGACTGCAGTTGACATGTTGTAACTGCCTGAAATTCTGGAATTTAAATCTTTATTTAGAATAAAGAAAGACAGAAAATAATCTAGCTTCTTCTTATTTGAAAAATCCTTTTTGATGTACATTTTTTTTATAAAGCTATCCAGACCTTTTCCCTAGGATGTAAAAAATTGAAAATAAAAGGAAAACAAAATGTTAAAATGCCCATATAAAGCTAACAGTCATTAAAACAGTTACAGTAATATATTGTTTATGTATTATAAGTTTAAACCATTTCTACAGTTTTATAATGGAATGTGGATAAACTAGAAACAGAATATTAGAAAGAAAAATGAAATAAATGAAAATTAATAAATGAAATACAAAAAGTCAGAATAAAAAAATGGCAGGAAGAAGAAAAGAAGAAAGAAAAAAAGGGAAGCAAAGAAAAGAATCAAACAATAATGAATTACTCAAACGTTTGTAAATTATTATTGCTCTTCATATTTATGCTCTAAATAACTGTTTCAAAGAACAAATAACTATTTATTTACATTGAGAAAAACCTAATGTCTGAAGTTTTCAAATGTAAGGTTGTGTTTGTTAAGAAAGAGTGGCAGGTAGTAGTTAAATCTAAAACAAAGTTGTAATTGAACACATAGTTAAAAGAACAAATCTGTAGAATGAGATTAAATTTGTATATAAGCACACAAGGCTTCTCGTAAATACATGCAAATTTCACTGCATATGGATATTGGAAAATAAGTTGTAAACAGGTAAATAAATAAATACATAAAATAAAGAAGCTTTTAGAACCATTCTTTATCTTGTTTATTTTGTTCTCAAGCAAAGGCAAAATTGTTCAAAAATAAGTTTTGGCAAAAAATACTTATATAAAGCAAGGTGTTTTATCTCTATTTTATGCTTTACTAACATCAAAACAATGAATACATGAATAAACAACACACAGCAGGCCTAATATATATATATATATATATATATATATATATATATATATATATATATATATATATATATATATATATATATATATAT
The DNA here is from genome assembly GCF_016077235.1 of Cyprinodon tularosa. Lineage (NCBI taxonomy): Eukaryota > Metazoa > Chordata > Actinopteri > Cyprinodontiformes > Cyprinodontidae > Cyprinodon > Cyprinodon tularosa. The sequence continues at coordinate 1,358,239 of NW_024039585.1, read as the reverse complement.
ATATATATATATATATATATATATATATATATATATATATATATATATATATATATATATATATATATATATATATATATATATATATATATATATTCAAATTTACAAATAAAGATAGTGTTTTCAATAGGCACATTGGACAGTAGCAAAGGAAACACTATTAACACAAAGCACAAACAGTTCTTAGCAACTACATACAAAAACTGTTTTTTTGTTTGCTTTGTCATTTCAAGAGTACACATTGCTGGTACATGCTGGAGTTGAATTTAAGGTTTTTAGCATCACTTATGGCATCAGAGGCTTGAGGTCTGGCTCCTGACAATGCGCCATTTATCCTAAGAGGCGAAAAGCCATCCTCCCCTTTTTTCTTTTTTTTAAACTTTCATTTCATTACAAGAGCTCACAGTGTCTACGTAGCCCCTTCAGTCAGAATCTGGAAAAAAAAGAGAGAAGACAAACACGGGCTGGCAGCAATGATTGTACTCAAACACAATGTTATCACACGGACACAGTTTTGTTGAACATTTGGAGAAAATCTTCTTGCTCAATCTTTGACTGTGTGCTGGGCTGTGAGGCAGCTGTTGGACACACTCACCACCTGGTGAGCAGCTTTGAAGTACATTTTGAGGTTTCAATTATTCATTCAGAATGACGACATGCATGCAGCTTGCCCTAGACTGAGGATAAAATTTAACTTCACTTCTATGAACGCCTTGAGGAGTCTATCTATCTATCTATCTATCTATCTATCTATCTATCTATCTATCTATCTATCTATCTATCTATCTATCTATCTATCTATCTATCTATCTATCTATCTATCTATCTATCTATCTATCTATCTATCTATCTATCTATCTATCTATCTATCTATCTATCTATCTATCATATTATTATATAATAATAATGAGCAGGATTTAATCACTGCAATCATTACACAATGCTTTGTTACCAGGCCAAGATAATTCACACTTTTTTAAGCTTCTGTAAATGACAGAAAGCTGTGATTTCACAGCTTAGTGAACATAAACATTAATTCCAAACAATTGTGTTAACATCAAGATGGCAGAAGTTTTTACTAAAAAAGAGACGTAGCAAAGAAAGGATTTTTATGCCTTTGCTGAAAAATGTTACTTTTTAACATCATTGATAAATTACTGACAAAGAAGCTATATCTTGTTTCTTGTACCTCCAGTCATTACCTTTGTCTCATTGAAAGAGCAAAATTTCTGTTTCTTTAAAGTCGTCAGTTATGAGCTGTCTTTCTAAGTTAAAGGTTTCTTTTTCTTGTGTGTGTGCAGTCTGTCACTCCATAATGCCGGGCTGAAGCAACTTCATCTTCATGGGTGGACTAATTAAAAGACTAAGGCGTCCAGCGCAATGCCTACTTCCCTTGGGCATCTGTGATTTGTTAACTGTGAATGTTATTTTATGTACTCAGTGTTTGAAAATACTTCTGTGGATAGGTCTGTTTGAGGTGGACAAAAATATTTTAGAGTATCTAGTTTTAGACTAGAGATTCCCAGACATATGAGTCTAAGAGTCAAAAAATAAAGAAATAAAGAGGAGAGCCCCCCCCCAACCAAAAATGCAGATATTTACTTCACAGTACAGTAATTTAGAAATATATAGGAAAGTAATTAAATCAATTTTGCATTACATTTATTTTTCATTATCATTTTAAATACATGTAGATTATTTCATGGGACACTAAAATGTTTAATAGTGCATAATGAATTTTATTGTATAATAATATTTGAATCATGGGTTACATCAACTTATTTGATGGTTTTTATTTCATGGAGCATTTACCTTTATGTATTTCATGATGTATGTTGGCCTTTGATATTCCTCAGGGGTCACATAAGGTTTGTAATAAAAAACCCTTGATCCCCCATTACAAGTTTGGTTGGAATTCTCTTGTATTTTCCTTCAACCAGTGTTTTTTCCTGTTACGTTGCCAGCCAGGGAACTAAGGCATTTTACATTTTGTTTTGTTAGATATAAGTGGATGTAATTTTCAGTCAGAATGGGCTATTTGTTTTTGTTGTGTTTTACGTGGAGACCCTGAAAATTATTGCTTCCCTTTCAGTTTTTTAAGACATGTGTAAAGATTCAAAACTGAATTGCAGGTATTGCATCTTGTGTTACACTCTTTTTCTCATAGACTCTTAGGCTTAAACACTCATCAAAATTATCACCATTCATTATGAGTAATGAAAGATAGTTCTCTTATATAATTTGTCATAATTTCCCATACATTTCGAAAACACTTGGAATAATTGTCTTGTTGACTTGGGTCAGACATTTACCTGCTTCATCAGCTTCCACATTGAAATAGTTTTTACTTTAATTCTGCCTAATACAAGCATTAACTGTCATAACACCTATGTCGAAGATACTTATTTTTTTTATATTTTTGAACACTAAATGCTGTTTTTACCAAATCAGATTAAAAGGACACTGAAAATGTACTTAAAGATGAATCAGATGTTTGGAGGTCTACTACAGTATAATCTCTTTTACCTGATTTTGTCTAACTTTACTTAAGGCCAAAAAGATTATATTTCGCCTCACTGAACGCTTTTCCAGCAACAATTTTACAACATTCGGGTGTTGTTTCTCACTTGAGAATTTGCCAGCAAGTCGCATTGCTGGCTCCACTTCTGCCACTTTACCTTGTCATCAAGAGAAAAAGTTTCTATCTGCTACTAGCTGGTTCCAACTCAGCATGATGGATCTGGATTTTACTGAGTGAGTCATGGTGCTTTATTCATTATGGAAAGCAGTGGTGGCTGGCACAGTTTTGTCTGGGGGGGGGGGGGGGGGGGACTATAAATTCAAAATAGACATATACCAAAAACCAATCAAACGTATAGCAAGTTATCACAACATTACATTTATATCAATGCCAACAGCAAAAAACATTATAAAAACACTTTATAGCAACAAAACATGATCACATGTACAGGTTTACTTTCAGTACATAAATCTTGCCTTTCTGAGGCTTTGTGTGCAAATATATGTTTTATATGGACCAATCTTGTTTCACAAACCTCAAAAAATAAGAAGTAGCCATTAGACAGCTGTATATTTTTTAATAGGCCTATAGATATGCAAAAACGATTAATCTTCTAAGAATCTTTATTCATGAGCAACTATGAAAATGAACAAACACCTAGAAAAATTACACTATATTATATTATTTTCTATGTGAATCCCAGATTAAAAAGTGCGTTAAATCACTCCTACCTGTTTTTATCTATGCTGGGTCACATCCTGATGTTTGAAAAAGGAGGCAGGCAGTCAAGGCAGCCTCGCTAAATGCAGTTCGCCAAACCAGGTCCTAAAAAAGGATGTTTCTTGCATCATTTTTCTCTCTCTCTCTCCAATGCGTCTCCACTCCCGCAATTCCACCTGTCAATCATCTTCAAAAAAGTCTGCGCTTAAGCAAAAGGTGGTGAGCAAATACACTTCCTGTCACCTCAGGGCGCAGCTCTCCTGCGCCCCAAGATCTCCTTTACCTTTTTATTGCAGAGGAGCTACTGCATATGTACAACTTTTAACAAGAGTCTATGGGCAAAGCAGAAATACGTCACCAATCCGGCGAAAAATGGAACGATGCTTTACTAGTCATTAAATATTAAATATGGGTCTGGCTCTGTTCGAATTCATGGGCTGCGTCTTCAGAGGACACGGTCTACCTGGACTGGATTTCAAACAGGTCTAGCCTTCAGCGGCCTTTACCGCAGTATGCTCTGTCGCCTAGCAACCAGGACCATTGACCCACAAGGCAGGAAAAGAATGAATACCGAACTTTCCAAACTGTTTCTTTTTTATTATTTTTATTGTAAAGTGAACAAAGACTACACTCATGAGAATACAGAGTGTAAGAAAGGTGACAACCACCAGGAGCATGAACAAGATAAAAGAAAATGTAATGATATAAACCTTAGTCTGTTAAATAACCTGCTGCTGTCATTTTGCACATCTCTGATGTTGCTGCTATTTTCAAATATCCATTAATGTAAAAATGTCCATAACTGTATATTGGTTATTTATTATCCAGGAAGCACAGTTTTATATTGTTAAAACACTTTACAGCACAGTATTTTATTGTTCATATTTTAACTCTATATTATTATATCATTCTTACACATTTGTGTGACCATTTTTTCAATAATCTTATGGCTACTGTAAATTTCCCCTTTGTGGGACAGTAAAGAGATTTTCTATTCTACTCTATTAAATTCTATTCTATAAAAGGGATAGAAAGATAAAACTATATCTAAACAATGTATGTATAAAACATATATCTGCAAAATCTCTTATATTCAACAACAACAAATACTTAGTTAAGCAAAATTTGCAAAATAGCAATTGAAAAATAAAAATCATATCAGATTTATAGTCCCCTCAGTGCAGATATATTAGAATCTGTCTTTAAACAACAGCTAAAACCATTTACAAGGTAACAGATAAAAACCTTTAGATACATTAAACATTACCGCCACACATTTGACTTAATAACTATTTAAACAACTATTTTAATTAACTTCAGATGGAACATGCTGCTTTATAGATGCTGGAGATTGGCCTGTTTTCCAATGTCCTGTTTCTCTGACTGTGACTGGCTGGATGTGCTCTCTTCATCCTCTGACATGGGAGCTGGCACGGAGCTCGTCTGCCTGGCTGTGTGTTTCCTGGACGGGGCCGCCTTTTACAGCTGCTTCTTGTGTCTCTGCTTCTGTCTCCTTGAACCCCAGTCGGCCTCAGCAGATGGCCGCTCACACTGAGCCTGGTTCTGCTGGAGGTTTCTTCCTGTTCAAAGAGAGTTTTTCCTCTCCACTGTTGCTACAAGCATGCTTAGTGTGAGGGTTTGCATTTGAGTCAATGAGTCAATGCAATCAACTGGTTTTCCTTAGATAGAAAACTTTAAATCAATTTGACTGTATGATCTGGTTGAACTGTAAAAGTGCCTAGAGATGACTTGTGTTGTGAATTGGCGCTATATAAATAAACTGAATTAAATTTAATTGATCTATTCCCATATTTGGATTATATCAAACTGAACTTCCAATATTCACTACTGTTCGGCACCAAGTACTGTTTCCTCTGATCACAGAGCAGCCGGCTTGCTTAGTCTCACAAAGAATCCTGGAATATCCAATGATAGCTAGGATACACCTGGACCGATTCAAATAAGGCAAAAAGAAGGCCCATTCGTAGGCCACATAACCAGGATTCTTGGAATCCGACCAACCTCGGTGCCGCGCTATGAAGTAATCGGCCTTTGAATCTGGCCTTCGGAGGATGCAGCCCATAAATTCGAGCAGAGCCTCTATGTGAGGGGTTTTCCAGGGGTTGTCTCCAAAACTCCAACAGTTCCGTAAAACAAAATCTATTTTAAAAATATTGTGTATAAAAGAATTGCAAGTCAAAATTTCACAAACAAGCTCTAATGAACTTTACATATGTGAGGAATCTTTGGTACATACAAGTAAATATTAAGATGTACAAGCTACTTAGTAGCCGAAAAGCTACTCATTGAAATCTACAGATGTGAGCATCTAAAATACAAGCAAGGATATTTTGAAACATGTCTACCTTTATAAATTCCTCTCTAGAACTATTGTTGCATCTGGGAAATGTAAATGATTTATGTTATGCTTTCTAAATTCAACCAAGAGTCTGATTTATTGTCAGGCATTCTAATAAGGCATGTCTCACAGTGTGTGAACAAATAATTTCCACTGTTTCCCCCTTTTTAAGAAATGTTTTTCATAAAATATTTCCATGTTTTGCTTTGTTTTTACACTTGTTTAAAAATATTTATTTTTGGTTTGCCCCTTTTTCAAATAAAAGCAACTTATTTTATAAGCACAATTTCTTGTCTTTCTCTGTTGTTATCGAACTGAAATAAGATCAGTATCACACTGTTTTATCACAAACAGCTCAAGGCTATTAAGTCGTCCCCACACTTTAGCCTTGTGGGAATGAGCTATATGTCTGACTCATACAGGCTTTCTGTAACATTTAATAGCCTACAATCTTATTGCATTGTGTGCAAAGAAGTATAAATAAATAAATAAATAAATGTAAAAAGTTGTTGCATGAAACTTGAAAAAATATATGTAGGGAAGTTTTTTTCATAGAAGCAATAAAGCACACAAACAGCTTGCTGGATCATTATGGCAGTATACTACAACTTCCTTTTTGTGAAATAAATCAAGGCAAGACAGGGCACATGGATTGATGGAAATACACTCATTTTCTGTGTATATCAGCTAGAAAGAAGTGAAGGATAAAGCTTGTCCTGCTCAGTTTGATGACACAGAAACTTAGTTGCTCTTCCCTTTCTTTCAAAATGCACAGTATAACCTTTAGGCAGCTTTTCTGTATTTTATTATATCTTTAAGTAATAAACAAAAAATAATAATATTTTGTGTTTCATAATAAAAACCTAATAGTGTTTGCAGAGGGATTCTGTGATATTTTGCCTGATGGTGATTGCCCCTGATGACGCTATTCCAGGTATCCACCAGTACCTGGGTGAATTGAGTTTGTCTGCTAAACCAAGCCTTAAAAAATCCTAGGCATTATTTTTGTGGTCCTTAGAGCACCACTCAAAACTGCTGACAATGAACTGTTTTTACCAATTAAGGAAAATCTCTAAACTTAGAACAATCGTGTCCAGAGATGATCTTGTAATGATTATCCACGCCTTTGTGTCTTCCTGTCTAGACTACTGTAGCAGTCTATTCTCATGTCTAAACAAAAAAGAGTTGTCTCGTCTTCAGCAGGTTCAGAACTCTGCGGCGATGTTACTGACTCGTACCAGCAGAAGGGCTCATATTATAGCAATTCTAAAAACTCTTCATTGGCTCCCAGTCTCTTCTTGATTCCAATTTAAAATCCTGGTGCTGACCTTCAGGGCTTTTCACGGTCAGGCTCCCTCCTACATTAGAGACTTGTTGTGTCCATATACCCCCTCTCCTTTCAGGCCGTCGCGCCAGCGCTCTGGAACAATCTTTAACTTGCGCTTACTTGATTTTGTGGATGTTTATAAGAATGACAGAAAGTCTATTTGTTTAAGAAAGCATTTTAATTCCAGTAGATTAGGGTTGTTTTATAACCAGGTCTTTGGTGACTGTAAATTAATTTTATTTTTATTTTTATTTTCTGAAGCACTTTGTGACCTCTGTCTGTGAAAGGTGCTATATAAATAAACATTACTTAGTTACTTACTATTTTGCCTTTGTTCTCCATATAGGTTAAATTATATGAAGACTTTTAAGACCTTCAGGCTGCAGGAATAATTTAGCATCATCATGTGACTATTCAATTATTGCATGGACTGACTGAATCCACACTTTTTACCATTGTGATATCAAGCAGCGGTCGAATATTTTCCTATTCAGCTTGACCACTGGAACAAAGCAACTCTACCTTGTTAGCCATGGTAGTTTTTAAAACAGGGTTTAGTGCCTGTTGGCTGAGTTCGTCCTCCTGGGATACATTAGGCTGTACATGGACTTTGTATAGTGAAGTCATTTATAAAACTGTTTTACTTTTCCATTCTGCCACACTTCTGAAGTTCCTCCTAAAAGAAAGACAGAAAAGCCTATCTTATTCATATATGACTAAACTTAGCTGATAAACGTACTGTACACTGCAGATGTAGGGCTTGGTACACCAACTAAAGCTATACTGACCATCCTATTCACCGTGCCCTAGATCTCTCATTTATCCAATATTCTCTAAGGTATACAGGTGCTGGTCATAAAATTAGAATATCATGAAAAAGTAGATTGATTTCAGTAATTCCATTTAAAAAGTGAAACTTGTATATTATATTCATACATTACATACAAACTCATATATTTCAGATGTTTATTTTGTTTAATTTTGATGATTACAAATGACAACAAATGAAAATCTCAAATTCATCATATCAGAAAATTAGAATATTACTGAAGACCAATAAAAACAAAGGATTTATAGAAATGTTGGCCAACTGAAAAGTATGAACATGAAAAGTATGAGCATGTACAGCACTCAGTATTTAGTTGGGCCTCCTTTGGCCTGTATTACTGCAGCAATGCGGCGTGGCATGGAGTCGATCAGTCTGTGGCACTGCTCAGGTGTTATGATAGCCCAGGTTGCTCTAATAGTGGCTTTTAGCTCTTCTGAATTGTTGGGTCTGGTGTATTGCATCTTCTTCTTCACAATACCCCATAGATTTTCTATGGGGTTAAGGTCAGGAGAGTTTGCTGGCCAATTAAGAACAGGGATACCATGGTCCTTCAACCAGGTACTGGTAGCTTTGGCACTGTGTGCAGGTGCCAAGTCCTGTTGGAAAATGAAATCAGCATCTCCAAAAAGTTGGTCAGCTGCAGGAAGCATGAAGTGCTCTAAAACTTCCTGGTATGTGGCTGCGTTGACCCTGGACCTCAGAAAACACAATGGACCAACACCAGCAGATGACATGGCACCCCAAACCATCACTGACTGTGGAAACTTTACACTGGACTTCAAGCAACGTGGATGAAGTGCCTCTCTTCTTTTCCTCCAGACTCTGGGACCTTGATTTCCAAAGGAAATGCAAAATTTACTTTCATCAGAGAACATGACTTTGGACCACTCACCAGCAGTCCAGTCCTGTTTCTCTTTAGCCCAGGCAAGACGCTTCTGACGCTGTCTGTGGTTCAAGAGTGGCTTGACACAAGGAATGCGACAGCAGAAACCCATGTCTTTCATACGTCTGTGTGTGGTGGTTCTTGAAGCACTCACTCCAGCTGCAGTCCACTCTTTGTGAATCTCCCCCACATTTTTGAATGGGTTTTGTTTCACAATCCTCTCCAGGGTGCGGTTATCTCTCTTGCTTGTACACTTTTTTCGACCACATCTTTTCCTTCCCTTCGCCTCTCTATTAATGTGCTTGGACACTGAGCTCTGTGAACAGCCAGCCTCTTTAGCGATGACCTTTTGTGTCTTGCCCTCCTTGTGCAAGGTGTCGATGGTCGTCTTTTGGACAACTGTCAAGTCAGCAGTCTTCCCCATGACTGTGTAGCCTATAGAAGTAGACTGAAAGACCATTTAAAGGCTTTTGCAGGTGGTTTGAGTTAATTAGCTGATTAGAGTGTGGCACCAGGGGCCATCAATTTTGAACCTTTTCACAATATTCTAATTTTCTGATATGATGAATTTGAGATTTTCATTTGTTGTCATTTGTAATCATCAAAATTAAACAAAATCAACATCTGAAATATATGAGTTTGTATGTAATGTATGAATATAATATACAAGTTTCACTTTTTAAATGGAATTACTGAAATCAATCTACTTTTTCATGATATTCTAATTTTATGACCAGCACCTGTATGTAGCTTGGGGCTACTTCCATGTGGCACAGATTTAATGCCATATTTAGACATATACTGAATAAGTTTAAGGCAGAAAATGAGATGATGAGGTATTCTAAGCTGAAGTAAAGCTGTACTAACAAAAGCAGAAAATCTGCCGAATAAGTGTACTCCGCTCTGGCATTTAACAGCCCAAAACAGGTTTTAAGTTTAGTAATTGAATTTGGTCACCTTAATAAGGTACTGAGTGTTTATTAAAATTAGACATTTATACAAGAACTTTATAAAATTGCACAAAAAAAAAGCCTTAGGCCCCGTCCACACGAAGTCAAAACGAACACGAAACGCTAATATTTTCCAGAACGTTTGTCGTAAAGACGGAGACGTAAAATAAATGTGATCGACCACACGAATGCATGAAAACGTTGCAAAATGTATGCCAGGCCTGTAAGTGGCGCTGTGGTGCCAAAGCAAAAATAGGCGAAAACAGGCAATCAAATGTTGGGCATGCGCAGTAATATTTATACAACAACCAAACCGGAAAACCGGAAAATGGCCCTGCGGATCCATTTTCGTGGTTCAGTCAAATTCAGGTGCTGAACTATGTCGTCGATATTGCTCTGTTCTTCCTGGAGATATTCCAGAAGAAGAAGATTCTGTTGGAAGCCCGACAGCAGGGTGAGTAGCATGAGCAGCAACCATTCAACACAGTACGGCACCATTGTTGTTGTGATACTGTGTCGCGCATGCGTGTTTAGAGGCGACGCTATGACGCATGCATGTAAAAAAGAAAATGAGGTCAGACCTTAAAGATGGAAACGCAAAAACGGCGTTTCAAAATCTTCCCACTCTGAAGGCTTAATAGAAAAAAAGATTGTTTACAGACCCCCGAAACACCGGCTTCGTATGGATAAGAGGCTGGTTTGGTGAAAAATTTGTGCGTTTAGGCCAGGGTTTGACTTCGCATGGACGGGGCCTTAATCGCCAAACCAGAGACATTTGGAATGAACATTTCAGAAACGTTTATAGAATTGGAGGCATCATGCTCCTTATGCACCAAGAGCTCTGGAAAGCTTTATGGTAAAGAGGGGAATAATTCAAATTGTCACATCTGCTCCAAGACCAATCCAAAAGGATTTATCACTAATTCAAGTGGTTTTCTAAACTATTTGATGGCTGTACTTCCACCATAATCTGCTTACATGTAGCCATCTGCACTGCGGGGGACTGAATGTTGTTCCATAGAGAAAGTGACCAGTGGGAGCAATGATCATTGGTAATGGGGACTGGAGACAACTTGGTTAGAGTCAGATGGAATGAGATAAGAAATTATCAATGGAAACTATCCTCAGCTCTCTCTGACATATAGATGCAAAATAAAAAAAATCTCCAAGATTATATCCATGTTTTCATATTGAAATATATGAAAACTTTTGTTCATATATTGGTGCTTAGCCAATTGCTGAAACATTCTAGTGAAATGTTTAAATTCCATATGGAACCAGTGATTAAACAAGCTAAATTACTTAAAACATTTTTGATAAATCCTCTTTTAAAGATAATCCTTTGGAGAACCTCTTTGCTTTAAGAGTTTCCAACAAGTAATAAACACATCATAAAGATGTAAACATCCTCAGCAATTCAAGGCAATCAATATGTCAAGCTGGCATTAGTTTGATAGTTTTTAAAATAGTGATATGACTCTCAAGTGCATAAAGCCTTTTTTTGTTGGTTTTTTTTTTTTTTTTTTTTTTTTTGAAGAGATGGACAGACTTTTGTTTATTTAAAATAAATACAAATTAAATGAAAAGTAGGAACTTGACTAAACTAAACTAAAACAAAAGGATATATATATTCATAATTTATCATTGCATAAACATAAGATGATTCTTAGGTGAAGCCTGGATAAGGAGTAATAGTAAATACAATTCATCGTAATATTTATATCAATATATATATATAATTGTTTGATATTATGAAATTAATAAAGCTGCCTGGTTGATCTCTTTATCATCCAGGTGAAACAAATATCCATTGTTTGGTTTGTGAGTGATCCAGCCCCAAAGAAAAATTTTAGGTTTTAAAAAAAGGTATATTGATTGTATAATGACTGTGAGTTATATATTTAAAGTTTTAGGAGCCCTGCCTCACACATCTAAGGCCCAGGCAGCACAGCTGGCTATTAAAGGTGTCTGCACCCACACTGAATGTCTGAATCTGCCCTGAGGTGACTGAAAGGTGTATTACTGCATGTGTCTAAAAATACAAAGCACGTGTGATTCATGTTGTTTACATTAGTTCAGCTACAGTATCAAATGCATTTGATTATTTTGTCGTTTAATGCTGCTGAATTAGTAGCTAGTTACATTTATTCAGTTAGATTTACATGGGTAAGGATTAGTTTTACAGTACTTTATCTTACATTTTACCTTTGATTAAGTATTGATCTTGTGGGAGTGTATAAAAATAACATAGTAAAATGTAACAAATATAGTATTGTAATGTACAGTGTTTTACAATATAATACTCTGTATCTGGAGAATGAAAAATCAATATACAGCTGTGGAAATTTTTACAGAAATGTATATATTAAAAATAGCAGCAAAACAAGGATGGGCAAAAAACAACAAAAAAAACAACAACAGCTAAATGGCAGCAGCATATTATTTAACAAGACAGAAACTGCAAAGATTTGCATGAATCTACCAACTTATTGAGGTTGTTGGCAATGGTGATAATTATAGAGTCTTACGGCTGCTGGAAGGAAGGATCTGTGATAATGCTCCCTGGTGCATTTAAGGTGCAGCAGTCTGAAAGTGAAGGAGCTCTCCAGTAGTAGCCAGTTTTGCAAGTACTTTTTACTCTTACCTGAGTAATTTCTTGTATTACTGCTTTATACTTGTATTTTCTTAAAAATGTAGAAGTAGTGCAACTCTTACTTGAGTATATTTTTGGGTACCCCTCACACTTCTCAGCTTAACATCAAGAATAATATGTGAGGTGACTGTGAGCACTGAATCCAGTTGCATTAAACACCAAGGAAGTCTGCTCAAATGCACTGTGTTTTACATCATTGCAATCTGAAAAACTCACACAGAGAGAAAAAGGATAATTAGAAGAGTTTTATTGATAAGAAGGTATAGTCTTTGGCGCTCAGACTTCGGCAGGAACATTCATGCTGATTTATGCTTGACATGCATGAGTTGATGAATGAGAATAGGGATGTTCCCTCTGGCCTGAAACTGGTGGTGGTTCAATTGAGCTGGTTGACGAGGTGATCTGCTGAGCAGAATTGAGGGACTAGAAGACTGAGGGAGCTGACGCCGGGGCTTCACTCAAAGACTCGGGATATGAGGTCCTGCTTGGTGATGCAGGAACTGTGAACTGTCCATGATGAGCAAGCATGAAGCGACAGTGGAGAGGAAAAACTCCCCTTTGGGAAGAAACCTCTGGCAGAACCGGGCTCAACATGGTGGTCTTCTGCCGGACCAATGCAGTGAGGCGAGGGATGGTGACAACTGGGATTAATACCCTCTGATGAGGTTGAGGTGAAGTCGTGTCATGAGGACGATCCAGCTGCGATGGCGGAGAAGGGGATGGATAGTGCTTGCAGGATAGCGGGACTGGGATGAGGATTTGGAGAGTTTATAAAGTGAAAGCAGGACGCTGATTGGGCTTCATGGTGGAGTAGTTCGAAGCTTATTGGCTCGCTTCGGAGACGGATCAGCTTCTGATTGGATGGAGGTAAGCCAGAGTTTCTTCAATTGAACTTCCGCTAGAGCTTCATTTCAGGGATGAAGTTACCCACTGTGGCATTGTATCTTTTTTCTAATATAACTTTTCTTTTAATTAAACTCACCATTGTTTCCTTAAAGTCAGGCTTAATTAGCTTCAATCGGAATGGAGGTTACCATTCTTGCTGAGAGTACCGGTACCTTTTTTGATATTATTCAGATTTTTTGTTTTCTTTTACAACATGCTTACATATTTTAGTTCTTTTATCCTCTGGTTTTGATAATATTTGATAGTTCCCACATAAGCTGTTAATAAAAAAAACTAAAAAGATTTATACTAGAAAAAGATAATAGTAATACAATATAATGCTACATTTTGGACATCTGCCTGCTTCTCAGACATGTAACTGACAAGAAATATTCCTAACAACACACTGCCACCTCACACAGTAGGACATGTTTTTGCTTTTTTATTAATATATTTTTCAATGAGTAATTTATTGCTATGTAAGAACCCCAAAGTCAAACCCGTTAAGACATTCAGTTTGCCAGACACACTGTAGAGTTTAAACCCTTATTTACTCCCGTTTTCTCCTCAGTTATCCGCTCTTATTATGGTTCACAGTCTGTAAGCTGGCTCAGATTAGTTGAGTTATTCATTACAGAGGGTGCCTGTTGTCGATTGCAGAGCTTATCCAAAGTGATTAATGTTCAGTTCGAAAAAGTAGACAAAACAAACACAGACTGGTCTTTTATAGGGTCCTCTACATCAAACGTTGATAGGGGGATGAGACTAAATTATGTCAAGAGCTGCATACAAAGTTAACTTTTTCAGAGGTATGATCATCAACAGAAGAAAAGGAGGAAGGCCTGCTTTTTGTTCACTCTGATATTATATTGGTTTTGTTCTATGAGATCCCGGGGATTTTTACAAAAATAAATAAATAAAAGTAGAACCTGACTTTTGAAACAATCTGCCGAAATTGATTCTGGACAGAACTCTATATATACCATATATATAATGCAGTGTTTGGTCCCATTAAGATTTAGTTTGGTTTACAGATTTTCCAAGATGTTTAGATTTAAAGTGAAACTGAGATTTACCTACATTTAAACATCTTTCTCTGCGGCAATGGCACATCACTTTTAATTCTCTTCTACTGTACACTGTGCATATGTGCTCTTTATGCTTCCCTACATCTGCAGTTCTGCTGGTAAGGGCACATTTATGAATACATGTGCATATATATGCACATTCACTCTCTGCACTGTTTCGGCTCAGTATAAGTATTGGACATGGGCAATTCCCTTAGGCGAGGATCTGCTCTCCAACCAAACAATGAGGTGCAGCTTTTGCTCTTTCTGCGAACGAGGAGAAGCAAGTCTGTTCAGGAGGTCAGCTCAGAGCTGTTGACATAGCTCCCTGGTTGCCTGTAGTTCTGTGCAGAGCCTCATTATCACAGAGTCTGCTTGGATGAGAGTGGGCTTCGTTAGGAAGCAGCTGTCAGTGCTAAGGGGGCAAAGGCAAAAGGAAAGAGCAGATAAAGTAGAGCCATACACTGTGGTCCATTCACAGTGGTGCTCAAGGGCCAGTTGGCTGTGGTATTATGGTTATGTTTTGTGTGTGTGCATGCACATGCTTTCTTCCAGTTTTTGCCAGATTGTGCAAACATTTACTACAGTAATATGACTTAAGTCTGTCTGAACCCAGTGCATGCAATTACTTTTGGTGGGGTTTTTATGCAGCACACAAGTAAGGGAATTTTAACATAATGAAAAGATATAATAAAATATATTTTAAATTGATAATGTGATTCCCAGTTTTAAGTTGTTTTATGGTATAGTTGCTGAACTCTGTTTGATTTCAGCACTTCAGTTAGAAAGGAAGAAAATGAGATGAAAGACACAGAGTAATAAAATTGGGAAAAGACAACACTGAACACAAAAGACAGCAAGAATTAGATTGAATTAATTAGATAAATAAAAAAACATATTTTCTAAGCAATACTCTATGATTTATAAGTAGCATTGAAAAAAGAGCAAACCTCTGCAGCAAAATAGTCACAAATCAACTCCCATGTATTACATGAATTACTGCAACAGGAATTTTGAGGGATTTCCTAAAAAAAAAAAAAAAAACTAGGATTGATTTTGATTTTGTTCTATGCTATTTAAAAACTAAGCAAGAGGATTAGGGCCACTGGAAAAAAAAAATCTAAAAAGTTAAAGATTCTTTATTTAATTTGAGTTTAATTTGAGTTTAATTTCTGACATTTTCCCATATTAAACTTAAATAAAATAAAATCTGTTTATTTTTTCCCCCAGTGGCCTTAACCCTCTTCCTTTGTTAAAAAAAAATCAGAATTCTGAGATTAATGTGAAAATTCTGAGATTAAAGTGAAAATTCTGAGAGAAACACCAGAACTCTGAGATTAAAGTCAGGATTCTGACTTTTTTCCAATATTAAACTCAAATAAGATTAAAAAAATCAGTTAACTTTCTTAGTTTATTTTACTTAGTTTAGCTCTGCTAATACAACAGCAGAGCAAATAAATTGTACCTGAACAATAATATAATGTGTTAATAATAATATAATAATTTGTTAGTAATACAGATCATTTTTAAGAGAAAACAGTTCAAAACAATTTGGAATGAAATTTAATTTCTATAAGATGTTGGAAACAAATTGGGACATTGAATATGAAAAGATGTTCAGGGATTTTTTAAATGGGGTCAATTTCATTTAGTCAGGGTTGTAAAATAAGAAGGACATGTACTGTAAGAACAAAGTATTTTTAATAACCATTTTATTTAATTGTTGTCATGTTACTTTTTTCCTGTGTTTATGATTTACATGCTTGCAGGTTGCAAATTGCAATGGGCCTCAATCAGTAACTACAACATATTTGTGACTTGATTACATTTTTGCAAAGCTTTTCCCTCAGAGGGTAACAACTGGCCTTAGAAATGTTCATGTAAGTCGGCAGGACTACTTGCTCAGTCACTGAACTGCTGCTCAATCGATGGGGATCTTTAATAGCAATTTCCAGGCACTCTGATGCTATTGATCTTAGTCAACAAACATTTCACTTTGATCATTATGATCCTGTGCTTGCAGCACACTTCCTGGGGATTCTCCTCATGAGAGGCTTACGATTGGTCTTCAAATGGCAATCTACTGATGACTGCCCCATTGACTGCCAGGGAAGAAAGAAAAAAATGAATCTCATTTGAACAGATGAAGTACACAAACAAGTTAACATTTATGAAAAATTGAGGTCTTAGTGGCTACTTAACTTTAGATAACATTGCACCAAAATATTTCTCTCTTTCCCACTGTGTGCCAAAAATGTTGTACCAGCTTGAGACATTTTTTCCCTCCTTTCCTAAAAATGGTTCATTAATTTCCCATGCACTCATTGGTAAGCCTCTTTGTTGGACATACCAATGTGATATGAAAAGAGAAAGAACACAGAGGGAACTCTGGAGACTAATTAGAAGTCCTCAAACTTGAAAATCTGTTCAAAGATTTGTTATTGCCAACACATAGGAGCGGTGACCTGAGGTCTCGTTTAATGTTTCTAAGTATCTATTAATGTTCCTTGGGTTTTGTTTAGAGCTAGACAGGGGCAGGAGCAAGAACTGATGGATGAGAAACATTAGATGCCTGGCAGGCACTGAACTCTAATATAATGCAGTCATATGGCTATTCTTTTTCTTTTCTGTACTTCATTGCATTTCTCTTTGGTGGAATATGTTTCTGGTTAAATAATTTATAGTTCCCTTTCTTCCATGTTTTCCCCCTTAAAATCAATCGTTGCTGTCTTCTCTGAGATAAGCATGTCTTATTAATGTTAGATCTTTATCTTGCCAGTAGGTCCCCCAGCACTGCTGCTGAGTGTGCTGATAACTGACATTTTCTCTAGATGAGCATATTTATCATTCTATCAGTGTCCACAGGAGTCCCCACAGCTGACCATAGCCATACAATTTCTTAAAAAAGAAGCTGAAACCTTTGCACTGTGTGTCCAGTATGTCATACACTATTCAGTTTTTCTCGTGAGGGGAAAAAAGTTTGGTCATAGGGAAAGGTGTAAGGATCTCCATTGCAAAGCAACCATTGAGTTGAATGAATACTATTGAATATGGGCTTTTCAAAAAGTGATATGTACAGAGTGACCTTTTTAATATTACCTCTTTTTTTCAGTTAACTCAGGAGATGCCTTTGTGCTTGACTTTGGCATAAACAGTTATTTTACCAGTAAGAATACATAAAGCAATTTAAAAATCTACTGCAAGTACAGTAAATAACATTGACATCAATAGCATTTTTATTAGACTAATTTGCATTAATACTCCCACTAGTGTTCTACTCTAGTGGAATATTATAGCTTTAATTGTCTGTTTTTGAAGTTATAATAATATAGATTTAGATTAAGTTAAACATTTTAGAGAGAGTGTTGTTTTTAATGCTTATTATTGGCTGTTAAGTTTTGCAGAGAAAACACAGGTTGGTAATTATTAGAAATCTACATCTCCTTGAAATGATAAATTATATAATGTAAATAAATATTTTCACACTTAAGAAGGAAAATGTATACATTTTTAATGTGCTTTTGCATTCAATGCTCCAGAGACAGTATTTTGAAGAATCTTCTTTTACTGCAGTTGAAAATGACATTCTTCAGTGTTCTCAGCATTAATTATGGCACAAGAACAAGCCGTCTTGTAATGTTTGCCTTCAATAGCTTTTGACATGTACAAATAGAAAACTTTACCCATTCTTCTTTTGAAAACTTCAGCACAAAACCAGCCCACTCTATCTATGGCCAAGTACATCTTTTTATATGTTTGGAAAGAAATACTATAAATTATTACCAAGTTAAATACATTTTTTCGTTTTATTATTTTCTATTTCTTTCTTCCTATCTACTGCAGTGCTGAGGAAGATGTGACTAAAGGGGCATCCATGGCTCCACCAATGCTGCAGCGGAGGTAAATAAATAGACAATCCTCCTTTACAGCCTCAACTGTTAAAGACAGATTTTGACCATTGCATTTTGCGTTCAAATCTAAACATGTCACACAAGCAAATGTTATAAATCGGATCAGTTGAGACTGAAGCGTGTATGGAAAGCAAAAAGTGCCACATATTCAATAAATTAAAAAGCAGCAAGATTTATATTTGTAAATATAAAATATAAATGTAAAAACTAAAATGTTTCTTGCGATGCACTCATTAAGCATTAAGTAGGCTGTCTTAATATACTGTTTATAATAAATAAATAAATAATTAAATGTATTTCATTTACTTATATATATACATATATATATATATATATATATACATGTATATATATATATATATATATATATATATATATATATATATATATATATATATATATATATATATATATATATATATATATATATATATATATATATATATATATATATATATATATACATACATATACTGTATATATATATATATATATGGCAGACAATTTTTTCTTTTACTATTTTTCAAGCCGGCACTTTTAGAAAAAAGGAAAATTTCCAGAGAGCTGTTCTAAACTAATTTTTTTTACACTTGTGTAAACAAAATGACAAACAAAATCTGTCTAAGTCTAACTCTACGTTTAATAATTTTTATGATATGTAAAAAAACCACAATGATTTATTTATTCAGCCTTTATAAAACAGTTGGGAAAGTAAATGTTGTGTTTCTTTGTTTTGGAATCAGCATATTAAGAAAAATCTAAAAAATAATACAAGACAAAAATCAACTCAATAATAAAAAAATGTGTCCCTAGTCTGCATCGCTATATTAACTTTCAAGGAAGGCTGAAGGCAGCATGAAAGAAGGCGATCCCTGAATATAAACAGTGGTCTCCTGCCCTTAGTTGGCCTGAAACTGTCAACTGTCTAAACAGATTTATGATTGGAAATCTGAAGATTGTTTCAGTAGAATTTTTTTTTGTTTCTGTTTGTTTTTTGTCCGGATACTTGTGCTAATTAATTTTTGCCAATTTAATATGCAAAAGGCAACATCATTTCTAAGATATTTACTAATACTGAGAATTTTCATAAAGGGTTTCTGAAAAAACTGTCAGCTTTTTAAATTGTTTAATAACTTTTTACCTAATCGTGTTAATTAAGGAAAAGGGTTCATTGTCATAATTATTATTTTTTTAATAATCTGAATAACATTAGTTCTAAATTATGTTATTATTCAGAATTTATATACCGGTAATAAACAGAGTTAATAATCCCTTAAATAGTTTATTATAAACCCGCTCACCCGCCATGGTGTGGTGCACAAAGCCACTCAACACAGCCACCACCACAAGAAAATTCTTACCCTATGGGAAACACTATAATGTGTAATAAGTTGTTATATTTTTTTTTTCCACATTTATAATTATTTTCATTTATTATTTAACCAGAAACGGTTTCTTGTAAACACATATTTTAATCAATGAATTAGTCTTTTGTAGTAGTTGTAGGGCAAGATAAAATGGATCATAGATAAATGTAATCTTTGGAAGCAAATTTGTCCCAACTAAAGTGGATTAATAGAACAGAAACTAATGCTGAACTATTAAAATAAAAAAATAAATCATCCAAATTTAATTTTCTTCTTTAAGACTGCTCATTTGGTAGATTAATTAAACGGATAAATAAAAAATATTTGACATTTAATTTGCAAAAATGTCTCAGCAGAAACTGACCAAAATAATTTTTTTTAAATGTCAAATTTGAAAAACAAAATGCATTATCAAACATGCAAAGCAGGATTTTTTGACTCATACATAAAATTAGCAATACATAACCCAAACAGCCTTTTCATTGACTTTGCAGCTCTGCTGGTTACCTAATTCAAACAACTACATTTACATTTACACATTAACATTTAATGTGTAAAATTCAGTTTGAAATTTCAAATTAGAAAATCAGAATGCATTAACAAAAATTCTTTTTCATTTTAGAGTCAAGGCAAGGCAAGGGAAGGCAAATTTATTGGTATAGCACAATTCAGTACAAAGACAATGCAAAGTGCTTTACATGATTAAAATACAGGAAGATAAAACAGAATCAAAGCAAGTAGGAAAAAATAAAATAAAAAAATAAATAATAAATAAAATAAACAATGTAGAAACAAAAAAAAGAATATTAAAAACAGTTGGAAGTTTTTGTTAGATTACATTTATTTATTTGATGATTTTTTTTTTTTTTTCAAAGCTGCAGTCAAAGCTGACTCATATATAAAATTTGCAACAGATAAACCAAACTACACTTTTTTTCTGGACTGCTTATTTAGTTTCTTAATCCAAAACTTTAATAAAACATCATTATATTTTCAGTAGGTGTTCTTTTGAAATGTAACATTTTTTGACTCATTAATTAAAATGTTTATCGATCAAACTTCCTTTTTATTTTTATTTTTCAAGACTGTTAATTGTGAGATGGAACTAAATAGAAAATTACAAGCAAATAGCTATTTCTTTTCCATGCCCGTCTTCGCAAAAAGTATCCATAAATCAATTTAAATTCACAATTCCAAGCGCAGAGGAGAGTGACATCAGGGGCAATGCTGTTTCTTCTGCATCACTGCACATCTTGGACGTTAGAGGGAGTAAAAAAAGACGATTTTGTCCATGACTGGGCTCACCTGGGGGCAACAAGGCACTCCTTGACACCATTGCACAATAATTGTTAGAATTAGCTTCCTCTGAAGAGTTACATGTAATTTATCAGTCTACAAGATAGACGTGCTTGCATTTTAATGAACGTGGGGTCATATTCTGCAGTCAACGATACCCATGGCAACGAAGTAGCCCTAGCTAACCTACTTTCAGTCCTTTATCAGCTGGGCATGGCAGCGCATTAGAGGGGGCGATAGATGCTATTCTGAGAGTTACATCCACTGTAGCTGGAACGCACGTCACTCTAAGCTTCCGCACATGATGAGAAAATGGATTGAAATATGAAGGCAACTTTTAAAATAAATTGTTTTTATTTTATTTGTTATGTTATCATGTTTATCATCAATGAATGCACTAAAAATGCAAGTCTTGGTTGGCAGATAAATTTGAATGATCACCGTTTTGACAATTTTATTGAGACACGTTTGAATCGATGTTTTACAGTCAGAGTGTGATGAATACATTCTCTGCTCCATGATAGCAATTCCAGCTTTTTTTACTTTGTCACCAAATCCATTTTCCTACTTTAATTCTCAAACTTACAATGTGGAACCTGCATATAACTGGACCCCTTGTCTAGTTTCCCAAATATTCGTCTTCTAATATGAAACTCATACCACTACTGCATAGAATAGGTATAATCATGTGGGAAAAGCTGCAAGATTCTAAACAGTTGATTCTAAACACTTCTTCTTTGCAAAGGGATGCAGTTTTTGGCAATGCACATTTTGAGGCTGCTAAATATTCAGTTTCCTTGTTTTATAAGTCAGTTACTCAATGGAAAACTATAATTTCCCTGTTTGATTTTTACAGTCTAATGTTATTCACTCTATAAATGTCACAGCTATTACTATTTGCAGGACACCAAAATAAAAAGAATCTTCATTGAAACTATAATTAACATCAGCAACTATACAAATGTTTTATTTTCATATAAAAAAACCTATTCAGAAAGAAGATGCCTGTTTCTGCATCCAGTATCTTTGACTGCAGAGCATGAAGCCAAGTTCTCTATAATCTGATATCAAGCTCCATCAAGCTGGACAGTCACTCAGGGATTTTCCACTACTGTTCATAGCAGAAATAATTAATAGAAATTAATAAAAAGTTTTCTATTATTGCGACAAGTTATGCAACAACTGAGGGGTGAAAGTCATGTGCACTGACTGGTCATATGCATTGGCTACTTGGCCAAAAGGATATCCCATTCTCAAGGCCATCCAGGCCCTCTGTGGTAGTGTGCCTTGCCACATTCTGGCATTGGAAGCAGGACCCATGTGTTATGCTGGTAAACGGCCAATGGACCTGCTGATGCATGGTCTTCCTAAATGGCAGTGGCAGACTGCATGGAGCATGAGGATGTGTTTGGGGAAAGAGGGACAGTGATGTGACAGTATGGGGTCCTGTCACTGACCATGCGCCTTGGCTACCTGGCCAAAGGGATATCTGTTGTAGTGTACCTTGCCACATTATATGTAGCTTTTGACATTTTCAGTCAGTGTAGGCATTATTATATACCTAATTTCACCACAGTTCAGTAAAAAAATATTTAGTTGATTAATCAAAGCATTCCCTTTTTTTGTGGGTAAAAAAAAATTATCCAGGCTTTAACTGAAGTGGAGCTGAACTCCTTTACATACTGTATATTCTTGTTCCTTTTTCGTGGTTTTATGCTTAGGGCTTGAATGCTTTAATGCTTTTAATGCTGCAAACTCTTTCCCAGCCAATTCCCAAATCAACTTCTCTGATTGGTTGATGTGCTGTGTTAAGCTGCAAATGTTCTGATTTTTCCAATTCCATTATCGGACGCTTTTTACACAGGGCACATCACACAGGATAGGATAGGATAGGATAGGTTAGATTAGTGGGTCACATAGGATATCGAGTTCAGAATTGAAACATGATTTCCTGGACTTGTAATTAGAGTTGTCACAATGTTATTCCAAGCAGACCCTATCACTCTTTATACACCACACATGCAATATTATTTATATATTATTTATTTTAAACTCAGGTTAATCTTGCGAGGTGTTGTGAGATTTCCTATCTGGTATCTGTACCTTTTTGGAGTAAATTTTTTTCTTGTGTGTGGTATGTTGTGCTAACCATATGGCTGCACACTCCTCGATGTAAAACCACGTCTATACATTCTTTCTATTGTCATATGTGGGGTCTCTTAGGTTTTAAAAATCCCCTGACAGTTTG
This sequence comes from Cyprinodon tularosa, assembly GCF_016077235.1. Lineage (NCBI taxonomy): Eukaryota > Metazoa > Chordata > Actinopteri > Cyprinodontiformes > Cyprinodontidae > Cyprinodon > Cyprinodon tularosa. The sequence goes on along the minus strand of NW_024039585.1, from coordinate 1,335,223 downwards.
AAAATCTTGCCAAATAAACCAGGCAAAGGCAATATAGTCAAAGGCCCAGTCTGATTAAAAACAGGAGGGCAATTGGATGAGACAGATAGGTCAAAGTCAGGGAGTATAATAAAAGGCCTTGTGTCAGCAACCTTTTTGATAAAGAAACAGGAATACGATTCAGCTGATGCTTCAAAACAAGGGTTGTGATGAGGGTTAGGAACAGAGTTAGTTTTTTTTTTAGAAAACACACTAGTGTTATGTCTGCTGGTTGACACTACATTTTCAAAATACATTATTTTCTCCTGTTTAACGCTGTTCTGGTACTCATGCCAGCAGTCTTTGATGTGACACCTGTTATTTGTCCTTTTTTCATCTCCATTCTGCTCAGTGACATTTTCTCCTGACAGTACGAGTCCTCTCATTAAAGCTGAAGTCTGTAAGTTTTTAAAAATCATTTTTTGGCATATTGGCTAAAACTGTCCCTATGTCCAGACAGAAGTACATGTGATATGTAACCTGTGAAAAAAACTGGTTCAATTGGTCCCGCATACTGCCTGTATTTCAATCTGGAAAGAATAATTTGGGACGAGTCAAAACAACCAATCACAGCCAGAGGAGCGTCTGCGAAAGAGAAACTGCCCTTACTGCCCCTGCCGACAACTGCTTACACGGCAAACATCGGTATAACCAGCATCTTATATCTACCTGCTTGGAGGTGAGTGTTTTCGCTCTTACCGGTTCACACTCCATGCCGCGTACGCTGCTTGGACGCTTGGTAGCCGCGCAGATGCTGTGAGAGGGGTAGAGCTTGGAGGTGGGGCATGAGTGAAGCAGAGAGGGTGGGGGAGTGACGTGAAACCTGTTTTTCTTCAAATTTTCAGTCGAAGTCTGCTCTCTTCTCAATGTTACAGACTGCAGCTTTAAAGTGAGGCCGGGATTTAGACTGCCAGACTTTTAATGCTACCATTAGTCCATGACTGTTTAGCAGGTAGAATCAAATCCCCTATGTCAGTTACAGAGGTGGAAAGTAACGCAATACATTTACTCAAGTTACTGTATTGAGTAGGTTTTTTGTGTATTTTGTATTTTTCAAGTAGTTTTTAAAATCGGTAATTTAAATTTTACTTGATTACGTTTTGAGTGAAGTATTGTATTTCGTTACATTACAAATCCATCCGTTACTGAGTAAAAAAAAAATTTTGGAAAACTGAAAGGAAGACAAAAAATCGGGCCCGGAAGCACTACAGTGAGTGACGTGATCAGCATGTAGATCTAGGCTACCAGGCGCCAAGTCTTTCTGTAGGAGATTGTGAACGAGATGGAGGTGGATCAGGAGAGCGACGACGGTTCAGAGAACGTTTCACTAGAAATGCTAGCTGAAACATCGAATTCTGCTGCCCAAAATGACGAAAATCTTTAGCCACATTTGAAAGACTGCTTTTCATTTAAATTCAAGAGGGCCAACAGTATCATCATGCAATGCCAGATGTGTCTGCCAAAGGTGACTGAACTGGCAGCAAGTAAATAGTTCTGGATTTATGATTTATGACTCCTTGTCCTATTTTCACTACATGGGAGAGATCCCCTGCCCCGTTCAACATTTTTTTTTTTATGTAACTAAGTAACTTTTACTTAAAATACATTTTAAATTAGCTACTTATTACTTTTACTTGAGTAATTATTCTGATGGGTAATTTTACTTGTACTTGAGTAATATTTCATCCAAGTATTGGAACTTTTACTTGTGTATGATATTTTAGTACTTTTTCCACCTCTGGTCAGTTAAGAGAAACCAGGAAGGACAGAGAAATGGTCAAAAACCTCAAGTAACTGAGCAGCAGATGAATGATTAAGATGCAACATCAAGCAAAAGTTCAAGGTTTACAGCAGCATTAATCTGAAAGATCTGAAAGATCATGTGACTGATTTGGAGCCCAAAGGGGGCCCACCCAGATGATGTTGCATATAGGCCTATTTTTGTGTCATTACGCCATTGACAGGAAGTACCTATTTCACACCACCGGGACTAGAGATTTTAACGAAGAAATAGATTGGAGAAAGTGCTTAAAAGAACAAGCAACAGCGCTACAAATGCAAATGAGATGAAGATGGCAAAGTAAAAAACTGTTGCTGGATTTCATGCGTAGTTTATAAGAAGTGTGCCATGGTAGTGTCATAATTTTGGTTCTGTTTTGGTTTTATCCATAAGTTTTCATTGGTTTTATTTCAATTTTGTGTTGTTCTAGTTATTTTTTATTGTATTTGAGTTCTTACCTCCAGATTGCACATACGCCATCAGTGCTCCGCTCTGCTCAGGTACGTCATGCAGAGAACTTGTCTGTCATGTTAATCAATGAAAGATATTCCACATCCATCGCTACTCCTCCGCATGTCACCATCCACGTATGTCTTCTCCATCCATCACCATCAAAATACAGAGCCAGGCTATTTTTTGCTCTGGTCCTGCCAGTTCAAGATCCGCAATTGCAATTGCACAAACAAGAAAAAGAACAGCGAGAAGATCCAGTTTTTTTAAGTGAAATAAAGTGAAGACAGCTTGGTTACTACAAATCAGAGCTAAATTCTTATATATTCCCAAAAACTAAGACCGTTTAATTACATGATTGGTTACAAACTATAGGTACTTCAAAATACCAGGACGCAGATTTCTCATCTCGATCTAAATTTTTATTTTGTACCGAGGGGCTAAAAAGTTTAATCAAATCCAGTCACAACAGCTTTCAGGAGCGCATTTCACAACTTCAAAACAAACTTCTTGGTTTGGAAACAGAAAACAAACATAGTTTATACAAACCAATTTTGTATGATTCTAGTTTTCCTTTTACAAAATTATTCCTGTTTTTAATAATTTTTATAACCTATTTTACATAGCATTCAGCAGTCTAATGGCAGTGGGGAAGGAAACTGTTCTGGAATCTGCTGGACGTGCATTGGATGCCTCAAAGTCTCTTACCAGGAGGCAGCAGAGAGAATATGGAGAGATATTTGTGCCATCGGTTTGAGCGCGCAGGAACCAATCCGAGCGCGCAGTGAGACAACACGCGCGCGCGCAAAACCGGTCTGGCGCGCGCTCAACTCTGAAAAACCCTCTCAACACACTGTTCTCGCGCTCAGTTTCATCTCTGCGCGTGCTCGAATCCGTCTCTGCTCGCGCTCGCTCGACCTGCTCTCTCTCCGCGCTCAACACCAGCTGTGCGCTCGGCTGTTTCTCCGCTCGCTCGACTCTCTGCGCTCGCAACTTCAGCAATGTATGTAAATGAACCATACCATCAGCCAATCACACCCAGCTTCTTTTCATCCAATGAAAGCATTCCTTCCTTCTTCTTCTTTTCTATCATGGCGGATCGCAAGCAACTTCAAGGTGCATACCGCCACCTACTGTTCATGAGTGTGTAGCAACATTGTTTTACAGCTATTAAATTCTATTTTTTAATTTTGCATTCTGAAGATAACTAAATAATGCTTTCCTTAATCTATAAACATCCTTTATATTTCCTTTATTTCCCAATAATCCTTTAAGACTCCATTCTTGGCCTGTCATTTCAACTACTCTTCTCAATTTTTCCCTTTCAGGTTCATATGTTTTACAGTTCATTAATATGTAAGCATTCGTTCCAAATACTACATCCGGTTAGATGAAAAAAAATACATAAATAAATAAAAACACAATCAGGAAAATCAAACAACTCTTACAGTTATTTTGTCAACATTCCTAAGATAGTACTATAAAATATCTTGAATTATCTCAAATAAACTTCAGTAAAACAGTTATTAGATCATTGCCTCATCCATCTCTTTTACCTGCTATTGACATGGATTTAAATTTGATGTTTTAAAAGAAAAATAAGGAGGATATTTCAGGTTCCAGTATGGTTCAACAATATATAGATAAAAAATATTATGGATATGTTAAATTTTTTATGGATGCTTCAAAATATTCCAATATTAGGAATGGTGTTTTGTTTTAGTTTCATAATTTATTTTTAAATCGGGTAAAAGAATCAGTGATGGAATTCAGCCTACAAAGGAGAAATGTTTTGGATCATATTGGCCTTACAATGGATTGAAGAAATCGTTCCATTAAGAAGTTTAGTTTGCTCTGATTTTAGATCAGCGACTGTTATATTAATTTAAACGCAATTATTCAGACAGCAGACCTGATCTGAAATTTAACAATTATTATTTAGAAGACCTTTTACAGATGGACTCTAAATAAGAGGGTTATTCTTTATTATATATATTAAAAAGAATAATTTGATAAACAGGATTTTTCAGTTGGTGGTTTGCCAACCTCCATAAAAAACAACAAAAAGAAGAAACACCCGCCACAAAAGCTAAGAGTAAGGCCAATATGATCCAAAACATTATCTATATACTGTTGAATCATACTGGAACCTGAAATATCCTCCTTATTTTTCTTTTAAAACAGCAAATTTAAATCCATGTCAATAGCAGGTAAAAGAGATGGATGAGGCAATGATCTAATAACTGTTTTACTGAAGTTTATTTGAGATAATTCAAAATATTTTATAGTACTATCTTAGGAATGTTGACAAAATAACTGTAAGAGTTGTTTGATTTTCCTGATTGTGTTTTTATTTATTTATGTATTTTTTTTCATCTAACCGGATGTAGTATTTGGAACGAATGCTTACATATTAATGAACTGTAAAACCTATGAACCTGAAAGGGAAAAATTGAGAAGAGTAGTTGAAATGACAGGCCAAGAATGGAGTCTTAAAGGATTATTGGGAAATAAAGGAAATATAAAGGATGTTTATAGATTAAGGAAAGCATTATTTAGTTATCTTCAGAATGCAAAATTAAAAAATAGAATTTAATAGCTGTAAAACAATGTTGCTACACACTCATGAACAGTAGGTGGCGGTATGCACCTTAAAGTTGCTTGCGATCCGCCATGATAGAAAAGAAGAAGAAGGAAGGAATGCTTTCATTGGATGAAAAGAAGCTGGGTGTGATTGGCTGATGGTATGGTTCATTTACATACATTGCTGAAGTTGCGAGCGCAGAGAGTCGAGCGAGCGGAGAAACAGCTGAGCGCACAGCTGGTGTTGAGCGCGGAGAGAGAGCAGGAGAGCAAGCGCGAGCAGAGACGGATTCGAGCACGCGCAGAGATGAAACTGAGCGCGAGAACAGTGTGTTGAGAGGGTTTTTCAGAGTTGAGCGCGCGCCAGACCGGTTTTGCGCGCGCGCGTGTTGTCTCACTGCGCGCTCGGATTGGTTCCTGCGCGCTCAAACCGATGGCACAAATATCTCTCCATAAGAGAACAGTACATTTTGGGGGTGTGAGGGGTCATTTATGATGTTACGCGTTTGGGACATGATGATCTTCTATGCTGTTCTTACCACTCTTCTCACCAGAGATGGGAAGTAACGAAGTACAAATACTTCGTTACTGTACTCAAGTAGATTTTTCTGATATTTTTACTTTACTTTACTACTTATTTTTATGGCGACTTTTTACTTCTACTCCTTACATTTTTACACAAATATCTGTACTTTCTACTCCTTACATTTTAAAAAAAATTGGCTCTTTACTTTAGTTTTGAATCATTTCAATGGAGTTACTGTTATTATTTTTCATGTCATCCATACCAAATTCAATCTAATTGGATGGGTATCTACGTTGCATTTGACGCACCACTACAAGATGAATCGACAGATTCGGCGGTATTCATTCGCGGCAAATCATTGCAGCTTGGTGGCAGTGGCGTTAGCATAGTAGCATGGACGACGAGATGATTGAAAATGAACACAACGGAGATCTAGTCCTATTGGCAGACATCCATTTAAAATGTAGGCAACGGCATGAAAAAAGTGGTTTCTACTTTTACTTTTATACTTTAAGTAAATTTACAAGCCTGTACTTTGTTAGTTTTACTAGAGTAAGGAAGTTTAATCAGTACTTCCACTTTTACCAGAGTATATTTTAACACAAGTATCTGTACTTTTACTCAAGTACGGAAAGTGAGTACTTTTGCCATCTCTGCTTCTCACCTTCTTCCAGTCTGAGGCGCTGCAGCCTCCACACCACACAGTGAGACAGCTGGTCAGAACGCTCTCTATGGTGCTTCTGTAGAAGTTGCTCAGGATGGGTGGGGGCAGGTGGGCTCTCCTCATCCTACACAAGAAGTACATGCGCTTTTGTGCCCTTCTGATCAGTGAGTTGGTGTTTACAGTCCAGTTAAGGGTGTCTGTGATGTGCACCCCCAGGAATTTGGTGAGCTGAGCTGTTAATAAGCAGTGGAGCATGGTTAGGCTGGTTCTTCCTGAGGTTGATGATGATCTCCTTTAGCTTCTCCACATTCAAGATCAGGCTGTTATCTCTGCACCAGCCAACCAGCCGCTCCACCTCCCCTCTGTAGTTCTGGTCGTTGTCATCTCTGATGAGGTGGTGTCGTCTGCAAACTTCACAATGTGGTTGGTGTTGAACCTGGGATGCAGTCATGGGTTATCAGGGTGAACAGCAGGTGACTCAGGATGCAGCTCTGAGGGGAGCCTGTGCTTAGGGTGATGACTTTAGAAAGGTTCTGTCCAACCCGGACTAACTGAGGTCTGTCTGTGAGGAAGTCTAGCAGCCAATTGCAGAGGGGTGTATCAAATCCCAGCTTTTCCAGTTTGCCCATCAGATGCTGTGGAATGATGATGTTGAAAGCTGAACTGAAGTCCAGGAACAACTGGAGACAACGTATTCTTTTACCAGCTTTTCAAAGCACTTCATCGTGATTGGTGTCAGTGTGACAGGCTGGTAATGATTGAGTGAGGTGAACTAAGGCTTCTTTGGGACCGGAATGATGGTGTCAGACTTGAAGTATGCTGGCACTACGGATCGGTCCAGTGAGGTGTTTCAGCTGGCTGGGGTCCAGCTGATCTGTACACTCCTTGTACACCCGCCAGGTATGTTATCATTCCTTGGGTTGACTCTCCTCAGAGTTTTCCTACATAGTAATGTTTACACATTTCAAATGGCCATTTTGATATTTATCAGCTTGACTGAGTATGTATATAAGATATCTGAAATACATTTCTTAATAGTCAAAATTATACAAATGCTGACCAATAACAATAGGAATATGGAGATCTGAAATTCATTTCTAGATGTGAAAAATGTAAGTTTGTTTAAAATTGTCATTTCGATGCAGAATTTTTTTTTTTCATATATCAGAAATACATTTTCAGTCAAACTAATATATATCAAAACGGCCTGCCACGAGCTCTTGTAACCACGGTAACATCACAGGGAAAACTAGTTTATTGCTTGAATGGTAGTGGATCAATGTATTCCATTTAGGTTAAACAACATGATGGCTCTAAGGAGAGCGATAACAGAGGACTGAGTCTACTGAACAAAACCTGCTCGCAACTAGGTTAGCGAGAATGTTAGGGAGAATGTTTTGTATTGCAACAGAAGCAGAGATTGACTAAACTCCTTGTGAAACAGAAAACTGAGTTTCCCTGATTTCAGGTTTAGAAACTTAGAGTTTTCAGTAAACCTGTTTGGGCTACACTTTTCATCAAGAGAGCAGGAGGTCAATCACAAATAAATTAATTCCACAAATAAGAGCGGATAAACTACTGTAAATTCTTAAACAGCCTAAAATGCATGTTACCTAATCACTTCTCTTAAGTTAAATGTCTTAACTTAGTTTAATCTAAACGAAAGAATGGTGGAAGCCAATATAGTAACATGGGTAGATCTTAAAGTATATATATTCAGACTACATTTTTCACTTATTCAGTGCCTCTACGGTAAAGTAGTTAGAGTGTTTGCCTTTAAGCAGGATACTTGGTATTAAAACCGAAAGACTTCATAAAAGTATTTTGATACGACATTTTTTTTATTAAACAGCAGATGTACTTTTTTATTCATTTATTTATTTATTATTATTATTTTTTTTCTTATCTTCCTTTTATATTTTTTTATTTATTTTTTTTTTATTTTTATTTTTTTTTTATTATTATTTTTTTTTTTAATTTATTTATTTATTTATTTTTTTTAATTTTATTTATTTATCTACTTATTTATTTATTTATTTTTTTTTTATTATTATTATTTTTTTGGATGGACAGGACGGGGGGAGGGTGGTGGTGTCGGCTCCGTGCCCGGCTGGCTGGTGGGTCCTGCTGCCGGTCCCGTGCCCCCGGGCTATGGTGGTGAAACTGGTGGGGCCCCCTTCTCTGGGGGGGCTCTCGGGGAACGGGGGTGCCTATTGGAGTCAGCGGGGGAGCTGGCTCCCTGGGAGTGCAGCAAGCACCCCAGTCCTTTGCTCCCCATCCCCGAAATCCTCCCTCTGCCTGCTCCATCACTCGGCCACACATGTAGGTTTTTGGGGAGGGGGTCGTTACTGGAGGGCCACACCTTCTGATGACGTCCCCCACCCCAATTTTATTTTGCATTTTAGACACTTCCATCTACATCATTTTCACAACACACATCTATGTAGGGCATTTTCGGGGGGTGGGGGTCAGGGCCACCGGGGGGGGGGCTTATTTTATGGGCCTCACCACGGTCAGCCTCCTCCATCCCCTCTCGCATCTAGACATTGAGGGTTGAGGGTTGTCGAAGGGGGAGGGTGTGCTGGCACCGTATATCTCCTGGAGGGGGGGTGGAGTGTCCCGGACACCCCCTCTTGGTACTCCCAGTTTTAATTGCATCTGAGAGCAACACGCAACAACACCACATTCGAGCGGGCGCAGTGAGGATCGGGGTCTTCTCACACCCCTGTTCTCCGGCTGCCGCCTGGAGTCTGGGGCCTGGAGGAAGAGCGGGCCACCTGGTCCGTGGTTTTGGCTGGGGCTGGCTGCGGGGCCTAGGTGGCCTGCTGGTGGCGGGGCTGTCACCTCTGCTCTCCCCAAAGAAGGTTGGATGGAGGGGCACGAAGTGCGTGGTTGAAGGTTTTTTTTTTTTTTTTTTTTTTTTCTCTTTCTTTTCGGGGGGGGGGGGGGGGCGGTTCTGGTTGGGTGGCCGGCGCGGGATGGGTGGGCCCCGGTCCCGGGGGGGGCTCTTGCGGGGGGTGGTCCGGTCCGTGTGCGGGGTGGGGGGCCGGGCTTGAAGCAGGAAAGAGATGGGTTGGTGTGGCGGTGTCGCCGCTCCCCTCCCCTCACATCCGGATTTTAGGTTCACTTATGGGGTCATCCGATAGTCCCGGGACCGACCACCGGTGTCACCGGGTTTTTGGTCCTGGTATTATTGGATGTGAGTGTTATGTGTGAATGTGTGTCTGCGTTGTTATTTTCTTTTTTTATTATTATTATTATTTTATTCAATTTTTTTTTTTTTTTTTTTTTTTTTTTTCCTGTGGTACGAGTGGGGGCACTAGGGAGGGAAGGCATGATTGAGATGGTGTGTTTTTTTTTTTTTTTTTTTCTTTCCCAGGTTGGGGTCTCAACCGCACCCTCTCCCAAATACATCTCAAGTCTCCGCTAAGTGCGGAGCCCATTCCCCCCGTCCTGCTCTCCCTCTGCTGGCTGGCGTCGGGGCTCACCGGTGCACTGGTGGAGCTGGGGGTGGATGCCCGGGGGACTGCTGGCTCATTCCTGGCGGCCTCTCCGCTGGCCCCGGCCGGCCGGGGCTTTGCTGGGGCTCCTGTCTGGGGATGGGGTGCCCTTGGGGCCTCGGATCCCTGGGGCCTGGGACTGGATCCGCTTCGGGGTGGGGCTGGGTGTTGTTCGGGGATTTTCGGGGTCGGTGCCGGTGCCTTCGCTACGATGCCGGTTCCTGGGCGGTGTTTCTTTCCTATGCCGGTTCTGTGGTATCGGTTCGGGGAGGGGGGGAGCTGCGCGGCATGGTGGGGTGCGGGTCTTGGGTCCTGTTTTGGGCTCCGGTTTTTCCGCTCGCACTTCTCCTCTTGCCTATTTATTTTAATTGTAATTATTAATTAATTTATTTATTTACCTATTTATTTGTTATTTTTTATTTTATTTATTTATTTATTTATTTTTTCTTTTCTCTTCCTCGGTGGGGGGGAGCGGTTGCGGGCGGGTCGGTGTCTGGTGTCTGCTGTCGCATTGTGGGGGCCCCTTTTTTTTTTTTTTTTTTTTTTTTTCTCTTTTTTTTTTTTTTTCTCTTTTTTCTTTGGGGGGTTTGGCATGTCTGTTTTCTCGGGGGGCGGGCGGGCCTGCTGGGTGGGGGTCCTGCTGGCGGCGCGCCGCTGGTGTGTGGGGGTCCGGGCGGCTCCGGCGGGGGTAGTGTTGGGGGGCCGGTCTGGGCGGGCTGGCTGCGCTGGCTGGGTATTCGGGTGGGTTTTCCCACCTGGAGGCATGGCGGGGCTGCTCTGTTCCCACTGATCGCGGCGGGTGGGGCTGCGGGGCGGGTGGGGGCCTGGGGTGGCTATGACCGGCGCGTGGTGGGGGGCCGGGGCGGCGGAGCTGCTCTGGCCGCGTGTCGGGGCCTGGTGCGGGCTGCGGGGGGGGTGGCGGACGTGGCTGGGCTGCTTTGGCATCGTCCGGTGGGGGGGGCGGCGCGGTTCGCTCCACTCTGGCTTTGTGCTGCCCCTCGGGCTGCTGGAGGGGGTGGTTGCGCCGGCTGCGGTCTGCTCTTCTTGCGGTTTTGCGCCGGGCGGCTTTTCTGCTCTCGGGCTGATTCTGTGCACGGTGTGTTTCATTGCGCGCTGTTGGCATCGGTCTTGGTGGGGTGGGGCTGCGCTTTTGGCCGGGGGGGGCGTTTTGGGGGGGGTCCCGCGGCGCTCGTGGCCGGTTCGCGGCGGATGCGCATGGGCCCCGGCCGGGGGCGGGGCCGCCTTAGTGTTTTCCTGGGTGGTGCGGTCGCGGTGGGTGTTGCGGCCGGTCGCCGGGGCTTGGTGCGGGGCGTGTTTCGGTGCTCTGTGGGGCTGGGGCGTTTCGGTCGGCGCCGTGGGGGGGCTGGTGTTCGGCGCCCGGCCCTTCTTCGGGGTGGCCGGCTGCCGGCGGGGCCCGCGGACTCGTCCCCGCGGCTCCCCGGGGCGCCGGCATGGCGGTGGCTTGGGGGCTTCCTCGTGGCTGTCTCTCCTCCTGCCTTGGTGGGGTCTGGTTTCCGGGGCTGGCCCCGCCTTGGTGCCTTCGCTTCTGGGGTCCCCCTGGGCGCCTGGGGCTTTGGGTCTCCCGGCGCTGGACTCAGTGCTCTGGGGGGTGTGCCTCTCCGGCTCTCCACAACCACTATTGAGCATTTTTTTCTATGGTTAAAACTTTACATGCACAAGTTCACCCTCACAAACAACTACAGGTGCTAGGCTTCAGGTACTTAGAGATTCACTTCCAAACAGAAACCCCACATTCATATCTTCAGGTAACACAGAGTACATGTCAGACTTAATAATATTACTTTAGTGATAGTTTCAAGGTGTTTGCTTTATTGTATATCTCGTACCATGTTTTTTGGTTGTGCTGTTCTTTTTTCTTTTTTTTTTTTTTTTTTTTCTCCATCTCATTACAGGTGTTGAAGCAGACTGAAAATGTTTTGTCATTGTCTCCTTCCTATCTCCTCTTTCTTTCACCTTTTGTCCTGTTTTTTTCTTTTTCTTTTTCCTTCTTCTTCTTCTGTTTTTCTGCTCTACTTACATTGCAGTGTCCATATGAACTGTAAAACTCCCTGCATAATTATAATAAAGCAATTTATATACATGAAACAAGTGGAGCGGTATGGCAATTGCGATACCGCTACACTTGTGAAAGTAAAATCTGTTGGGCTCCTTTTGGCATCAAGACAATTATTCTTATTGCCACCTTGCCAGACAGGACACTGTAAAAAAAAAAAAAAAAAAAAAAAAAAAAAAAAAACAGCAGATGTACTTTTTCACTCTTTGTGACAACATTCTGTTATTCCCAGAACTACAGTATATCTTACAAATAATATCAGAGAATCCCCTATTATAAAGGAAAATCAGTAGTACACCTCTTCCAATGTTTATTTTGTGATGTGTAGCCTAATTAATCTTAAGTACAATATTAAAGAATCCCTACTTAATGTAGTTCATTATCCAGGGCTTGAGAAAGGTTCAGAAGATGTGTTCTTTATTCTCTATTCTTTCAATGCCTAATACACACTCTCTGTTCTGTGTGTTAGTGATGAACTGGGACCCAACAGTCCGCGAAGGTAGAGGATTTCATCTCCAAAAAAGCGGTATTGCTTATTCAAGTAATTATCAGGTAAAATACAACATGTGCATTTCTTTAATCCCTTCAAAACAGCAATAGTCTGTTGAATGCCTTTTAACCCTACAGAGTAGCTGTCATCTTAAAAAACAAAAACATAAACAGTAACATTGTCTACTTAAAAAAAAAAAAAAATCAGGTAATAATGGTATATGGTACCAAAGTAATTTTAAGATAATTAAAGTATTTTACTATATAATAGTATATATTTTTTGTTTGTTTTTAATGTAGGCGGATAAGAAAATATAACCATAACACGCATATGTTAATATTTTTTGAAGAGCTTACTTTTTACAATATTCACTGCCATATATTTTGTGAGAATTTTAAATAAAAGAAAATTCTTAACAATTTACAAAAGATAATTAATAAATTTTATTTAACAAGCAAATCGTTTTTTTTTTTTTTACAAATTTATTTTTAATGTGTTTAGTAATAGTAGTAATAGTGTTTGTTGGGATATAGGTCTTGAATTTTATTTGATAAACACCTAAAAAGGTGTTAAAGTTTTAAACTTAACTTGGTGAAACATGAAACCCTGATTTTAAAATTGCTTCATGTTTCCAAAGTTTCTGATAACTCTCTAAAGAAGATCCAAAGAGCCTCTTATGGCAGACTCCTGGTCTATAATTATTAAAAATTTTCCATTCAATAAAGATGTGGTTTTTTTTTTAATTAATAGATGTCAATAATTTCCAATATACTTTATAAAGGGCAAAGAGAAATCTATAAAAATAACAAAGTTAAGATTCAGATAAATTAACATTGTGTCTTTCACTAAGTAAGCAGGGCCGGCCAAAAAGGCAGTAATGTTTTTAAAGAATTACAGTCTTCTTAGTCTTTTTAATCAAATTCAAGAAAAATGACAGCCCAGTCATTAATTTTACTATGTTTGGCTGCCGTTGTCACTTGCGCATGATATGATATGCAACACAACCAAATGAAAAGCTGCAGAATTAGATTTGATATATTGCTAAAATAAATCCTATCGGGGAAATGCATTTTGAATGAGATCACTCTAACTGCATTGGATACACTTCATTTCATCCTCATCTGTCAAGTTTAGCGTCAGATGATGGAAACTGCATGGCTTAATGAAGGCGAAATGACAACTTTCGAAGTCTGAAAGGAATCTGTGTGCATGCAGGTCACTTTGTTGTTTTAAGTTTGAATACAACCAGTGTTGTTTTAGCTTTTTCGGTCACAGCATTAGCAGATCCCCCCCCCCCAAAAAAGAAAAATAGTTTTTATTGTGTTTACTTTTATGAATTATATAAGTAAAGTTCTTGATGCAGACAACATTAGACTATTTTAGTTTGGCATTATTCTCTGTTTATGATACAGTTCACATATTTACAAAAATATAAAGTAAAAACTGCTTACAGATCAAATTCATTGAGATGACTAGGCTTCCCCTTTTCTTTCACAATAAAATTGTTTTTACAGAGCCTTTTAAAGACTAGTAAGGAAAAAATCTACTTGCCCACAAATGGTAATAAAGAGAAAGTGTAAAATAAAGGTAGTATGTATAAGTCCGAATCAAACTCACCTTTCTCTAGACTGTGCATAACAAATGTATTTTTTAAAACTCCTGCAAGACGTTTCCGTGCCATAAATATTCATTCCAAATAATCAATAATGAATTCAAAATAAAGTGACACTTTATGTGATACTTTAAGGGATACTGTGTAAATTTTTATTTTTTTTTGACTGAAATTGATAACTGCATTTACATATGTGTTATAATTAGTTTAACATTGCTGCTGTCTGTTTGAAAGGCGTTGGTGAAGATCATTTGGAAAAGCTAACCCTACAACCGAAAGTCTGCAGTAGTCTGGACTAATGTCTTGCCTTAAAAAAAAAACATTTGAGGCATTAATGTTTTTTTCATGATGGTTTGTCAACCTGCCCTGGGAAAGACTGGCGACCTGTCCAGGGTGTACCTCGCCTCTCTCCCTTAGACAGCTAGAGATGGGCATCAGCACCTCTTGTGACACCAATTGGGATAAGTGTGACAGAAAATGGATGGATAGTCTGTCAACAACTTGTTCCCTGTACTTTTTGTCTCTCTATCTGATTAATTGCTCATTCAGCGCACCTGCAATGCTCTTGCACTCTCATCGGAGCTCACTCCTCCCCTGAGCTCCAGCCTTTTTAGGCAAATACCAAACTAGTTGACAGGACCAGAATATTAAAAACCCTTAGCAGATGCACAACATTCTTTCTCTAGTTGAAAGCCTGTTTCTGCCTCACAACTTCCTTGCTGTTTCCTCTCCTCCACCAGACCTCACAGAGTTTTCTGATTTTCTGGGCCTTAGCAACATTTTTTGTCTTCCATACCAGTAAGCTCCATCTTTACCCTATAAAAACAAAATGGAGAATCCTTTTCAGAGCAAAGGATACCGAAAAGGATTAGTGGGATAAGGAGATGGGTTGCACCTGTTTCATTTGAGAGTCACTTGCTCTCGGAGTCATCCAAGCCTGCAGTGATGTCACTACAGCTCTGAGATCTGCAGGTGACCCTACAACCTCTTCTTTCCCCTACTCACATCCTAAGAAGGTTAGTGGCTTTCTCTATGGTAATATTTTAAAATCGAGAATCAATCAAGCTACTAACACCATCTCTCCCTTTAAAAGGTCCTGCCTCCCTTGCTGAGTGGTGTCCTATCAAATGAGGCAAGGGAGGGTATCTTTTAAGCATTCTCTGTTTTACCTGGCTGAAATTTGGTTCCTCTGTCAGGGACTTTCCATTTTTAGGAGAATTAATTACGGCGGCAGTGTCTTCCTAGGTTTCGCTTAAAAGTTGTTCAGACGCTGCCCATGTCCCTACCAAAACTAAGTAAGTGGAACTCATCGCCCACTCAGGTTCAAGAGGAGTAGCGTGGTTCTTGTCCTGGCGGATCACATGACCCCCTCTCCACTCTGTGCACTATCCTTGAGGGTGCTTGGAAGTATTCCCAACTCGTCCATGTGTCCATGTGTGGACATAGAAAGTCATCCAACTGTGTCCCTTGTGGTGCCCTATGAGAAGCGCTCCAGCAGTACAAAAGACGCCCTGTAATCTAGGCCATGGACTCTGTAGCAGTCTCTGCAAACTCTGCAAGAGATACAATAAAGTAACACCTTCATACTATCGTTGAAATATAAGTAGTATTATTTAATCTGACATGTATACTGTGGTAGCTGAAGATAAGAATATGGGCTTTCTTTATCGAAGTGAATTTCTAAGTACCTGGAGCCAAGCACCTATAGTGTTTATGTGAAAGTGCACTTGTGCATGTAAAGTTCATCCAAAGGGGAAATGCTTCGTAGTGGTTGTGATGAGCTAAAGACACGCCCTCCCCCATCCAACTGTTGCATCGATCCAACAGCCGACGATCCAATGCATCGATACGTCCGCAAGAGTATCGATTCATGTTATTTTTTCCTCCGGTCTATTTTTCATCCATTCGTTCCTGGACATAATTCTCCCTCCCGTGCTGCAGTGGCGCTAAACCTATTTTGCCCTCCTACCTCGCTTCCTGGTTATACTTTTACAGCACTGTGTTGAAGTAAGCTTGACACAGACATTTTTGATTTATGCTCAATATTGAAGCGTGGTCTGCGCTACACGCTGTGGGTCTAGATACGGCCGAGGCAGAGAGGAAGTGGGGGCGAGTTTAGTCCGACGATGGAGGGACATGAGGGCCAAGAAGAGCAGAGATCCAGGTGGAAAAAGGGTCCCAGCGTTCTTGCGCACCTCGCTCTTCTAGCGGGTCAAACTTCACGAGTTGTTTTCTGCAATTTCAGTCATAAAAACAAAACTAGCCGGCCTCCTGTCTGCAGCACTGTTTGCGGTCAGCTACAATTTGGGAGAGGAGCAGCGGAGTGTCTGTGGAGGCGGCGGGGACGTCTGGAGCCAAGGTATTGAATTGCACTCATTGTACTGATTTTGTGCAGTATTTTTTGATGCAAGGTCTTTCAGAATCTATAACGCAGGGGAATTATTATTGTTCAGTTAATGAGGTTTTAATAGGAATAGGTAGTGTAAACTTTTCTACTTCTGTTATTTGCTGTTGTTTCTAAAAAAAAATGCATAATAATATTGATTTATTTCAATCAATATTGAAAGCCTGTAAGGTGTTAAAAAAAAAGAACCAATAAATCGAATCGAATCGTATTGTATTGTATTGTATTCTTAAGTATAGAAAATAATCAAATTGTTGGGTCAGGAAATCGATACTGAATCGAATCGCCATAATGTGTGTGATTTACACCCCTACAAAGGATGGAGGAGAGACGACCCCGAGGAAATCCCCTAGCCGTGGGGATTAGTCTGCGGGCTCTGCCAGCAGCCAGCAACCCTGAAGTGGATGTGGTTATTGGCCCCAGGGACCTTAGGCCCCATGGGCGCCCCCCTAACTGATTTCAGATAATAGAGTAAAAAATGTTAGTGTTATTTCTTATCAGGACCTGTCATTTAAATCGATTTCAAAGAGGTTTCTAGAATTTCCTTCTTTCATCTGCGCAATTTTGGAAAAAAATTGAAATATCCTGTCCTGGATTGATGCTGAGAAAGTAGTCCATGCATTTGTTACTTCAAGGCTGGACTGTTGTAATTCTTTACTATCAGGAAGTCCACAAACTGTAGTTAAACGCCTTCAGCTGATCCAAAATGCTGCAGCCAGAGTTCCGATAAAAATTAAAAAGAGAGATCACATCTCTCCTTTCTTGGCTTCTCTTCATTGGCTTCCTGTTAAATCAAGAATAGGTTTTACAAAACTCCTTCTCAAATATAAAGCTTTAAATGGCCAAGCTCCATTTTATATCAGAGATATAATTGTTCCTTATGTTCCTAACAGGACACTTCACTCTCAATCTGCAGGTTTACTAGTAGTTCCTAGAATTTCTAAAAGTAGTATTAGAGGCAGATCATTAGGTTATCAGGCTCCTCTCCTGTGGAACCAACTACCAGTTTCAGTCTGTGAGGCAGACAATCCTGTCTACTTTTAAGACTAGGCTTAAAACTTTCCTTTTTCATAAAGCTTATAGTAAAACTGGCTCAGGTTATCCTGAGCTATCTCTATAGATATGCGGCTATAGGCTTAGACCTCTGGAGGACATAGGGACCCCTTTTTTATCATTCTGCTTCATTCTATCTCTATTCTCCCACCCTGCAGAATCTGTTAGTTCAATCTCTAACGTTCTCTCTGCTTTTTCTCATAGTAGCTTCGCCTCCTCTGTTCCTGTTTGGCTGTGACACTATCCTGGAGAGAAATATCAGCAGTGCTGCTGCCATCAACACCTTTGTTTATAGCTGTTGGAGACCGGCCTGGTTTTCAGTGTAGTCCTGTTTCTCTGACTGATTGGCTGGATGTGCTCTCTTCCTCTGACATGGGAGCTGCCTCAGAGCTTGTCTACCTGACTGTGTGTTTCCTAGACGGGGCCGCCTTTTACAGTTGGCTTATGTATCTCTGCTTCTGTCTCCTTGAACCCCAGTCGGCCTCAGCAGATGGCCGCTCACACTGAGCCTGGTTCTGCTGGAGATTTCTTCCTGTTAAAGGGAGTTTGTCCTTTCTACTGTTGCTACAATCATGCTTAGTGTGGGATTTGATTCTAGTCAATTAGTCAATGCAATCAACTAGTTTTCCTTAGATAGAAAACTTTGAATCAATTTGACTGTATTATCTGGTGAACTGTAAACTGCCTTGAGATGACGTGTTGTGAATTGGGGTTTATAAATAAACTGAACTGAATTGATTAAGCTATTACAGTGACTTTGGGAATTGTGATGCATAGCATACTGCTGAACTGTCTTCAAAAGATATCTTCAATATTTCAACAAATAAAATAAAAAAATGCAACTACTGCACAACCTCCATCACCAGCAGCCATTAACATGAACATTCTCTTCATCGTCTTGAATATTCAACAAAAGATTGTGTTTTTCCCTCTCCCTGACAAACAAAATTTGATTATGAATCACAGATAACGCTTCATTTGCACCACTTACATTTAACCCTGCATTTAAAAAAACTGTAGAGACTAAATAATGGGAATGTTTTATCTAAATTCATGCTTACAGTAAAGATTTATTATATAATGTTAATTGATCAGGAAAAAAAAACTATGATCAAATATCCCATACACATAACTCACACATTGAACATCTGGCCTTCATTGTCCTAATTATTGCAATTAATGAGGTGCTAATTTTGACACGCATACTCCATGCATGAACGGCCAAATTCATGTGAAACTGAAGTATATGACAGAACTAATAAATAAAACATCTTACTGCTGGTAAACACTGGGCAACTGAAGAAAACAAAATCCAGAGGACCATGGGGCTTAGTGTTTGTTTTTTTTTTTGCATAATCATAGCTATAACTGAAGGATGGCTTTGTTTTCACTGTTGTTTATTGGTTTATGAGGAGATTGATGGGCAATTAATTTACTCAGTAATTACTGCACAAAATTTAGAGGCCTTTGATCAATTATAGGGGCCAGTTCACCTAGCTGTTTAATTATTCATCAATTAAGTTAGAGTATAAAAATAGCAATGCTAAAACATTGACATAAACATTGTCCAAGTAGAATTTGCAGTTAGTCACAGGTTATGTCATAAGTCTGTTAAATCCATTTCCCTGAAGATTATCTAGTTAAAAAATGTAAAATCATAAGATATTTCACTTGTAAGTTCTTACTGTCACCATTATGATTAATTATATAATAAACTATCATGGGGGATTCTCACTAAGAAAGTTATGTCACAGGATATTCAGTTATTCATTAACACATTAATTGTATTCATTCAATTCCTTCCTTCAGTTATTGGATGGGGTCTAAAATGTTTTCAGGTATAACTGTGTTTTTAGCTGATCAAAAATTTGACATCAATCATCCCTAAATCTTTCAAACTGAAACACCAAAAATTATTGTAAAGAAGGATCAATAAGTCGACTATGGAATCATTGCAAATCTTTCTACAGTGATTTGTCTTGATATAAGGGATTAAGGGACTGTTACCGACATTATCAGATAACTGTGAAGAATACTACAAGGAAACATCTGTCTAATTTCATTCTGTCTGTAACAAACTGCATGTTTTGTTTAAAATAATTGACTCAGTTCTTAATGCAGAGTAGACTGTTGGTCAGCAGCTCTCTCCCACTGCTTGTAAAAGATTTCCTCTCTTTTTCATTCATAAAGTCTCCTCAATCAATGTCACGGGCTCTACTGTTTTTGACCAATTCAAGCCTGGAAGTCCTGTTTATAGGAAACTGTTGGCAAGTTGAGGCCCTTAGGTTCTCCAAGAAATGATCTCCCTCCTTGATTATTTAAAGAGGTCTTCCCTACTGTTGGAACCTCTGTTCTTGCACTTATAAATAGCAGTCTGTCATCAGGTGTGGTCCCTGCATATATTAAACATGTAGTTGTAGAGCCACTTATTAAAAAACCTGGGCTACATCCTGCGATTCTTGCCAATTTCAGGCAGATCTCCAAATTGGTTTTTATTTTAAAATTCCCCAAGATAGTTTGCAGTCAGTTAATGACCTTTTTAAAAGACCAGAATATTCTGGTTTTAAATCAGCTCTTTTGAGAGTCCGAGTGGATCCTTACCCTAAGTCATTCCTTTCACCCCACGGAATTTATTAATCTATTTATGTGTAATCTTGAAGTAATTTCAGTAGTTCTTCATGTGCTGTACAAATAAAAATATTAAATAATCTGCATGTCGCTCATATTAAACAAACTAAAAAACAAATAATCTCATATCCTGTCAACTGGGTCTTAGAATCCTCTCCCTATAAATATTTAATTCTCTGTAAAAAAAAAAAAATGCCAATCGTTCTTCTAACGGACATGCAACGTTTGCTTTAAACCTAATGTGAGTAACGAACCTAGTGAATGTTTTTTTATTGTTGTTTTATGCACAAACTACGACAAAAACCTGACTAAATTGCAAATAAAACAGCGTGTTGGAATGTAAGGAGAGCGGAGACAGAGGAAACTCTATGTAATACGTATTACTAAGGGTATGCTGGCCTGAGGCGGTACGCTGAGCTGACAGAACACCTGACTGGAGCGGACCAAATAGTCATCCCACCTGGATTACTTTTTAGTGATTGGCTTATACAAGGAAGCTAAGTTATTGGTTGCAAACCATCCCCTGTATATAAAAAATTGCATTTGCGTATTGAGGTAGGTCAGGAGAGTCTCAAAAATCCACACACAAATGCAGTTAAGTTTAAAGACCACTAGTACTTTGTAATTTAATTTATAATTGTTTATGGACCAGAAATACTTTGGCGAATCATGTGCTGTAGATGTGTGAATCTTGTGTGCTTGTGTGAATCGTGCTGTGTGTGTGAATTTTTTTGTGCTTGTGTGAATCCTGCTGTGTGTGTGTGCGGAGCTTGTCCAGTTCATGTATGAATCAATTATGTGTATTTGTGAAAATTTAGACCAATTTAGCTCCATGCAATTTAGCACTTTTGGCACATCTGTATTATTATGCACCATTAACACATTAATTTTCTTGTAATGGGTTTGTATAATATGTTATATTACATTATTTATAGACTTTCCTTGAATTCATAATGACTATGCAATGTGAAGGGCCTATTTTTTTATTATAAGCTAAAGTAATCTACTTATCCTATGAAAAACCAAGTGTGTGCCCAAGGGATGAATTTATATATATTTTAAAAGTCTTAAGCCCCCCTGAAAATGGGAACATCATTGTTGTTCGATGCTGTAGCGCACATAGGGCCGGATCTATGAAAGGTTTACGTGTATAAAAACGTGAGCTATTTCACTGCGCACGCTAAAAAATGTACAAACTGATCTATCAACAGCGTGCTAAAAGGATTTGGTCTTTAAAACGTGCTAAATAGCGCCTCTTATCCATTTAGTACTTTTTCTGCAATGAATATGCAATATGGGGCGTTTACACGCAAAAGTGCGTCTTGTGGGAGGAGAACATGTAAATATATTAATTTAGCACTCGCAAAGTGATTTATCAAACCTGAAAGCAATTTTGCTAACGGTATCTGACTCTATATTTAACACGTTTCAAAAGAAGGTGCAAATGGTCTGTATGCGTAATTGCGCACACATGGCAGCGGTTACTGTCGCAAGAAGGAGACATCGAAATTAAGCAAGGAGACGCAGAGAACGCATTTCTTCACTCCGTGTGAATATTTTTGGAATGAACGAGGAAACGATCATCAAAACATATCGTTTATCCAGCATTGCCATTTTGGAGCTGTTGGGGGAACTCCGAATGGATTTGGAGCCAGCCACAAGGAGGACCCACGCAATACCAGATATCACAAAACTCCTTGCAACATTGCACTTTTTTGCATCTGGGATCTCCCAATCTCGTTTTTCAGAAGTGCTGTCCGACGTTCTATATGCCATGTCACCCTGACGCCCTACCTCCCCCCTGCGCCTGTGGAGCAACATGCCAATGCTGCGGGGATGCAGCGTGCAGTAATCTCATCCACAGTCACTTCTTGTGAGCCATTTGGTATTTGCATTTTTCTATAGGCCAATACAAAACACCTGTTTTTTTGTTTTTTGTTTTTTTTATTGCAGTGAAGCAGAAATCCAGCCACATACCACCTTAGGGAATAATGGTTGCCAAAGTTTTATATATAGCCTATATATATATATATATATATATATATATATATATATATATATATATATATATATATATATATATATATATATATTTATATATATATTTTTTTTTTTTTTTTTTTTTTTTTTTTGGAGGGGGTGGGGGTGTCACTGTAAGATTTAAATTTCTTAATGCACTAGTTTGTACAAACTACAAACTACTTTGCCGCAAACCACAAAACACGCAAAACCATAATTTAAATAGGGCGTCTCCAACAGTTTTGCACCTGCCACCAGTTACGCAATCACTCTTGTTAAATCACCCGCAAACCATGGTTCAGCCCCTCGCGCAAAATTCCAGTTTGCGAGCGCAAATTACTGCACGCAAAATTGGATCTTGATAAATCCGGCCCACACTGTTCACATTGAGACCGGTCTAACTAGGGAGTACCAATATGGCAGCCAGTGGCTTCACTTCAACCCCTTACTACCAACAGGTAATCAGCAATCCAGTGAATAAATACAGATCAGTGATCCCACAGTGCTCTATAGAGGAGGACTGAACTGTCAAACCAGGAAAATGACTCACATGAATAATCATTCTCTGTCAGATAATCATGGTCACTTACCTGTGTTTTTCTCCAACCAGAATTTCCAGTGATGCCCAGCTGCAGCTCCAATTCTTTTATATGTTTTAAATGAACACTTTTAATTATGCTACTGTCTGTCTCGCCTTAAATACTGGGTCCTTCTGTCCTGCTCCATGACAATGTAAACCACATACACTTCTCCTTCACTTGATAAAGTTATTATGTTTTGTTTTTTAATGCATTTTGGGTGTTCAATATTTCCAGTACATACAGCATTTACAGCTATTTCACTGGAAATTATAATTTTCAGCTGAATGTTAAAAAAAAAAATTGTTGAAAAGCAGGCTGGAAAATATTTAAAAATTGATTTCAAAAGTTCAAAATCCCACATACCCCTCTCAAATGATTTTTCTTTGTTATAATTTAAATTAAATTAAGTATGGAGGACCAGCTCTGCCATATCTAAAAATAAATACAGAAATAAATAAATGCTCAATAAATAAATAAGCATACAATTAATTGCCACCCAAAATACAATAAACAAATAAATGTAGATAGAATTAAATTATACACTGAGACATAAATGTATATATCTCTTTTAATTAGCTTTTTTATTTATTCACCTTTGTAATAATTACCTTATTTATTGTCCGTTTTAATCTTCAACTTTATTTATTACTTATTTTTTTTAAGTATTTATTTATGTACATGTGATAATATTTTTGTCTGTTGTATTCTTCCTTTGTATTTTTTTTACCCTATTTATTTCTGCCTGTCGTTTCTGTATTTCAGTATGAATTTCTGCCTCATTATACAAATGAGGAACTTCTGTGTCTTAGAGGGTTGTAATGGTCAGACTTAAATAAATTAGGAGAATTTGTTACATCATAGAATTCTGTAACTATATATCACAATGACCAGTAATTGGGTTTTCTAATTAAAATATAACAGTAATTAACTTCTCTTTATTCCATAAAACACCTCAGCACTTGCAAGTCTGTATAGTTCCATATGTAAACAAATAACTTAAGACATATAAATATAAAGGGGTTACTCTTTTTCGCCAATAATAAGTTCCTAAAAAGGCAATACCTCACATGAGCAGCTGTAAAGCAGTGTGAAAAATCAAAGTAGTCTTTGATTCATGAATTATTTCCCTGGGTTCCTGAAGTCTTTGGCACTTGATCTGCTGCTCTGTCGAGAGAAGGGATTTGAATTTATGTGACTAATGTTGTACAAGGCCAACTGTCAAATGTAAGCCAGTCACTGCTTGTGCACTTTTGCACCCTCCATTTCTAAGGCATAATGATGCATAGCCATCACGGTTAAGCCCAGTCTAGAGCCTACATATGGAAAAGGTGTCAGTTGCAGCGAAGGAAATTATGCAGTCCACTAGTTCCCTGTCTGGCGTGGTATCTCAGCAACCCAGCTCTTTCCCTGAAGAAGAGGTGACATGTTTATGAGTAATTCCCCAACCAGGGACTTATACCTAGAAATGAAGTCTTGTCCTTTAGCCTTGACTAGCCCTCTGAGAGAAGTCTATTCTGAATAACTGAATAAAAAAAATATCTAAGTTTTCTTTCATTGAGCTGATTATCCTAGCAACAAGAGTGCTTAATAATAATGCAGAGAGCTTAATTTGACACTGAAGAACTACAATTAAACACTCATAATTCCTGAAATACTGAGGAATTAACCTTGAGGGTTTGATCTTTTTAGTCACTTTTTTACAGCATAGGGTTTCTTTTTGTTTAAAGGTGGCAGATGTATGCATAGGAATTTAAATAAAAACGTTTTTTAAGCAGTTGCACCATTGTGGTGGTAAAAGCTTGGAAAGTCTGCAGATATTGTCTGTGAATTTTTTTGTATATACTGATTAATAAAAGAATAACCCAGGGGTTGTTCCTCTTGTATTTTATAAAGTAAATCTTTTATGTTTTACATTGTTATAAATTCCCAATATATATATATATATATATATTATATAGTGGTTTGTAATTATGTAGAAGTATTGAGCAATAGGTGTGAACTGGTAACATGTTATCCACAAAATGACAAAGTGTTTTAGAATGAAAGACTTAGAATATTGTGTAGTCCTTCATGAATAACCATGGCTTTTGAAAAGAGGAGGAAAATAACCTGTAATAATTTGTCCCTCCAGACGTTCGGGGATACTGCTGCGGTGTTCCTCGATTTGTCACTGTCAGCCTCCAGACTGAGGATATGAGAAGGCGGCAGAAAGAATGGGAGCGGCGTGGGGGGGCAGTTGTGGTGAGAGGAAGGGAAGTGTGAAGAAAATGCTGAAGTATGTGATTAAGAATAATGAGTAAAAAATTGCATAAAGCTTTCTCCCAAATCACATATCAACTCCACGCTTGGCATTATCCCTGAAGCATCTCATCAGTCCTGGACCCAGTCCTCGTCGTTTGTGCTAGCACACGTGCGCCCACCCACGCACCAACATACACAACCATCACAGTCCATTAGCAGCTAACACATGAGCCAACATCTCTATCTCTTTTTCCTTTCTTCCTTTCTTCTCCTCTCACTTTTTACTGTAGCGACCTGTCTTTCTCTCTGTGGGTCTGCATTTTCTTAAGACCTAAAAGAAAAGTCATGAACTAGACTTGTCAGGTCTCATATCAATATGGTGACCCTCCGTCCTTTGCTGGTATTTCACCACTCCAGCAAACATAGCAACGTCTGCCAGGTATCTTCAAGCCACTGTTTGGAGAGGCATCTCTATCAGAACAGTGCAGAAACATCCAATGCATATCAATTCAGAGACTTTAATTCTTATTTGCTTTGCATTTGCCCTGTCTTGATATAGCAAACTAAAATGACATATGGGTACACTGTATAAACTGTCAAACCACTTGACTGTTGTCAAACTTTAGCAGGGAAATTAAGCTTATAAATGTGGATTACAGGCTTTTGTTCATTTACCCAGTTTCCATTTAGCTATTGTTCCTAAATACAAATAAAATAACTATATTTTCTTATTCAAACGACATTCAGGAATTTGTCCAGTGATTTCAAATTCTAACAGAATTTAAAACTATAGCCACTTAAATATATCATTGTGATTTCATCACAAACTTTGGAGAAACACCTGTTAAAATCACAGCAGCTAAGTGGTGACAATTGGATGCCAAAGCATGAATTCATTAGCCTGACGTAGTCCTACTCAATTCTAGTCAGAATATGAGTCTGATACTGCTCCATAAAGCTGTGATTATGGGGCGTGTTTTGAACGAACCAGGAAAAAAAATGCCTCTGCACTCAATTGGATAGACCTACAACCAATAAGAGCAACGGAGTGCGTGGTTTATGTTAAACGACGCATAGTTGTTGTCAACAAAAATCAAAGCGTGCAGTTGCACGCCTAGAATAAGAAGATGAGCCTTGATCGCGTTTCTCTGTTCCTCTTTTAAAATTAATTTGCTGTCGATATCTTCTAGAACAGACCTAATAGCAGAATCTACACACCTCAACTCTCCGGCGGCAGCCATTGTTGTTGTCACCCAAGTGTGCTTTGGTCACATGGTTGATTACGTTACTGTTGATCATCTGTCCATCATCGTATAAAGCCCGCCCTGACAATTTGATTGGATCGCCACAGAGTGGGCGATCATACTCGCGCTACTATGGAGCAATGCCAGACCGAACTTCCTGACCTCAAACCTTGTGGGCGGGAATGGCACCCAGGCTATGAATTCATAGCTAATTCAAAAAGTTCTTCAAAGACAAAAATGATATCAAAAGCAATGGGACTTGTTAACACAAAAATAAGGTTAGTAAACATGAAAATCTGACTTATACTAATTGCATGGAAAGTAAAAAACACTGCAAAGTAGAACTGGAATTACATAGAATAAATAGCAACAAAGTGGAAATGCCCTGTAAAAAAAAAATAAAAAAAATACTCCAAATACCTTGATGCTGCTAAGACACAAAAAGACAAAACACAAACGCTGCAAGTAGCATGAAGAGGTGCAAGTTATAAGGAGCTCTAGATGTCAGATGTTTGAATTAATTAAAAAGTTGATCAAATAAATTGAATTTCAGTGGCATCATCTGACATGTAAAAATACTTTATGCCCCGATATTAAACATATCAGATATATTAGCAAGCAAAAAATACCTTTTTAGGGCAGGTTAACCTTTAAAAAAGGATGAATTTTTACTACACCTCCTCTGTATGCAGACTGTATATTTCATGCTAATAAAGATTTTAAAAGGTCTGGAGGTATTTAAGAGACAGAATCAACTGTGAATTAAAGGTTTGCATCTCTTCCTTATTACAACTCCTTGATCCAGAACTCTTTTTCGTACACAAGTCTAACATATCTGACACTTTAATTCTTGCCAGGCTGTTGAATCATTATCTTTACAATCCTTTAGCTTCCCTGCCTGTTTTCTTGGATTATAACAATCCAATAATTAATACTGAAGATGAATTTGCAGCAATACATGCAAAGTTTGATTATAATTTTCTAAACGCTGCATTGCTTTCTTTTGTCAGCCTTAGTTGCCCCTCAATTGGTTCAAGGTATTTGAGAGCTAAAGGAAATAAAGAAATATCTAGATTGGTTTTGAGATTTCTTTTTATATTTTCCTTGGGTTGCAGAGGCAGCAGATAAATGCTAATATGTATGAAGAATGAATGAATAGAATTCATTATTGTTGAAAAAAAATGCTGTAGGTCACATTAGGTATCAAAGACAATGGATGAAAAAACTGCTTTTTTTCTATTTATGATTTGATATGCTTCAGTTTTCCAATTTGTATCTACAGATCTTATCTATCCAGAACAAATCACCTGGGGAGGACATCATGTTTTTAGAGTGTGAGAGGACACTAAATATGTCAGTTTCACTCTCTTTTCCACACGCAGTGCAAACTGCACCCCCTCAACAGTTTTTTTGGAGGCTCCTCACCTTCTTTTTCTATCACCTACTATGTTTTCTTTTATTTAAGTGTGATTTTCACACCTCAAGAAATGGTTACTGTTATACTGTCCATTTCTGCAAAACTGAGATTTGAATTTGGACCTGGGTTAGTATGAAGTTGCTATAAAAATATATTACACTTGACACTGGCTTATTTTTATGGCTAATTTTATAGGTGTGTAATGGGGACCACTTTAGCTGTCCAAACTACTGTGTGCTGCAAGGTTTGTATATTCTAACCTATTATAAGTTCTCAGCACATCTCAATCTTTGTATAAGGGAGGATGAAAAAAGTTACTTCTAAAGGAAACAATACAAGTCAACATAGTTACATTTTTTCAACTAACTCCTGTGACCCCTTTAAACAAACACCCAGAGTCGACATTTTTAATTTTCTGGCAGTTTTAAAAGCAGCTCGCCGCAATCCTGCCCCATACTGTTTAAAGTCATTCCCAGAATAGCATTTGTTGCCTAAGGTTCATACCCTCATCAAAGTCACCTGTAGCAACTTCTACTCTTAAAAGAACTATATCTTTTTTATCTGGTATGGGGAAATGTTTTTTTAGCTATTTATTACATGTTAAAATATGGAATTTGTGTATTTGTATTTTTTTAGTAGGAATTGACAGAAAATGGGGAAAATCATAGGGACAACCCGAACAATCTTTCTCTGCCAAGAGCATAATGATGGTGCTGATGGCACTATTACCAACCTATTGACTTTCTTGCTTTAATTAGAGACTTTTCAGACCCCTGTAAGATTGTATTTTCTCAAATCTAGCAACTTTCTTCTGTGCTGTTGGAGAGTAATCTGAAAATACAGATCCCTTTGAGTTTACTGTATTTACCAGAAAGCAAGTGGGCAAAGCCTTCCCCTCTCCATAACACTGATAGGCATTCAGACTCAACAACAACAAACCATGCCCACAGTCTGAAAGAGAAGAATTTTTTTCTGTGTTGTTGGAGACTTTTTTTTGATAACAGTACTGCTCGAGCTAAGTTTACTATCTTCAGCAAGCAGCAAGAGCTCCTGCAAGCTCCTTACACGCAGTCAGAGCCAGCAAACAGCAAGCTGTACCTGCAGTCTGAGGGAGAAGAGTGACACACCTCTATTTCCCCTTTGAAAAGGAGTACCGTATTTTCACGACTATAAGGCGCACTTAAACGTCTTTTTTTTCCCTCAAAATGTGCGGTGCGCCCTTTGGTGCGGTGCGCCTTATGTGTGTTGTAACTGCGACTTTTGAGACCACCTCATTGAGGAGATGATGAAAGAGTGGCTGAATGTAAGGAGACCAGGTGTTTTTTTTCCACTCATCACCATCGCTGTTAATATGTAACTCCATGCGTGCCCATCTCACAGCTGATGTGAAAAACATGGGGAAACAAATTAACGCTGTGCTCGCTGTTCAACCGCTCGACATCGGTGTGAACCGGACCCAGCAGGTGCAGCAGAAACAGCGAGTTTACATGCAAAGTCAATGGTTGACGCGCGTATAGATGCAGCAAAAGGTCCTGCAGCGCGTTTTGAGCAGCAGGAGCGTTTAAGCATCTGCCAACGCGCTGCTGCTGCTCGAGATGGAAAAATTGAAGTTTTGCTGCTGGACGCGCCACATCAACCAATCAGAGAAGCTGATCTGGGAGCTGACAGCGAGACAGACACAGCGCTCTGATGACATATGATATTAACGCAAATGAAACGGGCTGGATGGATGAGGAGATGATGAAATCGTGGCTGAGGGAGGTGTATGTGAGGAGAACAGGTGTTTTTTTCCACGCATCACCATCGCTGTTAATCTGTGACTCCATGCGTGCCCATCTCACAGCTGATGAGAAAAACATGGTGAATCAAATGGATGCTGTGCTCACCGTTATCCCGGGAGGTCTGACAAAGGAACTTCAACCGCTCGACATCGGTGTGAAGCAGCCGTTCAAAGTAAGGCTGCGAGCGGCATGGGAGCGATGGATGACAGACGGAGACCACAGTTTCACGATAAGTGGAAGGCAGCGCCGTGCAAGTTACGCCACCTTTAGCGGATGGATTGTTGATGCTTGGACTAACGTGTCTGCTGGCTCTGTTGTTCAAGCTTTCGCAAAAGCCGGCATTATTTCTGAGGAGCCGCGCTGCATGGAAAGTGACTCTGACAGCGAAGAATGGGAAATTGGCATGTCTGATTTAGCGCAGCTGTTTTATTCAGAAACAGAGGAGGATGACTTTGATGGGTTTGATTAATACTTTGTAATAAATACATTAATAAAGCACAATCATACTCAGTTTTGCTCCCGCTGTATTTTTCTCCCTGAAAACTTAATTCAACAGCAGCCTCTGGGCCCGGTCTCCTCCTCTTCAGCGCGGTGGCTGGCAGGTGTTTTTTCATCTAAATAATCTAAATCTTGCAGCTATATTTGCTGTGATCAGTGGGAATAAAGTAGTTTTAATATGTTTTTAAGTGAGAAAGTCCACCTGAAAACTTCATAATTGCAGTCAGTTCATCAAGATTATCTATTTCTGTTGGAGGCGCTCAGACCCCCACATACCAGCGGTGCACCGACAGGAGAAATCCCTTCAACAGCAGCCTCTGGGCTGGGTAGCCTCCAGGTTCACCGCGGCTGCTGGCAGGTGTTTTTCATCTAAATAATTTAAACTGCAGGCACCAGGATACCGGTAATAAAAGCGAACAAATTCCGTCGGCAGGTTTCAGGATTTTAAGTTAATTTAGGAGTGATCACAGCGCTGTGTCATCTGCGATGTGTCTGTCTCACGGCCAGCACCCAGGTTTGATTAATACTTTGTAATAAATACATGAATAAAGCACAGTCATACTCAGTTTTGCCCCCGCTGTATTTTTAAATACGCAGTAGAGGTATTTAAAGGTAGTAGAGGACATGTACCTGTATATAAAAAACGCGCCCTATAGTCCGGTGCGCCTTGTGTGTGTTAAATACAGAAATGGGACACATAACTGAGACTGCGCCTTTTAGTACGGTGCGCCTTATGGTCGTGAAAATACGGTAACACATGCTCAAGCCTCCATAGATCTCCCCCAAAGTGGGATATAAATATATTTAACATAAGGTTTAGATTTTTTTTTTCTTTTAACCTTGTGCACTAAAATAAATCCTTCCCTGCATTCAATTCATGCAAAGCTTCACCCAGTGCATGTGCCTCTGCCAATTGTCTTAAAATTAAATTTGTTAACAACATTGATTTATGTAGTTTTGGTTCAGGTAAAATACTAATAATACGTGAAATGATTTCATAGAGTTATAAACCTATTAGTGTTTTTAATCACTTTCTGTCATGAAGTTGATGTTCTCTCCCACAGCTTGAAGCATTACCAAAAATGCGAAATTAGGCGATGAAGTCATTTAGCAACTTCAAGAGACTTTTAGGACAGCCATTACTGACACTCCTAGAGTTAGCAACAGTGCTGTCAAAGCACCAAGGCTGGGGCTGTAGGACATTCTGTACATTCTGTACTGTACACTCGTAGTGTTAGCGAGCCTCTACCTATGCCAGTGCATGAAGCACATGACAAAAAAAAGGAAAATGGGTATTAATTTAAAATAAAAACATATGAATAGGATTTTAAGCTAAAATAGATGGGATTACATTGATAATTGTTTTTTATCAATTCAAGACCAAGAATAAGGCGATGAGTCAAAAAGAAGACAAGCGCTCCTCACTTTATCTGACATATGGAGCAAGGTCAAAAGTCCCTCTTAAATTGATCTAAAAGATTTGCATTTCCATAAAAACTACAAGATATTAAACACATAGCTGAATTAAATGTAAACTTCTGTATTTATTACTCATTAGTAAAGTCTTCACCTTTTTAAAGCTACAGTGTGAAATAATTACAGGGATATACAGTCAGAAATGTAATATATTATACATAACTATGTTATTTATCATCATCTACGAGCTCAGCCTCTTAACCTTAATAGTTGCGTTGCCTTAGAATTCGTATTTATAATTACATAGGAGCGGGTCTCGCAGCCATGGAGGCAGACATCTTTGCGCTACGGCAGTGCAGAGCCAACAAACCAGCGATTGCGAGATCGCCAAAACGTCACAACGATGTAGAAAAAATAACGGGTATATTTATTATCTTAAGTCTACATGAAATCTATACCCTACACAGACTAATGAAATACTATCTGTAAAATTATCTATGTAAACAAACCTCATCACTTGAGAAGGTAGGTGATGCCGACGTCGTGGAAGACATTTTGTCCTGTAACGCTCGCCGTACTGTTGGGGGGGAGAAGCGGTGGGGGGGAGATGTTCATGTTGCTGCAGTCTGCAGTCTGACCGCTAGATGTCGCTAAAAATTACACACTGTAGCTTTAAACAATTATTTAAATTTTGCATAAAAATTAATTTTTAAAATACATTTTCTTCTGCCCTTGCTAAAGCAAATCAGGGAAGTCAGCTGTAGATCACTTTACATACCTAAATCATTATTAGAGAAAGGCTTTGTCAATGACTTTGATTAATCAAAACCTAACAGTTAAACATAAAATGCACAATACATGTAACAAATCTATTTTTCCTACAATGAGGGTTGTATTGGACCTTATCCTAAATCTGGTCTCACACATTGTACGATATGCAACAAGCTCTTACAAACACTGCAGTGCTCTTACACTATACACACGAATATTTTATATGCGCACTTTCATCTGGTTTGGTCTGCCGGCTTCCGTAGCGTCATGAACGCGCCGGCGCGCACTTTCAGGAAGTCCTATACACTACTGTTTATGCTCTAAAAACATTCTAAATGACTTTGTTTCGAGTAAATTCTGGATGCTATCCACTCAGGACACTTGGAATACATTGGACGAGCAGTATGGAGGAATATTGACACGTTTTTTGTGGACTTTTATGGACCTTTCTGCCTCGGGCACCATAGACCTCCATTATTTGAATGTCAGCAGACAGCAAGAAGCCTCCCAGATCTCCAGATGCATTTGAGATATCAAAAAAGTACTCCAGAGTGTTGTTCAGCATGGGGGTGAGTAGAAAATGAAGGCTAATCATGTTTTGGGTGTACTATTCCTTTAAATAAAGTAATTAAAGAGTCATGTTGTCCGCACCTGTATGACCAACCCCATCCCACTTTAAAGTAAATTAAAATAGCGGGGCACCTGGCCCCAGTACTTTCAGTCAGGAGTCTGGTTCAAAAGTAGTTTTGATACATTATACAGGACATATGAGAGAGCAAAATACTGGTTTAACAACCACAGTGTGATAATAATATTTCTCCTCCATAAGTTTTTTGACTACAATACTCCAGAAAGGTAACTACAGGCCACAGATATATTTTATGATATTGCAGTAAGTCTGTACATAACTGTTAGTTTTCCTATCCTTTGCCTAAAAAGTACTTTGTGAAATGCCCAATTGTTTGTACCTTTAGAAAAACTAAGAAAGGGACTGGGATTCTGCTCTCTTGTTTCTTTACTCTGCCAGAACTCTTTAGATGGCGGGAGGAAGAAAAATAGTTCAGGGTGGTCATTCTCTCAACCCTGACCCAGATCTTACACACAGTGCAAAGACACTTATTTCCAGAAAAAGCTGTGCAAAGTTTTTTGCACAGCTTGTGTGCTCTGTTTGCATTGTGTGGTTTTGCTGACTTTGTAAGGAAAAATAATATGTTAAAAAAAGAAAAAAAAAAACACTGCCATTCTGGTATTTTTACGTACATTATAAATGATAAGCTTTAAGCACAACATTTGGTTTCTGATGTTTCGAATGATATGTGACTAGTTACTTCAAACATCCAAATCCTTATATGTATTATTCCTATTTAAAATGAAGCAACAAATTAATTAGAATTTTTTTTTTCCTAATTCATTGCACTCAATGTTACAGAATAAGGGAAAAAGAGGCAAAAGTCATTTATCTTAAGCAGTTTCCAAAAGCAGCACAGAAATTCAAACTCTTTCCTGAAAATTTGGAAGTTATCAATCCAATGGGCCTCTGTGAAACTCAGGATAATGGTCTTCCACGAGTCAGGTGATCTTTTCTCCATTTACACACACAGGGACACACAGAATGAACTATATCTAAAAACCAGAAAATGCTGAAATTGCAATTGATGTAAAACATTTTCGGAAAGTTGGTCAGTATGGATTTGGATCACAGAGATCCACAGCTTTTGCAGTCCTAGAATTTAGGGAAGAAATCATCAGCTCCAGTGACAAAAAGAAGTTTTCAGTTGATATATTGTGATTTGACACAATCACAATTTGTATGAATCAGAAAGTTTGTGGATGAGTATGCTTTTTGAGCATTTAAGCATTAGGCAACAATCTGTAAAAATACTGATCTGACGGGGGTCAGTATTGGGACTTATACTATTTATTCTTGACATAAATTACATTATGTTAGATTTTCAAAGAATTCCAGATTTTGTTGTTTACAGATGATTCAAATATTTTTTGAATAGATGAGTCCTTAAAGCAGATCTTACTGTAGATGACAGAGGTTAATAAGCAAAAAGACAAAATCATTTGACAAGAACAAATTCTCATCATATAAGAAGAAAACTAATTTTTTTGGTATTTGTAAATATTTAATGGTAATATAGATAGAAAAGTTAAACTAGATGGGTAAGAGGTGCAACGATTAATAAAAATACAATTCTTAGGTGTGATTATTAAGCACAAAATCTGCCGAAAGCCTTAGATCGAACATGTCCAGTCTTACCAATCTAGAATCATTGTGATTCACAGTAAAGCAAAACATTATCTGAATTGCAAAGCCTTACACAGTCGCTTCAGTTCACTGATTTGATCATACTGTACCTGAGCTAATGGGCATTAATCTGGCATAACACCTACAGTACTTCACTCAAACCAGTACAGTTGCAACCAATTGCAGAGAGGAGCCATCAGGGCATTTCATAAGGCTCGCTATTATGGCCACACTAATCTATTATTCATTCATTCCTGCTTGCTTAAAAACTTTGTTCTGGTAGAATTTTAAAACTCACAATTGATTTATAAAACAAGAAATAATCAGCTACCTAGAGAGAGCAACGGATAATCAAAATTTCAAAATCTTACATGCGCAGTCAAACGTGAAAAGAATGTGCATTTCAATAATTTGTGTAAAAGTATGAAACAAATTGAAATACATTTTTTGTCTTACAAAGATATGAGATGGAAGAAGAGTGAACATCACTACTCTTAGTCTCTGTATATGCGTGTTTACCTATTTTTGCGTCGTCGGGATGACTATAGGTCATTATTGTATGAATGAGAATGTATGTTGGCACATGTGAATCTGTACATGTATATGTGTACATAAATTATTTGTGCACTTAATTAACTTTTAGAGTACAATGCACTCATACGTTAAGTATAGTAGTAATTGTGAGGACTGTTAATGCTAAGGTATACAGAGGGAGTCACATATAATTATCCCAGTCATTCAAATGCCTGCCTGTTTCCAGTCACTTACCATTTGAATGCCATTCCGCTACCATTCTGTTATTTCATAGGCGTGTCCTTCACTTGCATGGAACCACCTCTTTTTTCTTTACCGGACTCATTATTATAACTCTCCAACTCATGCCATCGGATTCCACTTGTTTCTTCCTTTTGAAAATTATGACAAACATTTTTTTCCCGTTGAGATGAGTTGAAACAGTTAAGTGATAGGTTTTTTCCATACCTTCATCATCATAAATTCCTTTATTTTAGTTTATGTTTTGAAAAAAATATATTACATGTAAAATTCTGCACATTTGCATTTAATAAAATCATACAGTCTATGCATGACTTTTTAAAGGAAAATATTTCATCAAAAAGGTGTAAGCCGAACTCTAATCTTATAGACCCTACCAAACCTTTCATTAACCTTTCTGTATTGTAATCTTTTAGAGAAGTAATTTTTGCTGCTCTATTTCAAACGGGAAAAAACAAATATACAGGAGTGCAGTGTCCTTAATTATAATTATGCAAACATTCTATGAACCACATCAGAAAATGAAAATTTGGCTAATTTCAATCTAAATTTCAAATAAGTCATAATTGTGGCCTTTTATGGAGTTAACATACCTGACAGACTTGTACCATGGCACGTCAACCTGGAGTGCACATATGCAAATGATTGACTAATTTCAGCTCAAACAGTTCAAAAAGAAACAAGTCAACACTGACTTTGTCTTTGAATACAAAGACAAAACCAAAGCCCTTTTTTTTTAAGGCTTCGTATTATATATTAGTACATTATCATCCTCTGTCACAGTTTGGCAACTCAACAGTTACTTTGGTTCAGAAAGGGAAATCATGTGCTTTTTCAAACCTTAAATTTTATACTTGAGCTTGATACCGTAAAAAATGGAAACAATATTTCTGGATTTTTCTAAAAATCTAAACTTAAAAAAAAAAAACATAATAATGTTTTGATATAGGTCTAACCAAAACTAAACTCTGGAAAACTGATAGCATAGTCTTTAATATTAAAATAAAAAATAAATTAAAATTTTAATATTAGAGATGAATAGGACCATATCAAAATTGCAGTGAACCAGTGCCGGCATCTATATTTGACATTTAAGAAAGAAAATCGAACAGGCCATATTCCATAAGCTTAGAAAATATTTATTTCCATTCATCAGGGCCTGCAGAGTATGTTTTAATGTTTATACTTTCATATACACTGGGGTACTGTACCTGATTTTTTTCATTGAAATTAGTCATACTTAAGCTATTTGAAACATCAAAACAAAATTTTAAGTTCTTGTGACGATTTCCTTCGTCTTCTCCACGTTCAGGATCAGGCTGTTCACCAGTCCAACAGCTGATCCACCTCCTCTCTGTAGTCCTTGTCGTGTATATATATATATATATATATATATATATATATATATATATATATATATATATATATATATATATATATATATACACTATATTGCCAAAAGTATTTGCTCACCTGCCTTGACTCACATATGAGCTTAAGTGACATCCCGTTCCTAATCCATAGGGTTCAATATGACGTCGGTCCACCCTTTGCAGCTAGAACAGCTTCAACTCTTCTGGGAAGGCTGTCCACAAGGTTTAGGAGTGTGTTTATGGGAATTTTTGACCATTCTTCCAGAAGCGCATTTGTGAGGTCGCACACTGATGTTGGACGAGAAGGCCTGGCTCTCAGTCTCCGCTCTAATTCATCCCAAAGGTGTTCTATCGGGTTGAGGTCAGGACTCTGTGCAGGCCAGTCAAGTTCATCCACACCAGACTCTGTCATCCATGTCTTTATGGACCTTGCTTTGTGCACTGGTGCACAGTCATGTTGGAAGAGGAAGGGGCCAGCTCCAAACTGTTCCCACAAAGTTGGGAGCATGGAATTGTCCAAAATGTCTTGGTATGCTGAAGCATTCAGAGTTCCTTTCACTGGAACTAAGGGGCCAAGCCCAGCTCCTGAAAAACAACCCCACACCATAATCCCCCCTCCACCAAACTTTACACTTGGCACAATGCAGTCAGACAAGTACCGTTCTCCTGGCAACCGCCAAACCCAGACCCGTCCATCAGATTGCCAGATGGAGAAGCGCGATTCGTCACTCCAGAGAACGCGTCTCCACTGCTCTAGAGTCCAGTGGCGGCGTGCTTTACACCACCGCATCCGACGCTTTGCATTGCACTTGGTGATGTATGGCTTGGATGCAGCTGCTCGACCATGGAAACCCATTCCATGAAGCTCTCTGCGCACTGTTCTTGAGCTAATCTGAAGGCCACATGAAGTTTGGAGGTCTGTAGTGATTGACTCTGCAGAAAGTTGGCGACCTCTTCGCACTATGCGCGTCAGCATCCGCTGACCCCGCTCCGTCAGTTTACGTGGCCTACCACTTCGTGGCTGAGTTGCTGTCGTTCCCAAACACTTCCATTTTCTTATAATACAGCTGACAGTTGACTGTGGAATATTTAGGAGCGAGGAAATTTCACGACTGGATTTGTTGCACAGGTGGCATCCTATCACAGTTCCACGCTGGAATTCACTGAGCTCCTGAGAGCGACCCATTCTTTCACAAATGTTTGTAAAACAGTCTGCATGCCTAGGTGCTTGAATTTATACACCTGTGGCCATGGAAGTGATTGGAACACCTGATTCCAATAATTTGGATGGGTGAGCAAATACTTTTGGCAATATAGTGTATATATATATATATATATATTTTTTTTTTTTTTTTTTTTTTATATATATTTATTTATTTATTTATTTTTGTATTGAAACACTAGAAAGACCAGATAATATTCTTCAGCTTGTGATGTTTAATAAAAAAAATGAAAGAACATTAACATGGTATACGTGGTCAAAAAACTGTTGCTTCCACCACATCTGTTTCCTCTCTGTTCTTGCGTACGAACAAGGAAGCAAAAAATCAATATGGAATTACAGCACGCATGAAGCCCAAAAATTAAAAACGTGCATTATAAATTTGAATTCCTAAATTATATCCTTTTAACATTACAGTGTTTGCAAACTTAAATGCAATGATAATTAAAACAACAGAAATGTATTAATTTTCTACTTTTTGCCAATATCAATGATTTTGCTTCCAATTGGCTCTTATAATGACCAATTTGTAAGGGTTTTATTCTAATTATTATGTGGATATAATATTTTTCTATCTACATATCTATCTCTTTAATTGTATTACTACTGCAATAACTGTAAAAATCCAGTGAAAACAGGTTACTGTGACACTTTTTTTAAAATAGATTTATCTTTTTATGATGGACTGAAAATATCCAAACAAAACAAGTCAATTGTGACTTATGATGATCCCCACAACTTGGCAAATATTATTGGGACTGACAAGACAAAGGTTAAACATTTAAGGAGGTGTATATCTTATTACAGTACATGCACTGTAAAAGTTACATTGCATTTCAGAAAAGAATCAACTGTAAAATATAGTGGTAGTGTGATAGTCTGGGGTTGTTTTGCTTCTTTAGGGCCAGAAAGATTAGAAAGCCCATAAACCTTAACATTTTGTCATGAAATTATTGGGTTTTTTTTTTATTCAATTCAATTCAGTTTATTTATATAGCACCAAATCAAAACACATGTCATCTCAAGGCACTTTAAAAGGTCTATTCAACCAGATCATACAGTCAAATTGATTCAAAGTTTTCTATCAAAGGAAAACCAGCTGATTGCATCGACCCATTGACTTGAAGACAATCCCTCACTATAAGCATGTTTGTAGTGAAAGGGGAGAGGAAACCTCCTTTTTAACAGGAATAAACCTCCATCAGAACCAGACTCAGTGTAAGTGGCCATTTGCCAAGGCCGCAGTGTTGGGCAAGCTACTTGTCCAGTGTAGTGAGCTAAGCTATCAGTTACTCAACAATAAATTAAGCTTCACTACACCAAAGCTACCACCTAAAGAATTATAGCAAGCTACGGTAAGTTACACTAATGTGTTAACAGTAGCATAACTACATCAGAAGCTACTTAACGTTGTACCAAGCTAATGTCAATTCAAAATGAGTCTGACACACTAGTTAAAACATTTATTAAAGATCAGTCAATGACATATCACAGTGTAAACATTGCTTTATGATCAGAATATTAAAATAAAAACTGAAGTAATTACTAGAAGATAAACTAGTAAACAATCTGCTGTTATTAGAACCAAATTAAAGGTAATGTGTAGTGTTCTACACATCGAGACATGGCAATGAGTTTTCATTCAATGGACATCTCTAGGGAAAACAAAACCCTACAAAAGGCATCTTATTTGTTTAGGGTCTCCCTTAGAGAAAACTTCTTCAGACCTCAATTAAACAGTCGATTCAAGTAACAAATGAAACTGTTTACAAAAGAAGGTGAAAAAAATTAAGAAGCTAATTGAGTGATACATATATTTATGTCTCACCATATAATTTAATTTCTACCTACATATTTATTCATTGTATTTTTGGGGGCAATTAATTAATGCTTATTTATTTATTTATGTATTTATTTTATATACGGTAGAGCTGTTCCTCCATAAATAAAAAATCTTATCTGTGCAAAGCCTAAAAACAGATTTATGTAAACATCCTGTCAGGTAAACTAGGCCATGAAAATACAATATCAAAATTTCACTACTGCTCTCTAATTAGTGTATCTTAGTGGCACATATGGGAGAATTATCCTGCCATAATGCAAGAGCACATAATTTCAATTTGAGAAAAGAATTTCATCTTCTTGCACTCAAAACTTATAATGCTCACACTCAAAACATGCGCTCTCTCTCAAATATTTTCTCTTGTCTCTCAAATCTTTGTTTCTTCTCTCAGATTTAATGCTTCTTGCACAGATATTTTCTCCTCTCGCTTGCCTCCTCTTTGCACACAAACCGCACTCTGCTCGAGTCTCAGATACGCTCGCAAACCCATAGGCTCTGCTTGCGGATTTTTTTTGCTCTCTCTCGGATTGCAGTTGGATCGTCGTCTAGCAACCTTTCCAGCCAATAGAACGACAGCCTCGGAAAGGGTGCGCTTGTTTAACCCTACTGAGTGTGCCTCTGCTACTACGCCACTTATAAGAGCGTCAGCTGAAACTGCTATTTACAGTAGTTTTGTGGCTGATTGTTGTTTCAAAATAGAAAACCTGGTTTCATTTCTTAGTTATGCCCTGGATTTTGTAGCGTTTTTGGACGCTACGTCGCTACTTGATCAAAGCAATAACGTCACTACAGGAAAGTTACTTGATAAATAAAGCAGCGACGCTACGGTCAAGCTACTGGAATATGTAGTTAAACTAATAGCTTCGCTACATGTAGCGGCGCTACTGCCCATCACTGCGAGGCCGACTGGGGTTCAAGGAGACAGAATCAGACATACTGTTCCAACATCACTACCGGCTGGACTAGAATAGATATCAGAACCTCAGCCCTGGTCTAGCTTTGACTGAATAAAGTAAGGAAGGAACTGAATTTTAAGATCCAGAAGTCTGGAAATAAGAAGGCCCTGGTGAATGGGCATATATTAAAAGTATGATGGCCAAGCAGAGGGAGGATTAAATCAATTTTGGGAAATCGTTTCTAGAGCCACAACAGGTCATGCTAAGGGATACGCATCAGAAGCAAACAGAATGGGCTTCTGCAGAGAGCTTGCACATGAGTACAGACACTTTGTTGTAGAAACCAATTTCAACAACTATGTAGATTGCTAGCCTCAGCAATGGAGGTTTAAGTATTGGAATTGAAACTATTTAAATACACCCAGTTACTGAATAAATTCAATAACTGGGAGCATTTGTTAGATTATTTTAAATCACTGACCCTCTGGATGGAGAAACACAGCTAAGCGACCACGATCATCTGACAGGAGAGGATTATCTGTGTGAGTACAATTGCTACGTTTTCTATATAGTGTGACCGGGTGGAGTGGACAAATTTAAGAACTGCACAATTTCCATTTCATAGTTGCTCAAATTTGGTAGACATTATTCAGGCCACAATTAGTGACAGACACTGACAAAAATAACCAGTTTTATTTTAAGAACAGCTCAAAAATAAATAAATCACAGCTTACTTTGCCATTACTCAGTAGTACTTAAAACACGGTAGCATGGCCAAGGTAGAAATTTCATGAATATAGCCCAACTATTCTGTAAAACAACACGGCTGGTGCTATTGCTACAACTGTAACAACACGTATCAAATATCTGATTAACCCTAAGAAATCACAAAACATTGTACGTGCATTTGATCTGAGTAAAGTTCAGTTGTTTTCTCTACTTTACTCGTCTATGTTGTTGATAAAAATATTTCATAACCTCATAACTTTTCATTGGCTTTATAACCAAACAAAAAACATCATAAAAACACTGCCAACAGTCAATTAATAGAAATAGAAATAGTAAATAGCAGTATGCCTACTTTTACTTGTTCTGTGTAACTGTATTCACTAGTAACACCACAATTAATGTCTACAACTGTTCCTTAAATGGAAATTAATTTGCATCATAATTATGATTCATCATCATTATTCCAGTGACTGAGAAAGTTGTTTCCAAACATTTTTCTGAATTTCAACATGGCGGGATGTCACTGGCTGTGGCTCTTCAATAAGCTGTAGTAGGTCTGGTGCCAAAGAGTGTCCTCTTTTGTGGGCCAGAAGAAGCTGTTGTTTCCAAAACGGTGTATGCAATTGACTTGTACATTTGTTTCATCTTTATTTAGGATTATACCTGGAAGCAGGTTGCTTCAAATTTTCGGACATACCATTTGCCAATCATTTCATTAGGGCTTCATTACATAAAGCTGAATTGCTGAGTGGTAAAAAAACACTAACATTTCAGCTGCTTTTGTGTTGAACACATGTAGTTTACGTTCCGATACAGGATCTCTCCAGGGATAACAGTGACCCCTTGCTGTCTCTAGATCAGAGTCTGGACTTTGTGGTGGGGTGAAGTTTTTCGAGGCCTCTGTTCTCTCTTTCCTTCTCCTTTTATGCTCCGTCCACTTTTTTCATTGCTGACACTTGCCTCTCTCACTTAAATCTTGTGTCCTCGTCTTAGTGCCTTTCTATATATCCCTTTTCCATCTCTCTTGCTCACATTCTAAATACTTTTGCCTACTTTCAGGATCAGCATTACACCATCCTCGACAACACATCTGTCTTAATAGACTCATTTTCATCCTCCAATATCATCCTGATAACACAGAACAAACTGACCAGTTTGATGCTGGGGGAGGGAAGTGTGAAAGGGATTTAAATATTTTATACTAATTCAATATGAAGAACAGTGCCACCCATCACAATGATTCCACCCTGTCACAGCCTGTGATGGGGTGAAATGTGAAGGGGCGGAAAATCTAAAGCAATATGGCTGAATTTCTGGATATGCTAAAAGCCAACACTGCAGTTAGCATGAAAGTACAGTGAAAAATGAATGATTAATACAAATATAATTTCAAAATTTGATTAAAATATTGTTTTTCACACTTTTTGTGTGTGAAGAGATGGATATGCTATGCTTTAAGGATTTTGAAGGAAAAATTTACCAAAAGTGTCCTTAAAGAACAATCAGAACTCACAACTGTTTGGACTTCCCTTCTTCAAACTCTTCGATGATGTTAATTCCCGTTAGTGATGCCACTTCCAGGAGTTGTATTGCATTTTGGCGCAAAATTACATTGGTGTGACCGGGTGGAATATGAAATTGATGGACACAGAAAAATCACGCTATTTTAATAAAAGAAATTGACATTTTAATATAACTAACACATTTGCTATTAAAAGGAAAAGATTTCTAATCATAACAACAATAAATGTTTGAGATTTTTTTTATATTTTTTAAGTTTGACATCACATGAATGAGAAAAATGGTCAGAGGGGACATGAGAAAATGATTTCAGTTTAACACAAAAAGTTATAAAAGTGCAAAATGTATATCATATAATTTTATTTTACCTCATGCAAGCAACTAAACCTGAATCAATGGCTTGAGACACTTAAAGTATTACTGACAGTTTTATTATGCCACATAATTATACTGATTTTTATTATGCCTATATCATAATATTAATGCATAGTCCAATTTATGTGTTTCTATGTGTAAGCTGAGCGTGCCAATGAAAAAATATAAAAAAATTGAATCTGCCCGTGACCTCCTGATATGATCTAGTAAGTGATCGGTGCCTCAAATCCCGAGCAATTTGTTTTACAAACATATCAACAAACAGTGTGTTGTTTTATTTCTGTTTATTTATCAATTTTGTTCAATATATGTTAGGGTGTAAATAGAGTTTAGGTGAATGTATGAACCCATTATGATTCGGTTTAGGGTCAGACAGAGAGGTATATTATAGGTGTGTATGTGTGTTTGTATTTGGTGTGGTTAGATTTTTTTCTAAATTCAGCAACCAATTTTTTTTTATGTTATTCATACAAAGCCATTTCAAAAGAAAGTTCCTTTAAATATTTTGCCAAAAATGTGTGGATATTATTATGTTATGAATAACTTCTGTATGCACAACTTACGTTACAGTTTATAACTCAAGTCATTTCATATAGTGTTACTCAGACAAATCATAACAGCTTTCATAATGCACCTGTTAGATGTATGTGTGTAGAAGTATGTGTTGTAAAAGACAACCAGTTTAATCATGCTTGCAAACCCTAACACAGTGTTTCGGAGCAGCAGCCCAGCACACTAAAGCCTGTCTGGGGAGCTTACAATCCCAGCCAGTGTCTCACATGAGCAATCCAGTAAAATTAGTAGATGATTGATCCTATTCTTGTGGGAGAACACCCTTGTTGTTTTTCAATATTCCTACTACTAAATAGATGTTATATTTAAATAAAAAAAAAATGCCAATGACTCTGTAATCCCTGTACAACTGGAGCTGATTATCTAGAAAAGTCAAGTGTTGTATTTGTCTGCTTGCTACGCTTATCTCCTTGGGTCCCCACAGGGTCTAGCTTGTCAATGTCTGTAGCTTCAAGCTACGCTTAACGGTTCCTGATATTAAAGAGTGCTATCTCCTAGGTGGCCGTTTGGGGAGACAGGTTCCTTTTTATTGCAACAAAAATACTCTTTGCCATGATATTTTTAGTTTTTTACCCATGTCAAGTTCAATGCCTTTACAAAGAGTGTAAGAATTACAGTAATCTTTATATCTTAAGACATGACATTTATTTTCATCTCTTCTTTCTTTATTTAGAAGGGTAATATTGCAGTTTGTTTTTAGCAATATATATGCTTCACACTATTTTTAACTCTGATTGTATGACAAA
This sequence comes from Cyprinodon tularosa, assembly GCF_016077235.1. Classification (NCBI taxonomy): domain Eukaryota; kingdom Metazoa; phylum Chordata; class Actinopteri; order Cyprinodontiformes; family Cyprinodontidae; genus Cyprinodon; species Cyprinodon tularosa. Next base: position 1,291,167 of record NW_024039585.1, on the reverse strand, counting down.
AAACACCTAAGCTCAGACAGAAAACAATAGGTTTACATACATACTACATTTCTGTAAATGTATTTTTTTCTTTCCAGTGTATGTAACTTCTACATGTGCTTCTATTGTTTGGGCAAAAAAAGATGCTTGTTAAAAAAAACAAAAAGAATTTCTTCTCAGCATGTCTCACATATTGTGTTCTTTTTATCTTCTAAGAATGTTTTTAAGGTTGTTTTGTATCTTCTAAAAGAGCCTGTCTACCTTGGAGGAAAAAATTCACATTTATTTTGTGGGGAAAGGGTTTGTGTTTCTTTATTGATGGCTATATATGTGTATTATCTTCTTCTCAAATACAAGAACTGTGAAGCCTAATTTTTTTGTCTATTTGTGAAAAAAAACATGTTGTTCATCGTTTACAAGAGTCTATACACGGAAGTGTATGTTCCTTGTGTGACTGGTTTAAAAAAGTATTTATCCTACTTGTCAGGAGGGACACCAGACTGGCCCCTCTACAATAGTGAAAAAGCACCAACTTAAAAAACTAAAGTAATAAATCTTGTAAAACCGTCACAAGGTATTATTTTGACCAAATTCAAAAGTAACCTATATCCAGTTTTTTCAAAACTTGCATTAAAACCCATTGCTCTGCATGCAACAATTAAGCGGTATTTACAAAAGAATCCAGTTTTATCTCTACTTACATGAGTCCAACGGCCTATTATGTACTTATTAAAGTGAATTATCTCTGATAATCATTCTAATCAGGGTTTAGCTGATGTTAGCGGACTTCCTGCTGGGTGCTAATGTCTAATTATACTATAGCAAATCTTGATGGGAAGTGTACCTTGCAGCGATCCAGCTCTGTGCTTTGCAGTGCCTCTCTTTTCTTGCCTAATCACATTCTGGACTGTCAAGTGTGCATCATGGCCAATCACTAATGATAAGCAGTTGATCAAAGCAACCAGGGCGATTTGATCAAAAAGACTGTGAGATGGAGAGATGTGGGGCTGCATTCTGGTGAGATCCTTTTTATTTATTTTTTCTGAAGATCACCTTGATGAAAAAGTCATGTGTACTGCTTTATTTGCAATAGTTGTGTGTGCCTACATTTGTATATGCACCTAAAGTTTGCAACAGTAGTGAATACACCTCTAATAAATCATGTTTATAATGTTTAATTTTATCTGTGGTAGTTGGCCAACTCTCAGTAGAAAAGTTTACTTTTAATCATAGTTAGATCTACCTGGATAAATTAAGGGGACATGGTCTGCATACTTCAACTGAAAAACAATCAAGCCTCGTGAAAATATGTTCAAGATGGAAAAAACTTTAATAAGCTTTTTATCCCTTTTTTGTTTTTATTCTTTCAGCTTTTGAACCAATTTTAGCATTTAGTCTTCTCAGTTAAACACCTAACATAAGTCATAGTATGTTTTATCAACGTAATTGCTATAGGAATAGTTTGTAGAGAGGTTACAATCAGTCAATCAAACTTCTTTATTGTCCATTTACATTGCATTCAAAATTTCAGGTTCAGTAAAACTCAAAATTCATCACAATACGTCACATACATTCGGGTGGGTGGGGGGGCTTAGAGGGGGAAGTGGATCTACTGAGACCATGCGTGCCACAGAATGCTGCCATTTGGCAGAATGGCGCATTGTTATGGCTTGACAGGTTCCCACTGGTTACCTAGCTGTCCAGGTCCAAGGCGGTTGCCTATAGCGCTGCCTTTATCTCTGTGGAAAGATAGGTGCCACATTGGGGAAGAGGGGGGGGGGGGGGGGGGGGGGGGGAAGCATATTTCACACTTTGTCTTTGACAGGATACAGTTTGAGATATGAAAAATACAGTATGCAAAGCGAGTTGATTGTAAAAACATATTAGTCAAAGAAAACGTACAAAATGTTCTGCAGCGTATCACAGTCAATGTTTATGTTGATAGATTTGACCAAAGAAGGTTGAATAATAAAACTGAATTAAAATCTGGTTTTGTAAAACATTACTTAAAGGGTGAGAACACTTCTTGAAGACTTCTTGAAGATGTGTATGTAACTAAGGATGCCTGTGCATTAGACACAAGAGATGACTGGTGTTGAATACCTTTACCTGTTTTTGAGCTAATGTCTCTACCAAAAAAGTAGTAAAAAAAAAAAACCTCTTTATTTTCTTAATAGTAGTACATACTACGTGCTTGAAGTGTGTATGCAACGATACACAGCACCATCACTGCTAAAATTTTCTTTTACCTTCCAGAAGACACATCTGGACGTCTCAACAATTTCCTGGACCAAAGAGTTCCTGACAAACACGGTTTATGAGACTGAGAGGTTCTATTTTTAACTAGGTAGTTAGCAGCACATGAACACCTCAGAGGACTGTTCTCTCACCATTTCTTTTCACCTTTTTACACTTCCTGTAGAAGACACTCTTGTAACTTCAGCAATACTTAGCTGAACCTGCAGCTACTAGGTATACCAGAGATGGACAAGAAGCTGAGTACAGGGAATGTGTAGATCACTTCATGCATTGGTGTGGAAAAAGTATTTTATTTTGAATATAAATAAAATAAAGAATATAATTCCAAATTTGTTGAGAGAAAGGTACAACAAACACCATTTTTCTTTTGGGAAAAGGAGTGAAGGTGGTGTTGGAGTATAAATACTTCATTTAGACAACAGATGATGAAGACGCCTTTTTACAGGAGAGCAGACTGTAATTATTGACAACTCTTGGGTGCTTCAGTGTTTGTAGCAAGATGCTGTGTATCACCTGCAGATTTGTGGAGTGTTATCTTTTTCGCCACCAGCACCAGAGCAGGTAACCTAAAGAAGCAGAGAAAGTTAATATAAAAGACTGGATCTGTTCCGGGTACTCTTCTAGAATTTCTGGGGGTCTATTTGAATAAGCAGTTTTTCTAAAAACCCTAAGTTTTCTAAACATGAAACAAGGGAAGGGAGTTTTCTGTTTCTCAAAGAGAGTTTACTCAACCTCTGTTTCTGTTGCCGTAGTAACATTCTCCCCAGAGCTAACCTGGTCGGCAGCAGGTTTTGTACAGTAAACTCGGAGTGTCCTTCATCTCCCCTCTCCTTACAGCCAATCACATTGCTTTATTTCCTGATTTAGTCAGGAGATTTTTGTTTTAGTTTTGTGTATAGAAATCCGAAAAATCTTTTACTAGGTGCGGTAGACATATTAGGTCTTAAAAAACAAATATTGCATGTCCCTTTGATCAGGAACTTGTTAAAGAACAATCAGCATTTATTGACAGATAATTAAATATTTATGCAGAGGATTCTACAACTCAGCTGAAAGGGATAAAAGGTTTGTTTGTTTTTGGTTTGTTTAATATGAGTGACATGCAGATAAATTAATTTATTTTTACAGTATATGAAGAGCTACTAACACTATTTTCAGATTGTACATAAATAGATTAATTAATTCCTTGGGGGAATAGGAATTGCTTCATGGTTAGGATTATGATTAATTTACTGATAACAACCCACTGAGCCTACTGGCACAGTCTGAAGTCATTCGATGGGACTAATAACAACCATTTATTGGGTTGATAACATCCAAAGTGGCTACAAACAGCCACTTGCTACTGTGTAATGTAAGACAACATCAAACTAAGGAGGAATCCCATGAGATGTTGAACGGGTCCTATCTATTAGAACAATGATTTTAGACCTCATCTTCACCTTCTGTCAGGTGACATTACATAAATAGAACACATTAATCCACCGTTGATCCACTACCATACAAGAAATAAACCTGTAATGTTATTTTGGTTACAAAAGGCTGTGGCAAGCCGTTTTTGACATGAATTAATTTGACAGAATATCTGTTTCTGATATTTGAAGAACACATTCCTTTTCAAAATGACCATTTCAGAAAAAAATAAAACTATTCACATCTAGAACATTCTGGATTTAAGTTCTTCATATTCATATTGTTACTGGTCTGTATTATATTGACTAAAAGGAAATTTCAGATATCATAATTATGTATTCAGTCAAGCTGATAAATGTCAAAACAGCCACTTAATATGTGTAAACATTTGTAGATGGATAAAACTTATTTGTTACTAGCACAATTTAGTTTTTCTACTTTCTGAAATTCAATTTTTGCTGGAAAAAAATGGAATTTAGAACCTCTATTATTACAGTTCCGACTAATATTGTGATTTTAACCAGGAACAATCCCATTTTAGTGCTCTACAACTGGAACAACACAGAGGAGAGTGCCTTTGATAAATGTTATAATGGCCTGCCATAGTTAACTTCATATAAACCAACGCATTAATGAGCAGCAATCTTCTCCTACACCATTTTCCTCCCCTTTGCAGCTGTAGTGCTGTTGCTCTATCTTTTGAACACTTTTTTTTTCTGCTTTAAAATCTCTAGTTCCAGTGGGGTGAAATAGGCAACTTCCTGTTGCCTGTCGTCATGGTGACTTGTCGAATCTGGGCTCCACCTATAATGGCTTTTTATACTTGTTACGCATGCTCTCAACTCTGAGTAAGCCTACTTAGAGTTGATTAAACTAACTCACAACAGCCATTGTGAAATTGAAAACTGAGTTCCTGACCTTAGTCTAGATCAATTTAGAGTTGAGGATTTGAATCTGAGTTTGTTAAACCTGCTTATTGAAACGGACCCCAGGAGAGGTCTTTACAAAGAAGTCCTGAAAGAATGAAGAACATAATCAGACTTTCATGCAACAACAACCTCTCTTCAGTCAGAGAATTCATCAGATCTGCAGTAAGAGAGACAACTACGAGAGATCCCGCCTGCCTAACGCCATCAACATCAACAACAACTTGTTGAAGAAACCTATACAATATGAGCTACAGCGTTTACTTTTCCTTTGTGAGAAATAAAGTATATTTGAATAGAATGAATTGAGTTTTATGATTTATAGTTGCACGAAAATGTTTTAAAATGTTATTATCCGAGTCTTATTTTTTGTATGTATTAATGCTATTTAAGCAGAAGGAGTCAAGCCATTTAGGATGCACTGTTTTTAAAGATAGAGAATAAGACATGAACCTTAGTGTACACGGTTTGGTTTCTCTTACAGAAGCACAAATATCATATAAAGCAGAGGTCTCTCCGTACTTAATGTTTAGCAATATGAAAATTTAAGCAAAAAAACTTTTGTCCAGGATGGAGATTCTTATTTTTTCTACCTTTGTCATTCATAGAATAAATTGAGTGGAAATCTGCTTCCAAGGTAGGTCATTACCACAGGCAGGTAGAGTGATTTCATGGCAGCATATTGGAAAATGGCCCTTTGTAGAAACTCCATTTACATAGAGAAATGCTGATGGTTCACAATAACAAATGTGCAATTGTCGACAGAGAGCTTCTCTGCCCGTTGTCTTTCACTGACACTTGATAGTAGTGCATGTACAATTATGCATAATGCACTAATGGCGGTTTCTCAAAACTGTCAGAGAAGCTTTGGGTAAAGTGTTTCCTTTGCAGACAACTTGATGCTAGGTCTAACGCTGTTTGATTTTGCTGACGCCAGTACCCTTGACAACAAAATAGCTTCGTATCAGCTGAATGACTGTTGCGGTCATCCTTGCAAAGTTATTGAAAAGAAATCTAGTTTAAATCTGTTTATTTTGAAATTTCACACTACTGGCAAGAAAAAAAGGAAAATGAGAAATAAATAGTGCTACATAAATTATTTAGGATTATTATATATTGTTTTTTTTATTATTATAATCATAAGGGGAAGAATTGTTTTGACAGACATTGCATAATGTTTTTAAAAGAATGAAGCATGAATCAGATGTCAGCCAAATGTTCAAGTATTTATGGGGATGTTCATGCTGACTGGTCCATGAGGATTAGAGCGCAACACATTAATGGGAAGAAGCAACCATTATAACAACAAGCTCATAAAAAATGTATTGTGTTTTCTTGCTTAACTCTGTTAAATATATCAGTAGGTAATTATTGACAAGATTTACAGTCTGACCTATGTACAAATGTTAGTAAATGAACACAAACCCTGCTAACGGAAAACATCTTAAGAAATTAATTAATATGATATTACTGGTGATTTCAAATATTTGCTTTTAAATGTTTAAATTTAGATTTTTGTGTTTTGTCTTATATTCAGTTCTGATAATATTAATACCGTATTTGTATTTGTTGGGTCACTGTTTAATTGAAGAAATATTTGTATCATTGCATACACAATAACATTTTATAACAGACAAATTATACAATAATAGTTGAATGAAAATCTGTCTTAAAATATAGAAAATGTTAAATTACTCTTCTGAATTTGACAAATAAAACAATAAATATATTTCTGATTCCTATACGTTTTTATGATGTTTTAAATAACAGTAATGATCCACTAGACACCCTATATAGTAGGCCAATTCACTCTGCCATATCTGAGTGTTATACTCCCACCAGCACAAACCTATTATTTTCATATTATCAGAATAAGATAATATAAAAAAATCTACAAACAAGAGTAGCGTATTGTATCTCTTGAACCCTTCTACTTTGAGCAAATGAAATACTTTCTAAACTCATAAAATGTTTTCCCTTATTATCTATTTAATAGTTTGAGTGACCTGATACTGTATGTCCACTATATACCGTATATTTGATATCCTATCTTATATTTATGGTTAAAGTAAAGGCTTTTTGCCCTTTCTTTTTCTGCTCTTCGCCTGTGTTTATAAAACAAGCCAAATGTTTCCAGTATTCAGTAAAAAAGTTCATATTTAATAGTAAAGAACTGGTTGCCACAATGTTCTTTTTATCTCTTAAAAAAAAGAGGTTTAAGGAATGTTTGTGAAAATCCAAGTGTTTCAATCATAGCCACAGCTATTTTTTTTGCCAGTATTTCATTAAGTGAGCTGACGCATAAAGAGCATTGTGAATGGTGCTGTTACAAAAGTAGCAATACTATTCACAAACACTGTGGTTCATACCAGAAAATTTTATGGATTTATTCAAGCCATATTCAAGCCATTCTTGAGTCCAATTCAGATATCTAAAAGAAAAACCCTGGGAGTATATTTCTGGGTTGTTTCTCCCCTGTTGTTTGCTCTTCACATAAATTTCTCTGTAGACTGTTTTTTTTTTTTTTTTTGCAGCTAATCACTTATAACTCGAATCAAATGAATACAGTAAGTTAGACCTGCTTGGACTTTCTTGAGAAAAGAAATAACCATGATGGAATAACTGCCCTGTACAGGGTACTCCTTCCCTGCAGTGATAGGATTTCACCAAATATATAAGCACTTCATTGCTTTTTAATTTAAGATTAACTTTACTTTTTCTTTCTCAAAGTCTGAAATACTGCCCCACTCACTTTCTCAACTCACTGTCTCATCCTCCACATAATATGTTTTACTCGTTCAGTACCATCAGTTACAAGTCTGCCAAACATCACACGTCGTCAACTTGCTCCCAATGACATCCCACTGTTCTGACCATTGATTGGCAGGTCAAGCAGCGAGCACAAGCAGGAAATCAATAGAAGAGTACCTCTAGACAGAACATGGGGAGCCTTGAAGAAGCTGGCCCACTGGACACTGCCAATCACCAACCACAAAATGTAAGGCCAGCCAGCCATGAACAAAAGCTATCTCCAGGCAGAAACACCAGTTTGGATAGCAGATGTAATTATGTTGAAGAAGTTTTTTATATATATATATATATATATATATATATATATATATATATATATATATATACACTGAGCAAAGGAAAAGAGGACAGGCAAAGTTTTCTGGAAATATATTTGCATTACTTACAGTTTGCTCATTTATATGCTAAAACTCAAGTGGGATCTGGGACCTTTGGGATTTGGCATTACCAAATGCAGGCTCTTTATCTTAACATGCAGTTGCACCAGGTCTGACTGTCTAAGCATGACAGAGCAAGCTTATTAGCATCAAGTCAGCCATTTCCTAGTACTGGAAGACACAGGAGTTACAAATGGAGTGTACAACGTTATATTCACCCTCTAGCCTCCTTAGAATATGGCCTAAGGGACCCTTGAGGCTTAAAGCAGTAATTTCTTTGTCTTCCTTGGTGATGTTTTTTTCATTTCTCAGACATGCTCTTGGATGCTGCTGGCAATTCACCAAAACAAACACAAACCTGAAACTAGTTGCAATTAGTCTTGCACTGATTCTAAATAAAATGTCAAAATTAAATGATAAGACTATAAATTGCACACCAATAAGAAACAGAGGTCACAGTTTTTGTTTGTTTTGTTTTTTAAAAAAAGGCTTTCCTTCCAAGTACTTTTGAGTTCTGCTAAAACCAGCTTTGTTCCCCCACCCTTGCATTTTTGTCCTCTTACCCATCTAACAATTGGTGACCTTTGAACCGTGTCATTTATCACAGTAGTCAGAATCTATTGAGATGATTCATTGTGCAGTCCTCAAGGGTGCAAACTTGATGCATCAATGAAAAAAAGAGCATCGTACAGTACATTCAGACCAGTAATCTACAAAAGTACCCTAACCCTAAACTCTTTTAAATTTGCACTATGCTATAAACACATGGCAAAATTTCATAAAAATTTTTGAATGCAGAAAATTGTTACCTTGACAATTTTCCATGGCTTTACAAGTGTTTTTTATAAAGCACAATTCAGCTAAAAAACGAAGTGCTGGACATGAGAAGAAAAAAAAATAAAATAAGTACAATGCAATGGCGGTAAGGTACACAAATAATTAAAGTGAGTAGAAAAGCAGAATTTAAATGAGATGATTGAAGTAAAAACCAGAAAATGAAAGGAGTTTGACTGAAAAATTAATTATGTTTAGATAAGAAAATCGAAGGCATCAACTAAATCTAAAGCAGCTTGGTTTCTGTTCCATGAATTTCCTTTTTATTATCTTATTATCTAGGTTTGGACTTTGAAAAAAGCATTCTAAAACATGGATACAGCTTAACCACTAACCCTTTGAAACATTAGTTTTAACAATATAATAATTTAATTTATTATGTGTGTTTTAAAGGGCTAAAGGGACCCAGAGAGGCAGGCTGTGGAGTTCGAACTGGGCACTTACATCCTTCTCAAAATACAAATGCCCGACACCACTCCACACTAGGGGTGGAACGGTTCACAAAATCCACGGTTCGGTTCGATTCACGGTTACGTGGTCACGGTTTTCGGTTCGGTTCGATTCGGTATATGTTGATTGTTACACCGAAATCCCATAAAAATTATTAAATTAATGAAGAAAATCCCCCAAAAAATAATGGATTGTAATTATTTTAAATGATCCGCGGAAACCCTGGATCATTTCCGTATGTTTTGCTGCTTTGAATTCAATCATCTGGCGCATGCTCTCTACGATCTCCAAGGGACTCAGAGGGGAGCGGACGGCAGCCACAGTGGGGGCTGTAGGCTTTGCTTTGAGCAGCCGGTCTGGAGCGCAGCGGGGGTTGCTGACGGAGTATGAGGGATTTCGGGGTTAGCATGACATGTTGGCCATGTTGCTGTTAGCATAAACAAAACGTGTTGCACAATGCTTGCACACTGTTGCACTTTTATCCACAACTTTCTTTCTGCCGTCATCGTAGGTCACTCTAAATGCAAAGTGGTCCCATACAGCAGACCTATAAAGTGCTGCTGGCGCGTCTTCCAACTCCTGTCCTTTCCCACTCGCCATTCCGACACAATTCTCCACAACAACTGATTTTTTTCCCTGCTACACCCGGCTACGCTGCTTCGCTTCTTTTTCTTATTGTTTACTACTGGTGGTTGGCTTTGGTCGCAGTACCGCCACCTTCTGCTCTGGAGTGTAAACACTTCGCCTATGAGAAAAAGGAGCAGCGTATGAACCGAACGAAACACACGCGAATTGAACCGAGACAGTCGAACCGAACGGTTCGGACGGTTTTCATAAATCGTCCCATCCCTACTCCACACTATATGCTGATATAATGCAACAATGAATTTTTATAAAATGATGCACATATATATGATAATACAGGAATTTGGTGATGAAGAAGCATAATGTAGTTAAATGATAACATATTGTAAATAACAAAAAGGCTTTATTATTAAAGTGAAGTGAAAGGTTACAACTTTTTTCACTTTATTCCTCACCTGTCTGTTTTTTTTTTCTTTATTTTCTTGATTTTCTAAGGCTGTTTTATCCCAGTTTTTCGTAACAAACCTTTTTTTTGGCCTTCCTATGTGACTTACCAAAGTAATTAGAGGAGCTTGTTTTTTATTTATGGTGTCAATGTTGTAGCAGCTATATGAATTTTTAAAAAAATTTATTAATTTCTTTCACTTAAAAATGATTTGCTATCATCTGGTCTATACAATCAAATTCGAATAAAATACAAAGAGCTTTGCGATTATACTAAGATAAAATGTAAATAAATGCAATGGGAATGGGACCTTAAAATCTGCAAACAGTTTATGTCTACTAGAATTTCTCAAAAGTGAAGCTATTTGATTTTTTTCTTACCTTTTCAATTGGTGTTCATCAAAGTACAGGTCAATTAGGGATATTTTCTTTACAAATAAAAATTAAAATACAAATTTACACCTTATTCTATTACTGGCAATGCGAGGGAGTTTTCTTGAAAGTAAACCTCATTCCTTTGGAACAAGAGATAGTGAACTTGACCTTGCATCATTTTTTTCGAAGCATATGAGAGTGTTTCAGCTGCTGTCACCTTGGGTGCTTGCTATGCACCTGTTCTTCATAGTACCCCTGACTAAAAATGTTGGTAAAAAATTTTTGCATTTCCATGGTAACTGTTAAAATTAAAAATGCATCAAAACTTTCCTATGCAAAAACAGAAACTATGAAAGCATTTTCACTGTGACAGAAATGTGCCACATTATGCCAGTGGTAAGAATGATGACTCCCTTAACATGTGAACAGCACTGTACTAACATTTACATACTCACACCACGACCGCTATGTGTACTGAAAAATGTTACTGCAACAAGTATAGATTAGGCTGTTATTGACAATACACAAGATATCTTTCTATGGTCTGTTGTATATTTAATACTAATGTGCTGTAAAAAGATATGCCTTGAGCACTTCTTTACAACTGTCATTTCTAGTGGAGGTGTGTGAAATTGACCAAAACACAATATTATAAATGGAAAAAAATGGCCTGTGTATTATTCCCTCCTCTCACTATCTCTTTGTATTACTTTGTGTAATTCACCTCCTTCAATCACCTTAACCTTCCCACTGGGATAGGGGAGAATTGGGATTGAGAGAAGAGGTGGGGAGGCCTCCAGCACTGCGCACTTCTCGGGTCCTCCTGTGTCATCGTGCAGCGCAGAGGCCATGGCGCCTCAGACCAGAAAAACGCAAGAAGAGCAGTGAGAACAGCAGAGGGGATTGTGGGGGCTTCCCTTCTCTTTGTTAAAGAAATTTCTTCCCAGCGCTGCAGGAATAGGTTTTGCAGCGTCCGCTGCAGGTCCAGCCGGGTCCGGCCACAAGCTTCTTCCCCATTTCTGTCGGACTGCTGAACTGTTGAAAAAACTCTAAATCCATTCACAGACTCCGCATCACACTGATACCGCCAAACCAAAAAGAACATGACTTGAATTTGTTTTTTTCTACTGCATATTCTATTTGAACTTCCACATCGATGCGTTTTGCACCACGTTGTTTCTCCCACGCTGTTTACATCCGATCACCTACTGCACTTTGCAGAACGGACGTGTTTTTTACAAAACTGACATGTTTTTTTATTTCCCTGCTAAGCTGCTGCTCATTCACTGTCTGAAAGCTGTACAAAAAGAAATTTCTATTTGTATACACTCTGTTTACACAACATGACAATAAAAGTGTCTAAGTTCTGCTGTGAATATGTTTATTTTCTTTTTTTTAAAGAAAAAGGAAAATAGAAATCTAAAAACCACCAAAAAAACCGGAAAAAAAAAACGCAACTTGTTTCCTTCTCCTCCGGAACTAGTTCCTGGCTCTGTTCTTGAATGTCGCCCCCAGGAAGGCGTAGAGGACCAGGGTTCAGGCAGCAGCGGAAATGGGAGAGCCAAGTGCCCGTCCCGCATTAGAAGGGTGTCCAGGACGACGCCCAAACAGTATAGCAGCCAGCAGTGATGGGACTAACAGCGTTGAAAGTAACGGCGTTAGTAACGCCGTTACCTTGTTTTAGTAACGAGTAATCTAACTAATTACTTCGACTGTAACTATAACGCAGTTACCATTGCAGACACCCCGTTACTGCGCGTTACTCAGGTCGCACAATGAACCCTTTTTCATGATAGGACTCGTGCGCGCCTTGTCATGAGAGAGGGGAGGATGAGAATGGCTGATGTATAGTAAGATTCCGTCTGTCAGTTGGGTAGGTGGGTGTTTCTGCTGGTGGGTGTTAACGTACAGCACACACAGAAAGATGGAGAGTGAGGATGACTCCAGCAGCAAAACAGCGTTTTCCAGATGGAAATACCGGTGTTACGTCGAGCTGCGTTTCCCCATCAGATACCATTTCCCCTGCATCTCAGCACAGCGCAGGCGGCACGATTCACCACGCAAGCGACAGGGAACGCGCATGCTCGCTAAAGGTGCCCTGTGCTCGCGCCACAGGAGAACTATGTAGAGCTTGAACGATCAAATCCTTGTCTTTGTCGTCCACTCTATTCAGCTGGCTTTTGAAACACACTGCGAGAAGGTGCGGGCTGGGTGGTGAGGGTTACGGGGGTGAGAAACGCAAAAGTAACGCAATAGTTACATTTACCAGTAACTAGTTACTTTTATTGTGGAGTAACTCAGTTAGTAACTCAGTTACTTTTTGGGAGAAGTAACTAGTAACTATAACTAATTACTTTTTCAAAGTAACTTGCCCAACACTGGCAGCCAGCCACCAAAGAAACAGAACTTGAGGAGGACCGCGGTCCTTGCGGCCTTCTCATTCACAGGCCTCCCCCCGGAACCCTTCCGCGCATGGGAGGAGGAGGAGGACAGCCTGGAGACGAGGGCCCAGCAGCAAGCAAGGATCAGCGGTCTGAGTCGGGGTGTGGTGCGCAGCCCTCCAACAATGTGTCTCCGGTGTGGTTGTGGTCATGGTAGACCCCATTCATAGAGCAAAAATTGAGTTTGTGTGATAGAGTCCAAAAAATTATTAAAGCTACAGTGTGTAATTTTCAGCGACATCTAACGTCCAGACTGCAGACCGCAGCAACATGAACATCTCCCCCCCCACCGCTTCTCCCCCCCAACAGTACGGCGAGCGTTATGGGACAAATTATCTTCCACGACGTCTGCATCACCTACCTTCTCAAGTAATGAGGTTTGTTTACATAGATAATTTTACAGATAGTATTTCATTAGTCTGTGTATTCAGTACCGTCTCAGTTCATCTCTCTCAGCTTGCCGTAGTTACTTTCGAGCGTAATGGGCGATCTCGCAATCGCTAGTTTGTTGGCTCTGCGCTGCTGTAGCGCAAAGATGTCTGCCTCCATGGCTGCGAGACCCGCTCCTATGTAATTATAAATAACGAATTCTAAGGCAACGCAAATATTAAGGTTAAGAGGATGAGCTCATAGATGATGATAAATAACATAGTTATGTATAATATATTACATTTCTGACTGTATATCCCTGTAATATAAAATTTATAAAAATTTATAAAATAAAACAAAATATTGTGCAATTGATGAGGAAAAGCCGTGTAATTTTCTATGGTTTCTTTTGTTGTGTTGTTTTTGTTGGATTTAGAAAACAAAAATTTTTTTTTTTTTTAAAAGCAACCTCCTTCATGCTTAGCTCAGGCAGACAACTTCAACGTTTGGGATGCCTGCCTAGGGGCCGGTCGACACGGACAAGGAGGAACGGTGGTGGTGAGATGCCCCTGCTGGAGCTGTGCAGTAGATCTGAGTCTCTTAGTCGATGTTCGTTGTGCTTGACTTTGACTTTTTTTTTTTTTTTTTTTGTGCCAGCTGCAAATTGAGTGGAAGAGGGCGGGGTCCCCTCTCTGACTCATCGGGATGTGGCGGGGTCCGGCGGGCCTCTCTCTGACGTCAGCTGGGGGTGGTAAGGCCCAGGGCCCAGGAGGGCCCTGTAACAATGCTTGAGGGCTGGACCCCTCTCCGAACACTCAGGACATGGCAGGGAGGACCCCTATCCGACCACTCGGGATGCAGCGGGATCCGGTGGACCCCTTTCGGATATGGGGTGGGGTGGTAGAGCGGTATGCGATATGATGCCTGTACTTCAACATGATGATCTTTACAAGGCATGATGGCATCTGAAATCGGTAACACAACACAGACTCGACAGAGACGTGCGCCAAGAAGGCTTTGCTTGCTTTTTACTTTTGCGATTCAAAGAAAAATTTTGTATAGGGTCGTTTTTATTTTGGCAGAAGTGGTAGTGATGTAACCTGATCTGATCTAATGAAATGATTAGATACTTTTTAACATATGTTAAGTGTTTATAATTAAGAGTTATTTCATTTCAATGTGCTTTAACGGAGACATCCATGTTTGTCAAGAGCACTACTGCCACCTACCGGTTTGTTACGTGAAGGTACGGTATCAGCTGTTGAGGAAGTCCCAGTGTATCTGGCATTTGTCACAACGTTCCATAATCCATGATGGCCACGATCAGTGAACTTTGCAAAACAGAGAGTGATAGATTAATGATGTGTTTTTTTCGATTTTAGTTCGATGGCTAATGGCCCTCTTCAAGTTGGCAATCAAAATACCAGGACTGCAGTAACCCGTCTGTGGTGGATGATGAATCAGAAAGGTGAAATACCTATTTTTTTTTCACTTTTACCCAATGTATTACAATATCCAACTGCAATGTACATGGACATTGTCAGCCTAACAATCGCTCTTGCGAATTTCAATGCGGAACTCCTCTCGAAATCCGAAGTAATTGTTGTTGATTGCAGGGGTGTCCATTTGTTCACAAAGACTTTGCTTGTAAAGCAGGGAGAATGGCGCTGGGCTTACTGCACCGTGGCATCAATGCCGGAAGATGCGAGGGGCTACTATATTTTAGCAAAAATGACCCTTCTGGACTCAGTGATCACGTCAAAAAAATATTGTATTTAGTTTTTACTGATAAAGGCTTAATAAGGATTCATTTAAATTCATTACATTCCCGCAAATGTAATAGTTTTAGGTATAAATAATGACACATTGGTTGTTCCTTGGACTTTTTCTTTTCAAATAATGCTTACATCTAACCCCTTGCTGCATAAATAACCTCAGATTTCTGGTTGTTTTCTGCTAATCGATTTTTCCTGCTCAGTGAGGAGCCCACTTTAGTAAATGGCAGCTCCATAGTCAGAAACGTGGCACGACAGACACCATGGACCATAGTAAAATTTTTGCCGGGGGCCAGAACGGGCGACATCAAATCCTACCTGAAAATGCTGGCCAAGCATAAGGTTAAATACAGTAGATTGTTATTCACGCTGGCGGTAATGACACCCGTTTACGCAGATCGGAGGTCACTAAAATTAGTGTTGCTTCGGTGCGCAAGTTTGCCAAAACAACGTTGGACTCCGTAATTTTCTCTGGTCCCCTCCCTGATCTGACCAGTGATGAAATGTTTGTCCACATGTTGTCATTCAACTGCTGGTTGTCTATGGGGTGTCCTGAAAACAATGTGCGCTATTTTAATAATTGGCAATTCTTTTGGGGAAAGACTGGTCTGATTTGGAAAGATGGCATCCCACTTGGATGGTGCGGCTCTTATTTCTAGGAATCTGGCCAAATTTACGTATCAATCCTCCAGAACACTGACCACCCAGGGTGCAGACCAGAAAGCAGAGTCATACAGTAGTTTAACACACCTCTCTGCAGCTTCTCTACTGTTACCCACTCATTAGTTCATTCAGACAGTGTCTTGCCCATGACCAAAATTAAATAAATTAGATAAGAATCCCAAAGGAGTAAAGCTTGATAATCTGATTCAAATTAAAATAACTCCAATTGGGGAAAAAGTTGAAACAATAAATGGGGTTTATTTAAGATAAGATCTCTTTTTTCATAAAGTCTGTTAGTTAATGACTTGATTTGTGATAATCACATTGATTTTTGCTGCCTTACAGAAACTGGGCTGCAGCAAGAGGATTATGTGAGGATAACTCCTTCTAGTTATTTAAATTTTCACATACCCAGAAATGCCTGATCGAGGAGTAGGAGTAGCAACAATCTTTTAGTCTGATTTACTCATTACTCCAAAGGCAGTTAATAATTACTACTCTTTTGAACATTTAACCCTTAGTTTCCCTCATCCACATTGCAAAGCCACAAAACTCTTGTTTTTGTAACTTTGTATCATCCACCAGGTCCTTACTCTGAATTTTTAAATTAGTTTTCAGAGCTCCTATCTGATTAGGTGTTGAATACTGACAGAGTCATCATAGAGGGGATTTTAACATCCATGCTGACATTGAAGGTGATAGCTAAAGTGCAGCATTTAATGCTATCTTGGAAGCTATTGGCTTTGTTCAAAATGTGAATAGTCCCACACATTCGGATCTTCATACTTTGGATGTTGTGCTGACATATGGCATTGAATGTGAAGGAATAACAGTATTTCACAACCCTGTCCTCTCTGAAAACTTTTAATAACCCTCAGGATTACTTTAACAGAGTTTCCTCCCCCAAAACAAGTGTTCATCTTAGCAGATCATTATCAGATAGTGCAGTTATAAATTTTAAAGAATCTGTTTCACTTTCTCCTCTGTGTCGCTGAGTAGTTCTGCAGAGGGCAAAAGTTTAGTTTATTCCCCTTCACAGCTTGATGGTTTTGTTGATGGGGTTGGTAGTTTTTCTGTTTTTTCCCTTCCTATTCTACCTGCATTGCAGTGTCCATAAAATCTGTAATGCTCCCTGCATGAATTATAATAAAGATTTATACGCAGAAATCAAGCAGAAATCTATGGCGATAGCCCTACTGCTCCACTAGTGAAAGCAAAATATGTTGGGCTCTCTTTTTGGCATCAAGACAATTCTTGTTGCCACATTGCCAGGACACTGTAAAAAAATGAATAAAATAAAAACTTTCTCTGCATTTAACTCATACACAGCTTAATTTACTGTCTGCGTACTGCGTCTGCGTACAGTTTAATTTGATAACATAACAAGATTGGATTCTATAACTTTGGTTCAAATAAAGTAATACTGAATGCTTGAAATTATTCAATAGAGTTTGTTAGTAGTTTTAAATGTATTTGCGCATTTTTAATCACTTTCTGGCTTGTCAATTTTGATATTCCTCTGTCCTAGGGCTGGACCATGTTGGTA
The DNA here is from genome assembly GCF_016077235.1 of Cyprinodon tularosa. Lineage (NCBI taxonomy): Eukaryota > Metazoa > Chordata > Actinopteri > Cyprinodontiformes > Cyprinodontidae > Cyprinodon > Cyprinodon tularosa. Next base: position 1,273,920 of record NW_024039585.1, on the reverse strand, counting down.
TCAGATATCAGCCAGTGTGCTCAGCCTATGTATCAGTATCGGACTGGATCGGAAGAAAATGGATCATTGCATCTGTAGTGTGCATGTTCAATAGGACAACATATGAGTATGAAGGCTTGTTTTTTTTTTCCACATGACTTCCATAGACCTTAGGCCCCTTAACCATTCACATGGTGATGGTTTAAGTAATTCAAGGAATTATTAGTCCTGCATATTCATAATATAGAATTATCACTGCATGAAGACGTCTCCCAGTCAATATCATGGTGCATATGTAAAGAATATAGATTGTGTAACTTAAATGGATTTTATTTATTAATAGATAAGTCAAAAAGCATTATTTTAACAGAAGGTTGAGCTTCTTGCTGCATACGAGCGATGTCTCATGCTGTTTGCTACATGCAGAACTCTTGCTGCGTAGAAGTGATTGCAACATATCCTTGTGATTACTGTCAGTGAATGTTATTAGGTGTTTTCTGATTGGGCCTGCATCGGCGGCAGGGTTCACTCTACAGGCTTCATGGTAATATGCAAAGTGCTTTGTGAAGTAAACTCCCATCTTAAATACAATGCCGCCACCACCACTGTGTTGCCTTTGTGGGTATAATTTGACACAGATGCCGAGTCTGTCACAAAGGCAGTGGAAAACACATTAGGGATGAAAAAGTCAGCATGTCCCTTCACCCAAAAACAAAGCTATTTGAGGTTTGTGGTACAATCACCGGAGGATGCCACTTGAATTTTCTCAATACCAATGCTTAGTACTCCCTAGTCCTTAAGATGCCTTTCCTGGCACTAGTATGAAGTCACTTGAGTGAAAGCACATTTCTGGACACTCTAATAATGTGGCTTTTGAAGGATTGTCTTGTTTGGAAGATGGTGCCTATATGTCGATTCCCATTGTGAGGCTCTGTTAGCTTCAAGAGGCTGTAAACAGTAAAAAATTCAGTCTCTCTTTTTTTTCATATTTATTTTTGAACCAAAACAATGCACTCATATTTTTTTAATTAATGAAAAAATATTTGCAATTTGCAAAGAACATATACAACTCTGACATTTTTTAAAAAATTTTTACAGGATGTGAGTATTCTCATTTCTGGGCAGAATATAGTATCCAGACTCAACAATCACATACAGGAAAAATGCTGTATGGGTTTGGATCTCTAATTCAGAGTTTTGTTTCCATCACTGAGAATGTTGGGCCCTAAATCTGAGAGCAATTTCACAGATCTGTTTCATTTTCTGTATGCCAGTAAAACCAGAAGCAGCTGCTTTCAGTCCTTTATACAGATCTGTTGGACAGTTTCTTTGTCATTAAAGTAATCAACATAATTTTTTACATTTAGTGAAAGATGGTTTCTAGTGGATTTCAACAAAAAAACAGAAAGGAGTTTTTGTATAATGGGTGTCATGCAAGAGGAAACATTGTTACAGATCTCAAGACAGTTAATTGGCCCGGTCAGAGTCAAGGCTGTTAGCTCTCAAAATTGTCTGGTTTTATTTTGTTCAGCTGTTGCTATAAACTGCCTCCAACTTTATTTATAATGTTTTCTGAAATTGTTTATTTGTTTGACATTACTGTAAATATCCTCTTTTTAAAAAAATTCAAGTCGATTTAAATGAAAAAGGATATAAGTTTGTGAAGCATGATTTTGTCCTGATTTGTCTGACAGCCCTTTGACTTTTTTTAATGAAGAACCATATAGGAACTAAATACAGTAGTAGAATGCTGGTCATTTCAATTATATGTCAGGTAGAATAAATGCGAAGATAAAATTATGCTCTTTTGGTAGGAGGTGGTTGTCATAAATCTCAGCCAAACAGAGCTAATTCCACTAAACTCTGTGTATTTACTGTACGTAAGAATTGTATATAAATTAGGGTACAGTAATGATGTCTCAATGATTTTCATGCATTACATCCAAAGCAAGTGCACATTGGCCTATCAAGGCATATGCAAAAAATGAAATAATATGATCAGGCTTTTCTTTTTTTTTAATTAGGAGAAAATATTTGCAAATCTGATAAAAAGAAGATAGCGGAAAAAAAGAAACACTTCAGCTAGATTTCGAGGTGAAAGCATTAAAATACAGGATTAATGATAAATGTAAAAAGCCCAAATAAAAGATAAAACATAGGACATCAAACAAATAGGATCTCTCCAAATGTAGCCTAAGGCCTTGGTATTTCAAAAGCATATTTACCATATTTGTGATTTTTCTTTGCTAATTCAAGTTTTTCAATAATGAATTGAATTTAAGATTTTTGTACTAAAAGAATTAGTGACCCGTTGCAGATCTGAAATCTAAACAACATCTTTCAGACCTACCTTCCTATGAAAACCTCTACCTTCTGAGCCACCGTCCAATGACAATTCTAAATATTTAGTAAACACCCTACAAAGACACACCCCATGGATTCACTTCTAACAGCTTGGCCTTCTTTCTGCCACCATATATAACCCTGAAAAAGTCCAAAATAACCGTTTGCATCAGAACTTTGCAAAAACATTAATGGAAAAAAAACTAGTAAACTATCCTTTTTTATTTATTTATTTATGTTACATAAATATTTATTGCATTATTCAGGTAATATACATTACGAACTAAAAACTGAGACAGGGTGGTCTAATATGTTTTTTTTGCCTATATGTATATCTTTGGTAGAAACAAAAGAATAAAGTTTGTTTTCATCATTATTAGTGGTTAAGAAATATTATTTCTCCTTAGAAGAGGGTGGATGTAGAAAATCTAAAATGTTATGTAACCAGTTAACATCTTATTCTCATTTAAAGTCATCTCAACATAGCTACAATAGCATAGAATTTTGAACAGTTGTTTTAAGGTTAACAGAAAAATGTAATTAATTATCATCTTGCCAAGTTTGGTTCCCAGTTATACATATTACTCATATGATTACTATCTTTCATTCTATTTATTATCTTCTATTTTCTTCTCAGGGTCAATAAAGATGAAATATTTTTCCACAATTTTAGTCATACATCAAACAATAAATTTGTGTGTGTATTGGATGATCAATTCCTCAAAACGCAGCACTCATGAAAGACTAGCCTGCTGACATAATCTTTGGGTTATTGTGAAACGAAGTAGATTCCTTTTTCTCTGTTGTTTGAATAACAAACTGCTGCAGTTTGTCCAAAACATTCAACATCAAACTTTCAAACTAGCCTCAGTGAATACAATCTGTGCTCTTCCTCGTGTAAAGGATGCTTTAGTGCTCGCTGTTGATGGTTTCAGGTAAAGCGTCATCAATCACCAGTCTTCTTCTGACATTAACTTTTTTGTCAATGCTACTGTCTCCAGTTTGTCTGCAGACTGAAAGATTTGAGAGGCACTTTTTATTTGCACGCTTTTAACCGCTCTGCTGGGGTAATGGAGCTGGTTGTGTGCAAGCAATTAATGCAACCACAATGCCAAAAGTGGTGATTTGTCATACACTGGTGATGCATAATCATTATATGGAATGTAATGCTGCTAAACTACACAGCCTTTCGGTTGTTGTTGAAATTCTGTCTGTCTTTAGGTATCTTTATAGCCTTTCCCAGTACTCCCATTTCCTCATGCATTAAAAAAAACAAAACAAACAAAAAAAGGAAGATACTTTCGGGTAATGTTTGCCAGTTTATTTTCTACCTCATACTAGCTGCAATGGCCTTTCACTTAGACACCTCACTTATCCTCAATCTCTGTTTTTTCCCTCTCTAACTATAATTAAATTAAAGCTATTTGTTGTCATTTCATAGTTTCTTACTGTCATCTATTTTGACATTATAAGCAAGTGTAGTGTTAATTTATCATACCTCTAATTTCAACTCCCCAGACTCCCTACCTCCTGTCTACTCTTGCCCTCAATATGAAGGCATTTCAATAGAAATGAAGCCCCTAGGCTGACAACCATGAGATTAGTATGAATGTATTACCCCCTTGGGTGCCATAGCCTGTAATAAGTTCTCCATTAATAGTATCCGTTGGGGAAAATTTGTTTAGGCCTTAATTACATATCATTAAAATTGGTCTTGATTCTTTGAGATTTAAGCTAAGAATTAGACTGCACATTTTCTGCCTTCTTTGCCGATGGCCAGTCTACAAATTTATGTTACTTTAATCCCTTTACCGGTCTGTTTCCTCATACTGTAAGTTCTGCTTTTATACTGTTTTCCTGTTTGTTGTGGGAAAAAAAAAAAAAAAACTTTCACTCACCTTTCAAATTAGGATTCCATATTTTTGGGTTAAAATTAGTTGCAATACATTTTAGGGTGAACTAAATGTTAATCATTTTATAAACAATATGTCAGTCTATTGAAACATAAGATGAAGTAAGACAATATTGGAAATGTAATCTTATGCAAAGTGTAACACGTATTTGGAGTTCCTTAAATATTTCATAATGTAAAGTGTGGGTAATACAAGTAACATTATCACAAAGAGGCCCAGATGTCCCTCTCCCCAGCCACTAGGGCAAGCTCCTCCGGGGGAATCCCAAGACGTTCCCAGGCCAACCAAGAAACTTTGACCCCATTTGTAAATGCAATATAAATGCCTTTATTGTCTTACAATGGGGAAATTTGTTTTCTGCATTTCGACCCATCTCCTTGGGGGAGCAGTGGGCTGCTATTGTGTGGCACCAGGGAGCAATCAGGGGTTAAGGGAGGCTGTGGGGATCGAACTGCGTATTACAACCTCCTCAGAACAGAAGCACACTGCTCTTACTCACTAGGCCAAAACTCCCCTTTACATTTACAACACCCTCTGAAAACCAAACTGTGCCGAGTTCAGACTGAGCTTGGATCAGTTAACCGTGCCGAATTTGGTTCCTTACAACCATTTACACATCATGTTAGCATGGTCCTTACGTCCTAGTGGTGATCTATGGTACTACTGCTCTCTAGAGGTAAATAAGCAAACCAACATGGTGATGCCCGTAACATTCAGGAGGTTATGTTTTATTATCATTGTGATATTTCGTTGCGGACAGCCAGGTGAAAAACACAGCCTTTGGTGAATTTACTTGACAGAGTCAACTTTTGGGTATTGGATGCGACAAACAATAGTCTAATCAGGGCTTAAAGTTGCAGGACACAGCAACAGATGTTGAGGTTCATCACACTGCTAAGCATCATGATTGTCATCACTGGAAATCATGTGGCGTGGTAGGGAAGCTAGTATTTTTATGAATGTCTGAAATATCATGATTACGGAGGCTGACTGTAAGGAGATGACAAGGTCTGCTCATGCGCTCGTTGTTATCTGAGAACTGTGCCAGTACCTAGTACCAGTTTAGCGTGGTTTGGTTGTGTCTGGCATGGTCCAGTGCAGTTGTGCCTGGCATTTACATTCAACAGTTATCTCGGTTACCGTGCTCAGACCAATGTCGGCACAGATTCAAAAGGGTAGTGTAAATGGGGCTATAGTCCCTCCAGGGTGGCCTGGGTCTCCCTCCGGGTCTCCAGCGATGTGCCTGGAACACTTCACCAGGGAGGCGTCAAGGAGGCATCCTTACCAGATGCCCGAGCCACCTCAAATGGCTTCTCTCAATGTGGAGGAGTAGTGGTTCTACTCTGAGTCATCCCTAACCTTAACCCTGAATCATTACTCCTGATCCTTAGCCTTGAAAAATTACTCCTGCAAGAAGATGACATTTTTAATGGAAATATACACTCACCGGCCACTTTATTAGGTACCCCATGCTAGTAACGGGTTGGACCCCCTTTTGCCTTCAGAACTGCCTCAATTCTTCGTGGCATAGATTCAACAAGGTGCTGGAAGCATTGCTCAGGGAGTTTGGTCCATAATGACATGATGGCATCACACAGTTGTCGCAGATTTGACGGCTGCACATCCATGATGTGAATCTCCCGTTCGACCACATCCCAAAGATGCTCTATTGGATTGAGATCTGGTGACTGTGGAGGCCATTTGAGTACAGTGAACTCAATTTCATGTTCAAGAAACCAGTATGAGATGATTCCAGCTTTATGACATGGCGCATTATCCTGCTGAAAGTAGCCATCAGAAGTTGGGTACATTGTGGTCATAAAGGGATGGACATGGTCAGCAACAATACTCAGGTAGGCTGTGGCGTTGCAACAATGCTCAATTGGTACCAAGGGGCTCAAAGAGTGCCAAGAAAATATTCCCCACACCATGACACCACCACCACCAGCCCGAACCGTTGATACAAGGCAGGATGGATCCATGCTTTCATGTTGTAGACGCCAAATTCTGACCCTACCATCCGAATGTCGCAGCAGAAATCGAGACTCATCAGACCAGGCAACGTTTTTCCGATCTTCTATTGTCCAATTTCGATGAGCTTGTGCAAACTGTAGCCTCAGTTTCCTGTTTTTAGCTGAAAGGAGTGGCACCCGGTGTGGTCCTCTGCTGCTGTAGCCCATCTGCCTCAAAGTTCGACGTACTGTGCGTTCAGAGATGCTCTTCTGCCCACCTTGGTTGTAACGGGTGGTTATTTGAGTCACTGTTGCCCTTCTATCAGCTCGAACCAGTCTGGCCATTCTCCTCTGACCTCTGGCATCAACAAGGCATTTCCGCCCACAGAACTGCCGCTCACTGGATGTTTTTTCTTTTTCGGACCATTCTCTGTAAACCCTAGAGATGGTTGTGCGTGAAAATCCCAGTAGATCAGCAGTTTCTGAAAGACTCAGACCAGCCCTTCTGGCACCAACAATCATGCCACGTTCAAAGTCACTCAAATCACCTTTCTTCCCCATACTGATGCTCGGTTTGAACTGCAGGAGATTGTCTTGACCATGTCTACATGCCTAAATGCACTGAGTTGCCGCCATGTGATTGGCTGCTTAGAAATTAAGTGTTAACGAGCAGTTGGACAGGTGTACCTAATAAAGTGGCAGGTGAGTGTATATATTTTGTATTTCATAAAGGTGCAAGGTAGAGGTTCGACTCACATAGTGGTCTGGACATTTCTGTGTCAAAGTCCATGTTCTCTTTATTCATGTTTAACTTCTTAAATTCACCGGCTAAAAATTTCCAATCTAGCTTACCTGGCTGCTGAAAAAGCCCTTAGATATGACTCTTTGCCTGCATAGTTGTCTGTCCTGTGTGTCTCTTTTGCCCTGCCTTAGACTAATGACCTACCCAAATCATTATTCTAAGGCACAAAAAGACAAAAAGGATAGAAAAAGATGGTGGTTGGTTTTATATTTCTATCATTTTTTTCATTTATTTTGTTTTATTGTTTCTAAAGTACATGCTATTGCAAGTCATGCTTCAATTTTGTTCAACAGTCAAAAGCTTAACAATGTTTCTTTCCATTTACACTACTCCAACTGCTGTTAGACAGTAAATTTTGAGTAAAAAAAAAAAAACTTATGAGTTTTTTTTTACCTGGCTACAGCTTATATGTGATAAGAAATAGTGAAAAAGGGAAATTATGCACTAATATTTGCTTAAATACAATTACAGCCTTTTAGGTATGGCACCTATATTTATATTGTAGGAATATATTATTATGATTTTTTTTTATATCTGTTTATATCTGTTCATTAAGTTTTGAAGCTTCAGAAAAAGACCTTTGTGAAAAGAGCTGTTGCAAGGTCTGCTGCAAAATATCTATTAAAATGAACCAAGTAATAACACTTGCATTACCTGTAGTGCATATAGAAATGTTTATATGCTTAAATAACATTTAGTATAAGAGCAGAGGGCAGACAGGAAGATTATTCACATAACAAGCAGTCTCTTCAGTTGTCACTGGTAACCTTTTCACAATTTAAACCAACACATAGCCAAATACCCTCCCCCCACCCACCTACCACATGCCCAGCTTTGTTTTTATGATTTATGAGGACATTTCATTGACTTACATTCATTTTATATGGCCTAAGAATCAGCGTTTTCTTCATCTAACCTAAACTGAACTCACATTTTAGTCCTAAACTTTACCATATGTAAAAGCTGAATGTCCCCATATGTACCTGTAATGTAGGATATTTTACAAAACACTTCCCCAACATTGTTGGTAAAAACCACACACACACACACACACACACACACACACACACACACACACACACACACACACACACACACACACACACACACACACACTTATATAATGCCTTTCTATCCAAACACGGACGTTGCATTAATTCCCATTCATTTCTAGGATCTAACCCTGACCCCAACATTACAAGAACATACTTAACTCATAACCCAAAAGCAAAAGGTTTTCATAAACATCTAATATATTTAGGCATGAAGATGTCACAGAAGCTATAATTATTATTTGTGATGCCATGACGGCCTTTGTCCATCTTGTGGGCATTTCAAAAAAACGTATTCTCTCCTGCCTCTCCTGCCTTTGCTCTCCTTAACAGGTGTTTCCAATTAATGTGCACACTTCAAGAGGGGTGCCATGTGGACCTGTGCTAGATTCTGTTCCATACTGCGAGCTCTGTTTCGAGATTGAGGTCCCTGCTCCAGAGACCATTTAGTTCAGATCCAGATTCTGCTCTTGCTCCAAGGAGATTCTGTTTCCCTCTGGCTTCTGCTCCAGTCTCTGTACCAGATGATGCTTCTGCTTCAGAACGGGATCTGCTCCAAACTTTTATTTCATTCACTTCACGTTATTTAAAAATAGTAAATATCACTAACGTTTGATTTTGGGCCACCACCTCTTTTTTTTTTCTACTCCTGAGCCAGAGCAGTAACAAACGATATAGCTATTAATAAAGTTATAGTAAAACTGTGCATGCTTATTGACATGATAGTTGCAATAAAGTTGCTTTTGCAAGCAAACATTTAAAATAAAAACAATGTCAACATTTTTATTAGAGGTTAAGTGTATTGCAGGAAATTTGTCTTTTTGCCTCTGCTTTTAATGAAAATAACAAGGTGATATAAACATCGCCATATAGCCTCCAGGCTATTTGGCAGTTACCCACAAGTAGTCAGTTTTCTAAGCATGTTCTCATGGCTTGGCGGGACCGATATGACATAACAGCAAAAAAGTGTTTGTTTTTTATAGGGTGACCAAACGTCCGTATTTCCCGGGACATATCCGTATTTCACGTCCTGTCCCGGGTGTCCCGGGTTTTTTTTAGAAAGTGAGGAAATATCCTGATTTTTTCCGACGCTGCGTGTGACGTAATCCCTGAGCCGCGTCAGTGCGGGCAGCCCTGTTCTTAATCAGAGGCTCTGTTCGAAATCCTGGGCTGCATCCTCCAAGAACCTAGACTGGATCCTTCTTAGTCCTTGAAAATAAGGAGACCGGAAGAGTTTTGGCTGTAAATTCGAACAGATCCACCCTTCGGCGGGTTTTACCGCTGTATGCTCTGTTGCTTAGCAACCGTGAAAGTTGACACACAAAGCAGGAAAAGAATGAATACCGAGGTTTTCAAAGCTGTTTGTTTATTTATTTATTTTTTTAAAAGTTAAAGTGAACAAAGACTACACTCACAAGAATCCAGAGTGGAATAAAGATTCCAACCACCGGGAGCAGGAACAAATAAAATCAAATGTAATGATAAAAACCTTAGTCATTTAAATAACCTGCTGCTGTCATTCTGCACATCTCTGATGTTGCTGCTATTTTCAAATATCCATTACTGTAAAAATGTCCATAGCTGCATATTGGTTATTAATTCTCCAGTTTTATATTGTTAAAACACTTTACAGAATTGTATTGTTTATATTTTAACTCTTCCCTATTATGTTATTCTTATACATTTTTCTAAGGTCCACATTTGTGTGACAATTTTTAATAATCTTTCTGCTGCTGTAAATTTGCCCATTGTGGGACAATAAAGGGATTTTCTATTCCATAAAGGGTTAGAAATATATAAGTAAATCTAAACAATGTATGTACAAAATATATCTGCAAAATCTCTAATATTCAAAATCAAAAAATACTTAGTTAAGCATATTGTGCAAAACAGCAATAAAAAGATTAAACTCCTATCAGATTTATAGTCCCCACACTGCAGATATATTAGAATCTGTCCTTAAATTACAACCAAACCCATTTACACAGTAACAGATTAATACCTTTAGATAAACCAAACATTACCGCCACATATCTGACTCTATAACCATTAAAACAACTATTTTCATTCATTTCAGACGGAACTATTCACAGAGTTGTATTATATTAAACTGAACTTCCAATTTTCACCACTGTTCGGGGCCAAGTAACATTTCCTCTGATCACGGAGCAAATCCCGATGATGAGAGATTATTTCTTTCATTGTGGTATTCATTCATTACAGGAATTGTTAAGCATTTTTAATAAATACATTTTGAATAAAATTATCGTTTGTTTTTGGAGTTATTGCTGTTGACTTTTACTGAAAAGCATTTTTAATAAATCAACTGTAAATATAATGTTATTGTAGGATTACATAGGCCTACGTTAAGTGAGTGCATGCCACAGACATCTCTATGCATGGGAACAGAGATCCCCCCCCCCCAAGGTGTCCTGGTTTTCCCAAATGAAAATATGGTCACCCTATTTTTTATGACTCAAAATAAACAAATGTCTAAGAAAACTAATTTTACTATCTTGAACCGTTCAGTTAGCTGGTCTGTGGTGCAAGACAACACGTGAGTTACCAGCAGGACTGCACAAAATTTGTTTACAGCATATAGAAAGATTAAATTCTGGGCACTCCATTCTATCATTAGAAAGACATAGAATTATACTGTGATTTAAATATCTCTTTGTTTTTTGTGATTTAAAACCTTGCAATACCTTGGTAATGGAAACCAAACCAATGTATTTGTAAAAATGAACAACATAGGACATAAGAGATGTATTACAAAGTTTCCCTATTTTCAGAAAAGGAATAAATTTTCTCTACTGACGTTCAGTTGATCATCTCCAATTAAAGTAATATATGGCTATTTAATCAGCCATGGTGCACTTGATCCCACACTCCACCTTAATGCATTCATGGTCCAGTGACCAGAGCGCTTACCAGTGGCGGCCGGCCCATAGGGGGCGCTGGGGCACCGCCCTCCCTGATAAGAAGAGAGAAACGTAAAATATATTTTTAGAAATTAACTCATAAATGTCAGTTTTACTCTCTAGAGTGTGTACCTATAAGCAAAACAAATTATATAAACTACATTTCCCTATCTACTGTCATTAATTTGTGGATTTCCACAGACAGACTCCTACCGTCTCTGTTCTGGGGGCTGTGATCAGACAGCCCCACATTTGCAGAGAATCTGTCAATCATATACTATTGCTAGGTGAATTTAATGGCCAATCAGCGTCTCGGAACTTTATGGTCTTGGGGCGCTGAAAATACTGCGCTTTAACAGGCTTCTGAACCCAAGCGCAGGTGCAGACAATTAGAGGGAAGATGGCGAATGTAACGAACGAGATGGAGCTTCCACCAAATTCAGTAAGATCCTTATTTATCTACCCGTTTGCCAGAAGAACATCCCTGTTGTATGATATGAACATTTCATGTCATGGTTATTGTGACTGTGACGAATCCACCTCGTCGCTTAAAGGAGAAGTTCGGTTTTTTACACTTTAAGCCCATTTTCTGTAGTGTCCAGGATGAAATCGAATGATCGACACCAAAAGTTTGACAATTGCTCCTGTCTCTGCTTTTTGGCTCATTTAGAATCCACCCCTGGCTGCTTTAGAATGGCTTGCATAGAGCATGTCCGATAATGTCCTTAAAACAACCTTAAACGTTCTTTTTTTAAAATATGCTACTCACCGGGTCGTCAGCGCTGTTCAATGACGTTCCAAAAAAAGTTTCGTGAAGAAAAAACGTTCCTGTAGTGTTTTATTTAGCATTTTGTAAATCCCATTGAGTTCTGTTGGAATAGTCAATATTCCGCTGCCACCGGAAACGGAAATGGGGCCTGTTTACACAGTTGTAGTCTTTTCGCTTCACTCTGTGTACTCCGACGTCGAGAATCAAGAATCCACCTTTCGTATTCCATTTTCAGAGTTTTTTAAAGTGTTTAACAGAGAAGTTAGCACCTCGAAGTTGTAAAAATTATTTGTTTTTGTACATCAATTGTTTGTGGAGGTAATATATGGACAAAACTGATTTATGAGAAGAAATCAGAAATAAGAGAGCCTGAGGTTAGGGCTTAAACTATTTAATGAGGGCTGTGGGAAGAAAAGCTGCAATTTTTGTTTTCTGTTTCTTTGTTACATTGCTGGTAACTGGAGGGAGGCTGAGGCCCAGAGTATGTTGGATATGTTTAGTTTCTTTTGCAACCTGTTTTGAGTTTTTGAGCTCAATAAATCACCAACACCGGTAACCCGACTGAGCCTGGATTCTGGGAGGCCAAAGAACCCCGTCACAGTGACTCAAATCATCACTGTTACTGTTATTATATAGTAAATTAAATCATTACTGTTACTGTTATTATATAGTAAATTAAATCATTACTGTTAAATTGTATGTATTGTCCAATTGTTTATTTGAATTCTTATTCCGGATTAGTTGGAGACATACACTAGGCTATATCAGCCCCACCAAAAATATTTTTCACCAGCCGCCACTGGCGCTTACTTGTTGGTTGTTGCTACTGCCTTTCAATTTTTCCGCTCTTTTTTCTTTGCAGTTATTTGTGAATTTCCTCACTATGGGAGGATAATGTTTGACTTTTTTTTAAAAGAAATTAGGCATGCATGTGAAACAACATGTTCTCTTTAAAGGACTTTTGTAGCATATCCCCTCATTGCTATGAAATAACCTGCTTTGACATAAGAATTATGTTCACCATGTGTTTGTAATTTACGGAGCCCGGGAGAGCTCACTTTAAGTTATATTTATTTTCAGGTCGTGATAATTTGTGAGCACGTTTCCTTTAATTGAGCCCTCGAATTAATAAAACGTGACCACGTTTTCATTTAATTGAGCACTCGAATTAATAAAACGTGAGCACGTTTTATTTTAATTGAGTCCTCGAATTAATAAAACGTGAGCACGTTTTATTTTAATTGAGCCCTCGAATTGATAAAACGTGACCACGTTTTCATTTAATTGAGCACTCGAATTGATAAAACGTGAACACGTTTTCATTTAATTGAGCACTCGAATTAATAAAACGTGAGCACATTTTCTTTTAATTGAGTCCTAAATCTCGCTCACATTTAGTCATTTCCGACATGCTCTCACCGCTGCTGCCTGTCGTAACTTCTGTTACTCAAGCTGTTGAGATTCGGCTATTGTCTGCAACATTACAGTTCAACATTGGTAAGTGATACCGTGGTTAATTAAAGCCTTTTTAGTTTTCATCGGTAGGTGATGACGATAGCGAACTTTTACTCTTTGTAGCAGGGTCACCTGTGGTGTCCCGCCAGCTATGGAGCCGACTGCTGATAGCCTGAGGGACTTCTTGAAAGATAGAGGTGTCAGCGAAGAGTTTATTCAGAAATTCGAAAACGAAAAGGTAGGCTATGTGATGTGGGCTGCAAGAATATGTTTAACTTCATTAATGTTATTTGTATTCGAGTAACAGGTGGTCTGACTGACTGGGTTAGAAATAGGCTAACCCTGCTAATGTGTTTCGTTGATGTCATGTCGTTTGCAGTGTTAACGTAGATCAATGCAACATGTTTATGCCATTACAGTAGCCTATGATAGCCTATTTTAGTGCATGAACCTCATCCAAAGCCATGCAGAGAGGGGATGCAATGAGCTATATTATACATTGGAGTGCTAATCGCCAGCTGTTAGAACGAGTTGCTTTGAAGCCACCAGCTGCCCTATTGGTACTCCATATTTCCCCCCAGTAACTAGGGAATATGTGCGCTACAGCATCGAATAACGAGGATTTTCTCATGTTCAGGGGGGGTGTTGTGCGAAAAAGTGAATGTCTGCGAGAATCTGATTACGCTCGCGGGAGCGCGCACCGCAGCCTGCTGAGCGATAGCGTAAACCTGCTTTTCTCTGGATTAAACGGTCCTGACATGCAGATACACACAGTTGCTTTATAATATAGGCCTAATTAAATTATAATATAGGCCTAATTAAAGATTCGAAAGCTTAACGTTTGTCACATAACGGCAGTTACGTGATAGACATGTTTCTATACTCGGTCTGATGACTTTGTGTAGCCCTGACATTGGAGACTACACTACAATAAATATGATTTACTGGAGGGTTTTCAATAAAGATATGACAACTTTTGCAACGATCCTCGTGACTCTGCATTGTGTTTTTTATCTGATCTGGCCGTATATAGCACGAGTTTCCCATGTTTCTATGTGTTTTTGCAGTTTTCAATCGGTTTTCACCTGTCAAAAATTGATTGAAGGCACAGTATAGTCACTCAAAGGTTATTTCTACCTAAATATGACTAGATTTCCTTCAGGAGATGCATGATTTAAAGATCTGAGCTCACAAAACAGCTTGGAACTCTTTTAAAGGACCATTACAACACAAAATAGCCATTTTGACTTGCAAAAAATATATTAAAGCCCAAATACTGTCACTCAAAGGGGATATCTGCCCAAATATGACTTGATTTCATTCAGAAGCATCTTATTTTAAATAGAACAAGTCCTTTTTAGGCAAAAATCACCTTTCTTCAACCACATTTGGCCTTTAATCAATTTCTAGCAGGGTTTTTTTGACCTCAGCCGACTTGCTAGAAACTGATTAAAGCCCAAATACTTTCATTTAAAGGGGATATCTGCCCAAATATGACTTGATTTCATTCAGAACCTCCATAATTTAGAGATCTGAGCTCACAAAATAGCTTGGAACTCTTTACCATACCACACTAAAAAGCCATTTTGACTTACAAAATGGCTTTTTCTTATATGATTTCATTTCAAGAAATGCTGGGAAATGGCATGAAATCAAGAAGTTGTTCAATCTCTTAAAAATACTACTTTACTGCCATAGAAATGCCAAGAAAAAAAAGTCAATTCATAAGTGTTGGTGCAAAATAATTGTATTTCTTTTAATCTAAAGAGATTTATATAGACAAATGAATGAACATGAAATATGAAAATTTGAAAAACAAAGATATAACTATTTACATATCAGAGGGACAATAGCAACACATGCTACTGGCAGGCCTTTAAATGAAAGTATTTGGGCTTTAATCAGTTTCTAGCAAGTCGGCTGAGGTCAAAACGCCCTGCTAGAAATTGATTAAAGGCCAAATGTGTTTGAAGAAAAGTGATTTTTGCCTAAAAAGGACTTGTTCTATTTAAAATAAGATGCTTCTGAAAGAAATCAAGTCATATTTGGGCAGATATCCCCTTTGAATGACAGTATTTGGGCTTTAATACATTTTTTGCAAGTCAAAATGGCTATTTTGTGTTGTAATGGTCCGTTAAAAGAGTTCCAAGCTGTTTTGTGAGCTCAGATCTCTAAATTATGGAGGTTCTGAATGAAATCAAGTCATATTTGGGCAGAAATAACCTTTGAGTGACTATACTGTGCCTTCAATCAATTTTTGACAGGTGAAAACCGATTGAAAACTGCAAAAACACATAGAAACATGGGAAACTCGTGCTATATACGGCCAGATCAGAAAAAAACACAATGCAGAGTCACGAGGATCGTTGCAAAAGTTATCATATCTTTTATGTGACAAACGTTAAGCTTTCGAATCTTTAATTAGGCCTATATTATAATGCAACTGTGTGTATCTGCATGTCAGGACCGTTTAAAGGAATAGTACACCCAAAACATGATTAGCCTTCATTTTCTACTCACCCCCATGCTGAACAACACTCTGGAGTACTTTTTTGATATCTCAAATGCATCTGGAGATCTGGGAGGCTTCTTGCTGTCTGCTGACATTCAAATAATGGAGGTCCATGGCGCCCGAGGCAGAAAGGTCCATAAAAGTCCACAAAAAACGTGTCAATATTCCTCCATACTGGTCGTCCAATGTATTCCAAGTGTCCTGAGTGGGTAGCATCCAGAATTTACTCGAAACAAAGTCATTTAGAATGTTTTTAGAGCATAAACAGTAGTGTATAGGATTTCCTGAAAGCGCGCACATGCGCGATTACGACGCTACGGAAGCCGGCAGACCAAACCAGATGAAAGTGCGCATTCAGCGTCTGCTCTTCCAATAATGCAAGCGTAGAAGAAGAAATGTGCCGTTTACCTGTGCAAAGAAAGAAACAACGAAAGAAAAATGTCTGAGGACTTCAGTGTTGAGGAAGAGCATGAGTTCTTTGCCGAGCTGAATGCGCTGGTTTGGTCTGCCGGCTTCCGTAGCGTCGTGAGCGCGCATGTGCGCGCTTTCAGGAAATCCTATACACTACTGTTTATGCTCTAAAAACATTCTAAATGACTTCGTTTCGAGTAAATTCTGGATGCTACCCACTCAGGAAACTTGGAATACATTGGACGAGCAGTATGGAGGAATATTGAAACGTTTTTTGTGGACTTTTATGGACCTTTCTACCTCGGGCGCCATGGACCTCCATTATTTGAATGTCAGCAGACAGCAAGAAGCCTCCGAGATCTCCAGATGCATTTGAGATATCAAAAAAGTACTCCAGAGTGTTGTTCAGCATGGGGGTGAGTAGAAAATGAAGGCTAATCATGTTTTGGGTGTACTATTCCTTTAATCCAGAGAAAAGCACGTTTTCGCACAACAGGGGCTTAAAACTTTTAAAATGTCAAATGCCATATCCTTTTATGTTATGTTCTAAAACTATCAAGTACTGAGAAATTCATGTGCTGAAATATTTTGATATATATATATATATATATATATATATATATATATATATATATATATATATATATATATATATATATATATATATACACACACTGGGAGCTTAATGCAGGATACATTACAATAACATCACTTATTTAAAAGAAAAACCTTTTACTTAGAGTTACTATAAATAAGTTATTTGCCAAAAAAAGGCAAGAACAAAAAATAATAAATAAATAAATGCATTAATTAATAAGGTATTATTAAGTTATTTAACAAAAACCGGCTGCTGCAGCCACCAAAACGGTGTCAGTAAACCTGGGAGTCGCTCGGGAAGCCTACTGGCATGACAGCCGGACTGTCATCATGGTGGTCGCTGCCAATATGCTGCCAACGGTGGTGCCCGCTGCCGGCAGATGCTGCCATCGGAGAGGCTGATTGTGGCTGCTCATGGGCGGTTCTAGACAGGGGCCAATGGGAGCCAGTGCCCCTGTAAATCATGTCCTGGCCCCTGTACTGAAGAAATAATGCTTATAAGAAATTATAATGATGATATGCGCTGGAACAGACTTGGTTACTAATGGGTCCTTTGGATCTATTTCATTTTTTTCCTTTACTAATTATTTAAAAACAGTAAGGTGATAGCTTCAGTCGTATTGAGATAGGATCCCATTTTTCATCTGCTAAATGTTTTTTTTCAAAACAAATAAAAAAAGGTACTAAATCAGATTTAATAGAAAATGGTAATTTTAACTTAAGTAAATATGTAAAATTCCTAAATTATGAATGTATATTGACCTCATAAGAAATACAATTTTTATTGAACCTAATTGAAAAGAAATTTCACTTCATACAGCTCTCTTAATATATTTAAATCCCTTGCCCTGTTTTTTATTTCATGCTTTTCTGTGCCCCCATGAAAACACGCTGGCCCCCTCCTGGCTCCCTGGTGCATTTGGTCTAGATCCGCCACTGCGGCTGCTGCCGGCAGAGCTTGCCATCGGAGAGGCCGATGGTGGCTGCTGCCGGCAGAGGCGACTTATTGGCAGATAAAGTACTCCGTTCCATCAAGTAAATGTGACATTATATATATGTGTGTGTGTGTGTAGTTTCATGTTTAAAATGACAAGAAATATGAAAAAGCTTATGGTCGGCAAGTTGTAGTTACTCTCATATGACAGCAGATGGCAGTGAAAGCCCAAATTCATGAGATTAAATGTTTGAAGTCAATTTTTAAACGTCTGTCCAACAATATTTTTTTTTTTTTTTTTTGAATCATCACTGGCCGGTCTAAACATATTAAAGGGATAGTTCGGTATTTTTGACATGAATCTTTATGGCATCCCCATCACCAGTGTCATGCAATCACACTGACTTACCCCTGGCAGCGTCCTGTGAGCAGAGTTCTCGTCCAGTTTTGGTCAAGCCGAAAGTAGTCCGGCAGGTTTGCTAGACCCAGCGAAATAAAACGTTTCTCTTCCCAAAACATTATGTGTTCAAAAGAGTGATATTTTTGCATCCCAAAAACGTTGTAGTGGAAAAAGTCACACGTCGTTATCACTTGGTCCTATTTTCTCTCTGTTCGTATCAGTGCGCGCCGTCATTCAGACAGCGAGCTCAACAACAGCCAGATGCATGTCTCCCTCCGCCTAGCTCCTAGCTGGGCGGAGGGAGACATGCATCTGGCTGTTGTCAGGTTAGTAGGCCCTAGCTGTCTGAATGACGGCGCGCACTGATACGAACAGAGAGAAAATAGGACCAAGTGATAACGACGTGTGACTTTACCCTAACCCTAATTAGTTGTGAAATATTCCTCCTTATGTTTTCTTTATCATTACACAACTTTTTCAGCATTTGATTGCCCCCATCCCAACTTTTTTGGAAACGCGTTGCTGGTATCAAATTCACAATTAACATATATTTTCCAATGAAATGGTCAAATTTGTCATTTTCAACATGTCTGTGCCCATTTTGCAGCTAAAGATGACCTTATATTTGCAGAATATTACATTTTGTTTTTATTCGCATTTCACAACGTCCCAATTTTTTCCTGATTTGGAGTTGTAGGCTATAGCCTGACAACAGGACTGGTTGTTTTGTCCGGTCAGCTGTGCTGATAACCAAAATGTTGAAGTAGCATCTGAAGCTATGATTTATTAGTTAATATTCAATGCTAACATTCTTCTTCCATGTTCTGTTCTTTCTCACAGATTGATCCATCTGTGATACCACTAATGAGTGATGGTGACTTGGCAGAGTACATTCCTAAATCAGGGGACCGAATAGCTGTGGTGGCCTTTTGTAGGCGATCCAGCACAGCCAGTAATTCAAGAAGAGACCATATACTGACTCGACTGCGCCGAAGACTATCAGCACCAGGTGTGAAGCCTTCAAAAAATTCAACTTGGATTGGGAATAAGAATGCAGAAAAAAGAGAGAGGCGGATTGAATTAGGATGGATGGATTTTGATTCTAAGCAACAGCAGTACAAGCAGGTGAAGGCCATTAAAGGTGGAGGAACCAGACATTTGACCATTGATAAAAACCTAACAGTGGAGGAAGTAAGGGTCATGGCAGAAAATATTTTTTTTCCAGATGGGGCATCAAAGAACAAAAAGCTCTCATGTTACCATTCTGAAATTCAGTCGTCACAGATTGAAGTGGAGATATCAAGCACTATTGAGCAACTGTACAACCTCAGTCGTGTTCGAATACTACGACTGTATCTCTGCACCAAGTTAAGGGATGTACAGATAGAAGAAGACATCCATCCCAAAACCCCGCAGAGGTCAACTTCAGTTGCAGATGTTGCTGAAAGTTCTTTTGAAGTCAGGCAGTACTTACCAGAACCAGATGACGACTATGTTGTCAACATCGAGATTCCCACAGACAATAACATGGACGACACAGTGGTTTGGACTGGCCAGTACACATTAGCAGGAAATGAAGCTTCCCCTGTTACAGTGTCTCTTGTTGTAGATAATATGACCCCTGCTGATTCATCTCCATTGGCACAGCCTGTCAGTGATCCTAAACCGCCTTTAAGCCAACCATTAGTTACAGGGGTGGAACCCACAGTTGCAGGAATAGGCCTACTGCACACTATCTCTTCAACAGCCAGTGAATCCTTGCCATGTAATTCTGTGTATTCCTCAGTTTTTGACCTGACCACTACTGAATCTCCTCCCCAAGACTCTTGGATGTTGCAGCCTCCTGTTGCAGACTCTTTCCCTGAGTCAGACAGTGACCATGTGCCCAGTGTCACGTTAATCATACGTAGAGGACACTGTCTCGCTGATCTTATCAAGGCATTTAAAGATCCTCTTGTTTTAGAGTCAGAGATCTACATTAAGATGCGATTGCCTAATGGTCAGCTTGAAGAGGGAGAAGGGATAGGATTGCTCCGTGATTGCATCACAGAATTCTGGACAGAGTTCTATGGGAGATACACAATGGGCCGTGATGCCAAAGTGCCTTTTATCAGGCACGATTTTCAAATTGAAGAATGGAAGGCTGTTGCTAGGGTGCTTGTTTTGGGATGGAAACGTGCTGGGTACTTCCCAGTGCAGCTAGCAGCCCCATTCCTGGAGGAGGTGCTGTATGGGTCTGCAGTTAGCAGCTGCAAGGATGGATTTCTACAGTATGTGTCAGATCAGGAGAGACAGATTCTTCTCAGGGCCTTGGATGACATTGATTCAGTCGAAATGGAGACTCTGCTTGATCTCCTTGATGTCCATTAGTGTCACCAGGTGCCAAATAAAGATAATCTTGTCCCATTACTCTCACAAATGGGTCATAAGTCTATAGTCCAAGCACCAATGTACATCATTGAATGCTGGCGCCCCGTAGTTGATACCTTAGCCCGCACTCTCCCGATCGATGAGCTGCATAAACTGTTAGAGCAAAAAACAACAACTTCGAAGGCCGTGAAGGAGCTTCTCCAGTTCCCAGATGTGATGACCGCAACACAGCATGCAGTTGCTCGCCATCTGAAACGTTACATTGTGGAAGCTGACCATCAAACTTTACAAAACTTCCTGAGGTTTTGCACTGGCTCAAATTTGGTTGGGCATTCCATTAAGGTTGAGTTTACTGAAACATCTGATTTTCAGCGCAGGCCTCAGGCTCACACATGTGGGTGCATTCTTAAATTGCCTGTTGGTTACTACAATTACCCAGACCTCAGGAATGATTTTAATAGTGTGCTGACTAGTTCTGTGTGGGTAATGGATATAGTGTAGATTGTCTCATCAGCTACATAATGTCAGTTTGCAGTTCTCAATAGTTTGGTTAGCTTTATGAAAAACTGCCATGTCTCAAAAAAGGTGACAAGTTGGTAAGCTGTTCTGATACTAAATAACTCAGGTTATTTATTTGTTAAATATAATAAGTAAACTGAATATGTGCAAAACATTTTATTTTTGAATGACACATTTTGTAAACATTCCTGGATAAAACAGGTGTCAACTTTCTTAAGTTCTTGCACAAGTGTTTAAAACAAGCAGTTGTGAATAACACATTTACAGGTTTTAGTCTAGTAAAGAAACAACAAATCTTATTTTGTTTTATTATGCCTAAAAATTTTTTTTTTTTTCTGAACCATGTGCAATGTTTTACATATGGGCAGATGTTTTTTTCAATTAAGAGCAAACATTTTTAACAGGGTTCTTTATATATTTAGTATGCCCTGTATTCCTTGTCATGATGAGGAACTGTTACTTGTTCAACTGAAAAGCAGTGCGTTTTAAACAATAAATGTTGTTTTTGCAGAAGTCATCTTATGTGTACTGTGCTTTTTATTACTGTATTTAAGCTGGGGGATACATTATGTGTTCAAAATAAATAGATTCAGATCCTAGGCTAATTTTCTTCAGATTTGCTGTAAACACAGGTGAAAGAGATGTTTGTCTCTCTCTACAGCCACCTACTCAATTAGTAGTGGACGAACAAAGTCCCTCAAAGTAATGTACAATTCCTGTGCCTGTGGACAGTTTGAAGAAAACTCCAATCCCCTCTCCAACATCACATTTGCGCAAAAATCAAATATTTCAGGATCGCATGGAACAGAACTTAAGAATGTGCAGTTTTCCTTACATACAGCTAAATCGTCTGCATTAACAGGCACGAGAAGATCATCAGCTCCCCACAAATGTGATGCCACATACATCAGATCAGGTATGCCAGACGGCACACTCGCGTTTGTAGAGGGGCGGATGCGATGTGCGTTCCAGATGTTCATGATGCTGTTTAACTCGTCCTGAAAAAAGGAAATATACATAGGTCAGTGATATTTAGAAACCCAAGAAAAATGTTTGGATGAAAGAAATGTGCCGTATTTTCACAACTATAAGGCGCACATCAACTAGGGTGACCATATTTTCATTTGGGAAAACCAGGACACCTTGGAGCGGGGGGTTTGATTGAAAGAACAAATGTCTCATCATCGGGATTTGCTCCGTGATGAGAGGAAATGTTACTTGTTACTAGTTGTTTTAATGGTTATAGAGTCAGATATGTGGCGGTAATGTTTGGTTTATCTAAAGGTTTTTATCTGTTACTGTGTAAATGGGTTTGGCTGTAATTTAAGGACACATTCTAAGAAATCTGCAGAGTGGGAACTATAAATCTGATAGTTTAATTTTTTTATTGTTTTGCACAATATGCTTAACTAAGTATTTTTTTTTTGTTGAATATTAGAGATTTTGCAGATACATTTTGTAGATACATTGTTTAGATTTAGTTATATCTCTCTACGTCACACAAATGAGGACCTTAGAAAAATGTATAAGAATAACATAATAGGGAAGGGTTAAAATATAAAAAATAAAATTCTGTAAAGTGTTTTAACAATATAAAACTGGAGAATAAATAACCACTATGCAACTATGGACATTTTTACAGTAATGGATATTTGAAAATAGCAGCAACATCAGAGATGTGCAGAATGACAGCAGCAGGTTATTTAACTGACTAAGGTTTCTATCATTACATTTGATTTGATTTGTTCCTGCTCCCGGTGGTTGGAACCTTTATTCCACTCTGGATTCTTGTGAGTGTAGTCTTTGTTCAATTTAACTTTTTAAAAAATAAATAAATAAACAAACAGTTTTGAAAAGCTCGGTATTCATTCTTTTCCTGCTTTGTGTGTCACCTTTCACGGTTGCTAAGCAACAGAACATACGCCGGTAAAACCCGCCGAAGGGTGGACCTGTTAGAATTTACAGCCAAAACTCTTCCAGTCTCCTTATTTTCAAGGACTTCAAAGGATCCAGTCTAGGTAGACCGCGTCCTTGGAGGATGCAGCCCAGGTTTTCGAACAGAGCCTCTGATTAAGAGCAGGGCTGCCCGCACTGACGCGGCTCAGGGATTACGTCACACGGAGCGTTGTGCGCAGTGAAATCAGGACATTTCCTTACTTTCTAAAAAAAAAAAAACCCGGGACAGGACGTGAAATACGGATATGTCCCGGGAAATACGGACGTTTAGTCACCCTAATATTTTCCCCTCAAAATGTGCGGTGCGCCCTATGTGTGTTGTAACTGCGACTTTTGAGACCACCTCATTGAGGAGATGATGAAAGAGTGGCTGAGGGAGGTCTATGTGAGGAGACCAGGTGGTTTTTTTTTTCACTCATCACAATCGCTGTTAATCTGACTCCATGCGTGCCCATCTCACAGCTGATGTGAACGCGCTGCTGCAGCGAGAGATGGAAAAATTGAAGTTTTGCTGCTGGACGCGCCGCATCAACCGTTTTTCATCTAAAGAATATAAATCTTGCAGCTATATTTGCTGTGATCAGTGGGAGTAAAGTAGTTTTAATATGTATTTAAGATGCGCAGTAAAACAAAATCACTTCGGACGGTGAAAACTTTCCTTTACAAACAATGAAGATGCTCTATATCTCTAGGCTATTCCGTCCCTCTCTTTATTTATATCAGAGGTTATCTAATATATTACTGTGCATTCATTAGCCTACTTACCTTAATGGGTCCCATGAAACACAGCTGGATTAACGCCTTGTCCAGATAGTCCCCTGTGAAAAGACCTTCATCCTTCAGCTCGCTAAACATCTGGATCCAGTGTTCAATTCCTTGTCTTCTCATCACTCCCCACCAACTTTCTATTCTTTGGTTAGCAGTGCTTTCTCCTGTTAAAAAACTTGATTGTCCTGCTCTATTGTCTTCATCATTCCGTCTCAAGTACACCTGCATGTCTCTCAAGACCACATTCTCGGTTCCCATGTCAGTGCGCAAAAGTCTGGGACAGCCCCCCATCCTTTCTATCGCCTCTGCATAGTAGCCCCCAACCACACATGGATCACTATTTGTAAAGGCGGCCCTGAGCCAAATAATCTTTCTGCTATATCCATCAATGCAACCATTTATGCATATGCCTAAGGCTTGAGCTTGTCATAAGAATCGATGTGCCATATGAAATTAGGCCCACGGGAAAAGTATTGTCTGCGTCTCAGTCGTCGTCTGCGGCGGGACTGAGCGCTTTCAGGGTCAACTGCGCTGAGAATGATGCGCACATCTTCTTTTCTCACGCGCAAACCATGTTCTATACATTTATAGTACATCCAGCGGTACCCATGTAACCTCCCAGAGCCTTGGAGTTCGTTCAAAATGAACTCTATAATATGACCTAAATCGTCATACTCACGACGGCGGAGACGGTTCGCCCTCAGCATCCTTTTTAATGTGCTTAAACTCATAACCATCCCATGCTGGGTGGCTAGAGTTCTCAATATTTCCTTATATGCCATGCCCAAACCATGGTATATCCTGACCAGATCCATCTCAAAGGCTACGAAACGGAAATGTAATCTATTCGACCAGGAGTTTCCACTATCTTCTGGATTGATTACTATAGCCTTTTTGTGCACACAATTTATTCGAGCGCACGTTTTAATTACTCGTGGGTGCGTTTTAGTAGATCGAGATCTCGAATATACTATAACGTGATCATGTTTACATGTGCCAAGACAATATTGAGTGCACGTTTTACATATTGCTGCCACGTTTAAGTATATCGTGCACACAATATTCTATAACCATGTTCACTAAATTGTGCTCTCGTTTTAATAAATTGTGCCCTCGTTTTAGTAAATCGTGCGCTCGTTTGAGTAAATAGTGCACTCGTTTAATAAATTGTGCCCTCGTTTTATTATGCTTAAAATGAGAGCTCAATTTAGTAAAATGAGCTCACACTATAGTAAAACGAGAGCACTATATAATAAATTGTGCCCTCGTTTTACTATGC
Organism: Cyprinodon tularosa; assembly: GCF_016077235.1. Taxonomy (NCBI): domain Eukaryota; kingdom Metazoa; phylum Chordata; class Actinopteri; order Cyprinodontiformes; family Cyprinodontidae; genus Cyprinodon; species Cyprinodon tularosa. Next base: position 1,248,988 of record NW_024039585.1, on the reverse strand, counting down.
TTAAAATGAGAGCTCAATTTAGTAAAATGAGCTCACACTATAGTAAAACGAGAGCACTATATAGTAAATTGTGCACACGATTTAGTAAAACGAGGACACAATATAGTTAAACGAGCGCACAATGTAGTAAAACGAGCGCACAATGTAGTAAAACGAGCGCACATTCTCTCAACATGCAAAACTTTTTGCGATGACCCCTCTAGGGCTCCGTAGTAATTCATGTGTGTTCACATACAGTGTTATGCAGTCCTGTTCTACAAATTACTCTCCAAGATGGATTGTATCGACTTATTTCCTCTTATTATACCTCTCAAGGAGACCATTGTATTTATAAGTAGTTTTTTTTTTTTTCATTACTGCAAAATAATGGCTAAACTTTTGTTGAAAAAGTCAGGGCAATGGTAATTTGTCAAATAAGTTTTCATCTTGCCATACAAGATTAATTTCCATATTCCATAGTATATCCCTGAAGACTCCTCTCTTCAGTAAGCAAGCTGTAGGTCAAGAAGGCATTCGAAAAAAAAACAAAATCATAGAATATATATGCCACAATATGAGACACAAGGATGAATGTCCTTGTTGCTTGTAAAATCAGTTACTTTTATGTAAAGAATATATGCTGTTTAATGAAGGAAAAATAGGTCTTCAGTAAGGTTTTATGTCCCTCTCAACGTATGTTAATCACAACAATCGCTTTACTTCATAAGTAATTTATCAACCAGTTTGAGTTATTTCTCTATGAGCAACTTTCCACGGTTCCATGTATGTTTTAGCACTATGTATGTAAAGCCAATTACTGATGGCGCAGGTGTTATATTATACCAAATAAACTGCCTGACCTATGAAGAATCAGGAAAAGAACATTTATTCATCTTGGACACCATTAGATATGGATTTAGCCATATTTGTAGTTTCACAACTAGGGTTGTCTCATTCCAGATTTTTTTTTTTTTCTGTGAAATGAATAACTTTAATAAAGGGTTTTGCTGATATGGCATTTAAGTTTTCAAGTCCAATAACTTGTTAGAATCTTTGCGATACATATGCTTAAAATCTTAGTACTGGGGTGCTATTTATCTTATTCAACAATATCATTTTTGAAGCTGGAGGTTCTGCTTTCATAAGTTTCTTAAATATGGATTTTTGTTTTAATTATTTTTATGGATTGACACATAAAGGTGCACCTAAAACAGACTTGAACATAACATTTTACATTCAGGTAACGAGGTAATTTTTTTTTCTTATATTTGTTGCAACCATAGAGACTGCTCCACATATTAATAGATAATAGTCTAACAACAAATATTCCAACTTGAAATTTTATCAAAGGCGCTATATTTGATGATGTAAATCAACTATGAAATCAAGCAGGACACGCCTTAATTATGGATGCCTCTTCTACCACACTTCCATAATATTTCCATTGGATGTCTTGACTCCATGGCAGTGATTTTACTTTAACTACATTCAGTAAACTGCAAAAAGTTAATTTCGATAAATTTGACTTGAACATTGGTTGCACTGTTAAAATGTGTGTTAGCCTACAGCTAAAACTGAAATGAATCACTGACATCAAGATTTTTGCCCTCTGAAGCACTAATACAACACATACCATGCATTTCGTTGCACTGTGAAAATTCTCAACTAAAAACAAAACTTTACACTGAAATCTATCTTTTTGCTGAAGGTTCTTACCATTTCAACACACTCTTACTTTGTTGCAATGACAGCTTAGAGAGCTTATGCTATTTCTGTGTTTCATTTTAGGGCACACAAATGAAAACCTTATGCATCAGTTGAACCTCTCACAGTGATTGAGATTTTTAAAGCAAGTGCAAGAATCAATTTGATTCTGATTCTTGGTGTAGAGAGTTGATACAGAATCAATATCCAATTCAAAACAATTCATGATTTAATAAAGAGAAGAAGGGCTCAACTCAATGTGTGCAAAGGCATTGATCCCTGATCTTTGCCCACTGAGCTGGATGCGCGGGCAGCAAGAGAGCAGCTGTGTTAATAACATTTGGTCCTGCATTCGCTGAGAGAAGCCTATCTGCTGCTCAGCTGTCTATAACACAACATAAAGCAAAAGCTAATACAGTCTTGGTGTGTTAGATCGGCAAGCATTAACCTGGATTGCACAAGAAACATAAATGACTGTATGATCTGGTTGAATTGTAAAGTGCCTTGAGATGACATGTGTTGTGAATTGACTCTATATAAATACATTGAATTGAATTGAATTGAATTAAATACATAATTGATTTACATTACAATCTAAGCTAAATACTGTGATAAGAGTAATTTAGAGCTGCTGTTTTTATTGGATATTCATTTTTCAAAAACTATTTTAATCTAATTTATAGACATTTTATTTTTTGTAAATCACTTTTATTGTCCCACAATGGGGAAATTCACTCTCTGCATTTGACCCATCCCCTTGGGGAGCAGTGGGCTGATCAGTGCGGATCAAAACAGGTACTTGCAACCTTCCCAGAGTACAGCATACTGCTCTAACCAGATATTTTTATATAAATATAATATATATATATATATATATATATATATATATATATATATATATATAAAATCACTAGATTTATATATAATTGTTTCAAATCAATGAGATCTCTAAACCATCTGTAAAGTCAATAAAAAACAGGAAAAGGTCAATTAATGGGATATATTGTTTTGTTTTGTTTTAGATGGAAAACTATTTACTAGTGACGTTTTCTTGGGGTAAAACTGACTGGATTATTCATTCTGGAATCCTTGCATTATTTCAAACCCACTTTGGAAATTGTGGTTGTGTGATTAAGCAAACCATTTCATCCATTTGGACTAGATAAAAGTAACACTATCTATTCTAGTCAACATGAATCTGATATCATATTCCTCTACACTCTGTGAGGGGAAAAGGCGCTAATGAGGGAAACTCACCAGATGGACAGCAAATTTTAAATGCTAAAACAGTCAGCTAAAGATTTTAACCCTGACTCAATGCATGACATGTGTTGTTCTGTCAAAGTCTGGAAAAAATAAAAAGGTGATAGTCCTTTTTGGTTTGTCTTGTTTCAGTAAGGGTAATGAGAGGAGACCAAAGTGGCTCTAAAAACAAACACTGGACTTTTCTAATGCAGGACAGAAATGTGCATAGTGACACCTGTAACCAATGGTAAAAATTGGTCTCAACTCCCTTGCAAGTTCTGTTAACAGCGTTCAATGGAAGTAACAATGTTTCATTCCCCATTTGCAGTTCCAGAAGTTGATGATGTAGTAGAACTGGAAGTAACTGGAGTCTGTATCCCTTAATTCATCTTTTAGTTTGCTAGTCCTCATTTTTAGGAGCATGATGTGCATAACACTGTTGTGTTTGATTAAAGGGGAGAGAAAATAACACCCAGCATGTTTTATTTATAGATTCAGTAACTTTTTTTAGTTTCGTTTTTTAGCCAGGCGTACTGTAGCTTTGGGCATTCTGGCCACAAGTGAATTTATTCCATGTGCTCTAAAATGATGACATACGTACACCAGGCTTGTTGTTGGTTCAGGGTGTGTTTATCGTGAAGCACTAAGCTTCCCTGTGCTGTTGTTTGCTCTGACCTCTCCTCCCCGCTTGTGACATGCCATTAACAACTACACATGCTTTTCTGTGCACCTACCATCCCTCATCAGCACAGGCTATATATTTTGTTTTTTTTGTTTCTTTCGATGGTGGCACCACTGCTGTTGTAGACCCCTGTTCCACAGCTTACCACACAGCATGTTAATGGGCCCTACAGATGTCCTTCATTTGAGATTATTTTGCAGTCATGTCACATTTTTGTTCTTTCTGAACTGATGTAGCTGCTGACAATTGCAATTATGTGTAAAATATCATGCTCTTTCCTTTTGTGCCAAACCAGTGTGCCCGAGCTGAGAGTCTTCGCCCAAGAATTGCTGCAGGGGTAAGTCTTCTGCACTGATGCTGAACTTTCCCAACAGGATTGCAAAATAAAAGTATTCCATTGTTCACTTTTGTCTTTTTTTTTTTTTTTTGTTCTGTGCTGTGACACCTAAGCGGTTTCTTCTTCACTATCTCACTGTGTCAAAAGAAACCTGGAAGCTCATCTGACACTCAAGGTGAGATTAAATATAAAGTGTAATAAGTACTTTGAACAGAGTCAGCTACCCTATTCTGTCTCCTCAGAACTCACAGTTTTTGGAGGGTATTGTTATGAGTCTTTGAGGCACTAGCACTTCTCTCTGGTGAGTATGGTATTCAACTTATTGGCCTGTCATCCTTGGTGATGACAGAGACCAAGTTTTATGAGAGCTGTACTCAAACTAAAAGTGAGAGGTGTTTCTGGCAAAATGGGTGATGCAGAAGGCATAATAAGCGAGGGGGTGTTCACTGTAATGACCGTTTTATTCCCAGTCTCAGCCTTCATGTGAGGGGTCTTGGTTCCAATGGCATCAAGGGGAGTGCAATGTTTTTCTGGCATTCAGACCAGTGGTATGGGTTTTTCTTTTTTCCATAGCTTTACTGTCAAAGTGCTTGCATCCTTCAGAATCAGCCTCCTCCTTCCTACATATACTTTGGCAGACTGTATGAGAAACATGGTTGAACTCAAATATTATATGTAGTTGTCATGTTTGATATACTTTGTGTTTTCACTGCTGTTTCACTATCTGAGCTAGACAAAAATATCAAGAACCTAATCTTCTGTTACTCCAAGCAGAAAAAAATGTGACCAGGACATTGATTATAAATAATTTTGTAAATTATTTTCACACTCTGCAGATAATTTTGATTACATGCTTAAAACACACTAAATTGGTTAAAAAAAATGTTTTCGTTGTAATTTTTCCATCGTACGATGATACTCCTATGTTTACAGACAACTGAGTCATTGGAGTGAGCTTAACAAATTATTTAAACCTTTAATATCTCATATGATTAAAAGTGGAAATGAAAGTTAAGCTTTGTTGTCTTGCAGATATTCTGCATCTCTACCCCAGATTTATTGTTTACTTTTCAAATGTGAAGAGAAAATTAAGGGTTTGAGCTATCTTTTAATTAGTTTTTTGGCATTCCACTGCTGCTCAGAAGCTGGCAAGACAGAAGAGTCAAGGTCAGAACAAATTAATTACATTTTCATATCAAGACAGGAAAGTCTGGCCAAAACTACCCTGCATTGGGATTATAGGAGTTTGAAACGAGGCAGAGGTACAGAATCCGAAGTTAAAGGATAACCCATTAAAGCAAATTAGCTTTTCTTCTATTTTTCAAAGATTTATTATTCGACATATCAGTGTAATGCTTTTTGATTAGTTTGAAAAATAAATCAAATGTAAACTTAAATGAAGGTTCTCATATTTTGATATATATATTTTGCAAGTCTCAGTCTAAGGTGCAATTTGTTTTTCCAACAGATTCTGAACATATAATAAACTGGGGAAGAAACTGTTTTGGAATCTGCTGGACCTGCATTGAATGCTTTGAAGTCTCTCTCCAGAGGGCAGCAGGGACAGAAAGCTCTCTATGGTGTTTCTGTAGAAGGTGGGGAGGATGGGTGGGGGCAGGTGGGCTCTCCTCATTCCTCACAAGAAGTACATGCGCTTTTGTGCCCTTTTGATCAGTGAGGTGGTGTTTACAGTCCAGTTAAGGGTGTTTGTGATCTGCACCCCCAAGAAGTTGGTGCTGCGGACAACCTCTACAGATGAGCTGTTGATGAGAGCATGGTTAGGCCGGTTCTTCCTGAAGTCAACGAGGATCTCCTTCGTCTTCTCCACATTCGGGCTGTTGTCTCTGCACCAGCTAACCAGCTACTCCATCTCCTCTCTGCAGTCCTGGTTGTTGTCATCTCCGATCAGGCCCACCACCGTGGTGTCTTCTGCAAACGTCATGATGTGATTGGTAGTGAACCTAGGGACACAGTGGTGTGTCATCAGAGTGAACAGCAGGGGGCTCAGGACACAGCCCTAAGGGGAACCTGTGCGTAGGGTGATGACACCAGAGGTGTTCTGGAACGGGTCGAACGTTGGCGGCAGACTGGAGATGATGTGTTCGTTAACCAGCCTTTCGAAGCACTTCATCATGATTGGAGTCAGCGCAACAGGCCAGTAATCATTGAGTGAGGTGACCTGAGGCTTCTTTGGGACCGGAATGATGGTGGCAGACTTGAAGCATGCTGGCACTATGGATCGGTCCAGATACGCATTTGAGTGGCAGCATATGAAAAGAAGTGATCTAGGATTGGGAGAAATGCACGACAACCAAGAGAAAACACATACAAGAAGACAAAAGAAGAATAAAGATCCTTAACTTGCTTCTCCCTATGGAATGGGAGAAGATGGGCTTTGCTCTGGTTGTGTTTTGAGCAGCTTTGAGCAATAGTTGGGACAATCCAGGTAATAGGGGGTCAGACAAGCAGAAGATCAAAAGTCAGGGAATCCAAGGTAGGGCAACAGGTTCAGACAGGGAGAATAACTGGAAAAAAGAGAAAAACAAGCATGTTAGATTTTGCCAGACTTGGTCAGATTAAGTAAATGGCTGAATATGTTACCACTGGGGTTAGATAACAATCTGACCAAGAATCCATCCTTAAAAGGCTTTACCTGCTGATGAGAGTGATGAATCCCAGGTGTGTGGGTAACAGCAGAGGAGAAAGTTTGACATTGTAGGTCAGAGAAAAACTTCATTACAAGTATAGAGTTTAATGTATAAAGTTTTTAAAATCTTCTATTTATCCATAGTAAAGCAACAAACTTACATTATAATCTATCTAGATTGACAGACCAGTTAAGCAGGCCCAAAGTGACTCTTGAGACATTGCAGATAATCTTCAAGTAGGAGAATCTGCCTATAGGAGATGCAGCTCTTAGCACATTGTTCCTTAAAGTGTATTTTTGTGTGTGCCAGTGTTTTCGTGCTTGTATGCATAATCACTGATGGAAATACAAGTCGCCAGGTGAAAAGGTGTAGCTGAGAGGCACTATACCGCGTCAGTCCTAATCTATCTCTTGACAGTCAAGCCTTATTTTACAGCAGGATACTTGTATTGATCTGTGTGCCCATTACACAAATAAATAAAAAAGTAAGCTACATCACACCTGAGTGCCAGACCCACCCTTTACAATTCTTGTGTGTAGGATGTGTGGACAGGATTAGGTTGTCGAGGTGGAAGAGCAGCAGTTGTGCTGCAGGGGAGTGGAGAGTCAGAGAGGGTTCTGCATTGTTGATCCAGTATGACATTGATAGACAGCAGCTGAAGGAAAGCTGATAGCAATGTTTGGCTTGCTGGTTTTTAAAGGACGGACGGCGCTGCCGATCCAAAGTTGACTGAGCATGAATTCAGCAGGCGATCGCCCCAAGTGGTTGAGCCAAAGAAAGGTGAGGAGGGGAAACTTTCAGAATCAACTTGCTTGACTTTCTATCTTTTCCACCATTATTATTCTACCCTTGAACTATTTGTTTTTTCCACGGTTGTTTTTACATGTGCTGCTCCCTCTATTTAAAGCAAGAACGCTGTGTTTTACAAAATTTCTATGAAAACATAACACATTTCACTTTCCAAATTGGCTGTTTAGTTCAGGGGGGAGGATGGGGGGTCTTTCAGCCAGTGTGAGGACTGGATATAGTTTGGAGATGGAGATATAGAGATCGATTAATTTTATATTTTAGGTCAAAGCTGCTTTCAAGTCAGCTCCTGAACAGATTTGCATGTTACATAATCAGAGCAGCTTTCACACTCCTTTGTGTTCTAATTCTTGGCAGTAAAACCTTTATAAATTTACCTGTTGATTTGGCTACATAAAAAAACGGTTATATTTATTTTGTTTTGTGTGTTTAATGTGACACGGTGTGCAAAATGTCTAGGATATAGTAAAGAATGATTTTAAAATGAGCTAGGCATGTATGACTGTAGTGTACCATGGACACAAACAAACCAGATAATTGCAACCCAATAATAAACATTTAAATCGGACTTAATGTTTAATTGTGTCTAAACCCTCAGTAAAGTGTTTAAAGTATTTTATGTTATGATACTAAAAAAACAGTGGTCACAAATTAGATTTCGTCAAGATAGTTTTTTCTTTGTGAATCTTTAAATATTTAAACATGGAGAGACTCAAATAGAGAAAAGCTGCAATAAAGATTTTATTGACCTAAATGAAAACAAGTTATTTGGGTTAGGGTTACTGCTTGGACCAGTAAAAACAGCCATTGTTTGATAGGTTTTTTTTTTTCAACTCCCTCTAGGGGTCTGGAGCATCTGGAGACATCAGTTTTTTTTAGAGTGAGTTTACAGATATTTTTGTCTAATTTTCTTTCTGTTATTGCAGCATTATTTCTCATGCGGACAGGCCCCTTGCACTTTTTCAAATGTCCATTTTGGTCCCCTGCACTTTTTACTGCCCAAAAACAACGTTATGCTAGAGTACATTGTCACCCGTTGAGCACTAGGACCATGTGGAAAATTGCAGCTAGAGCTGAAGCCCACCTTCTTAGACCACCCACAAGTTCCTGACTGGCCCTCCATCTTTTCTTGTGTGATTGTTAGAAAGTCCATGTTTTTTAGATGTTTTTCTGTTGGAAACTGTTCATTTATACAGTGTTTTCGGTGAGATGTCATATGTCCGACGCTCATGAACGCACCATAAGTGTTCGAAGCTTCATTGAACGCACCACACCTGCAAGTGAGATGGCTGAACGTTTTTCCTGCTGATACAGCAGTGTAAAGCTCATTATTTCCCGTTTTTTCCTGAAATTCTTCATTTGTATGTGTTGACTAACTGGACTTGCTGTGTGTACATGTCAGAAGGTGAGTTTAATGGTGCTTCATTCTACTGTATGCTGTAACTTGCATATTTCATGATTACATGTCTAATATTTAGTATTTTATGCTGCTTGATGTTCAGCTACCAAGCTAATTTTCACCATGTTCAATGTGTGCTGTATTCATGCTCACAATATATTTGTCATATGTGTTTCATTGCTAAATACAGTCTTTATGTTTGAATATACACATTTTATGTATATTATGTATGATGTGTTTGTAATGATTGTTATTCTGTATTCCTTTGTAGAACCACAGTAAATCTACAACAAACCAGACATCTGCTTCCGTGTCTTTTAACGGGGACACATTCCATACACCTTGCCGCTCTAAACCAGTTAACTCCTGGAGAACACCTCATCTCCTTTTCATGGTCCTTCGAGCCGGATTAGAGTAATATCAAGGTATGGATCCTGCAGATGCCCACACTGAGCCAGCATGCCAACGTGCTTCGCAGAGAGAGCGATATCCACCAGCTTACCTGAGTGACTATGTGGTTGCAACTCTTCCTTCAGAGGGACAAACCCACACCACACACCCAGCTCCATCCATCCAGAGTTCACATAGCCGGAAAACAGGCATGTCTCGGAGGAGCTCCAACCCCAGGTCTAGATGCTCATCTCGCTCATCTCGCTCAACCACCAGCAGATTCTCCTCTCACATCTTATCAGAGTTAGACACAGCTCAACTTGAAGAACGAGTGAAGGAAATGGAGCTTGAGGAATTACAGCAGACAATAGAGGAGGATCACCAAGTTGATAACGAGCGTCAGAGGCTTCAAACTCAAGCCAGAGAAGCCCAACAGCTACAAGAGGAAGCCATCAGAGCACAAGAATTGCTGTCAAGACAGATGGAGAAACGGCGCCAGCTAAAGAAGAAATGTAATGAGCTGGAGATAGCTAAAATGGTTACTTCTCTCCTCAAAGTGAGATCCCAAGATTCTGGTGACACCGGATCCTCCCCACATCCACCAGATCAGCACAACATAAGTAACCCTGTGCCTCAGCCAACTCCAGCTCCTCTTCCCATGGCTATTGCTCCACCTGCAGCAAAGCAACGTCCTGCTCCGCCTCCTACAGCTGCAGCTCCACCCTCAGTAATTGTAGCTCCGCCTCAAGTACTTCATGCAGCTCTACCTACCACGGCCTCAGCTTTGCCACCATTGATTGTGTCTATGCCTCCCATGCTCCATGGAGCTCAGCCCATTGTAGCCCCGGCTCCTCCTCCGGTGAGTGTAACTACACCACTCACTGTTCCAGCTCCACAGCCTGCAGCTCCACCACTGGTGAGTGCAGCTCTGCCTCTCACTGACCCAGCTCTGCATCCTGCAGCTCCACCTACAGTGAGCGTGGCTCCGCCTCCAGGGCAACGTCCACCCTCACCTCTTCATCCACCATTACAGTCAGCCTGTTCATCTATGCTTCCTGGTTTAGCGGCGGTGGACTACAACCTAGTCCCTGCTCCATACTCAGTTTATCCAGCGCAGCATCAGCCGACTCAGTCAACCATGACATATCCTGTCCAAACAGCGTCCTACCCTTCAGCCTTGCCTCAATCCAGTCCACAACAACCACAGGCAGCTGATGTTTCTCAACTCTTTTCTCCTTCCTATGGTATACCCAAACCTATGATTCCTTTCTTTGAGAGCGGCAAAGAAAGCGACTTTGCTTTACTTAAGATAGCGCTCGACAATCTTCTGAACAGCCATGTTCACCTGAACGAGCAGTACAAATATCAAGTGCTTCTTGGACATTTGAAGCTGCAGAGCGCGCTCCAGCTGGCTAAAGCCTTCATGTATGATCCAAGGCCATATACAGCAGCTATGCAGGCTTTACAAGATAAGTATGGTCAACCCCGTCAGCTCGTCCAAAGTGAACTGGGTGCCATCCTAAATGCTCCAGCACTCAAGTTTGGTGACTGAAGCATTTGATGCATTTAACCTATCTATCCAATCACTAGTAGGCATGCTTAGGACCCTGGAGGGTCAGAACGGCTATGAGCTGCGATGTGGATCTCATGTCGACCGACTGCTGAGCAAGATGCCTCCCAGCTACCGTGATGGGTTTGTGGAACACTGTCTGAACCAAGGTATTCTTAGGACAGGTACTGACCAAACTTACACCTTACCTGATCTGAGTTCCTGGTTACAGATGAAATCCCAAGCTAAACGCATAGCAGGTCGAGCAGCTTCGATTTATAACTATGAAGCTCCCAAGCCACTGAAGAAGGACCAACGTCCCTTCAACCGATCAAAGGAGAAGTCAACAGCATTCCTCCTCACTGCCAGTGGAGACCAAAGCCCCAAAGGACAAAAGTCTTCACCACCAAAGCCCTCATCCAAGCCCAAACCATATTGTCCTCACTGTGACAGTAAAGAACATTTCTTAAATGCCTGCACAGAGTTCAAGAAATTGAACACCAACCAGGTTGTGAGGTGGATACAGGATGGACATCGATGTTGGAAGTGTGGACGATCTCATAAACCAGAGTTTTGCACCCTCAAGCGACCGTGCAATACCTGCAAAGAACAACATCTCACAGTATTACACGATGCAGTCCAGCAAACTCAGAAGAGCGTCTTCATGGTGACGGCTCCGACTGAAAAGGTGTACCTGGACAGACCAAACAGATCTCCCAAGGTGATGTTAAAAGTTGTAAAGGTCCTACTCCATAATCAAGACAGAGTACTAGAGACCTATGCAGTTCTGGATGATGGTTCGGAGCGAAGCATCATTTTGCCACAGGCTGTGCAACACCTGAATATCACCATGCGGCCTGAAACACTTACCCTCCGAACTGTTCACCAGGATGTGGTACAGCTTCATGGTGCATCTGTTGCATTCTATGTGTCTCCACTGCCTAAACCTGAAGAGAAGTATTACATAAGTGATGCATTCACAGCTGAGAATCTTAGTCTCTCAGAACATTCATATCCAGTGAGAACCCTCCAAAAGAGATATAAACACCTCCAGCACATACCATTGCCTCCTGTTGATCACGCTCAACCCTTGTTACTAATTGGATCTGACATGGCTCATCTCCTGACACCGATAGAGCCGATCCAATTGGGACCCCTTGGGGGGCCTATCGCAGTCCATACCAAACTGGGCTGGTCACTTCAAGGTCCCACCAGCTTTGACCAAGTTCCTGGATCCAACCAGCAGTGCCTGCTTACAGCAACAGTATCGCCTTCCTCTGAACTCTTAAAGAATGTTGAACGCCTCTGGCAGATTGACACACTGCCATACACAAGTGAGAAGCAGGTCACCCGATCGAAGCAAGATCAGCAAGCCTTAAACCTGCTCCAGACATCCACTGTCAGGGTAAATGTCGAAGGGGTACAAAGATATGCCACACTACTGCTTCGCCGAGCCAACTCCACCATCCTTCAGGCTCCTATGGAAGCAGTGTTGCCAAGTCTTCGTAGTACAGAGAGAAGACTCGCCAAAGACCCACAGCGTGCAGAGGTCTACTGTCAAGAGATCCATAAACTAGAGAAGATGGGCTACGTAGCAGTGGTACCACCAGAGGCAGCAACATCAACTCCAGAATCCTGGTTTATACCACACCACATGGTGCGACATAACAATAAAGACAGGATTGTGTTCAACTGCTCCTTTCAGTATGGAGGAAAGTCTCTCAACGACCTTCTTCTTCCTGGACCTGCCCTAGGCCCATCTCTGTTAGGAGTCCTCATACGGTTTCGTCAATACCCAGTTGCAGTGAGTGGGGATATTAAAGGTATGTTCCACCAGATTCGCCTTCTGCCAGCTGACAAACCTGTTCTGCGCTTCATTTGGCGGGACATGAAGAGAACAGAGGAGCCAAAGATCTATGAATGGCAAGTTCTTCCCTTTGGCACCACATGCAGCCCTTGCTGTGCCATCTACGCCCTGCAGCGGCACGTCCAGGATATTTGTAAGTCTAACAGCCATCTCGTCGATTGTGTTGAACAGTCTTTCTATGTGGATAACTGTCTCCGCAGCACCCACTCGAAGGAGGAAGCAAAGGATCTGGTGGATGGTCTAAGTCAGTTACTCATCACAGGGGGCTTTGAGATGCGGCAGTGGGCTAGCAACATCCCAGAGGTCATTGAGCACCTACCATCTGACCTGAGATCTGAGAGCAGTGATCTGTGGCTTTCCCAATCCAGCATGGACCTTCAGGAGCCAACTCTAGGGTTACGTTGGGATTGCCTCCGCGACTCCCTGAAGTACAAACATAGAACAGTGGAGAGAACCGAGCCCACATTAAGGAACGTCTATAAGGTACTTGCCTGTCAATATGATCCCCTAGGTTATATTGTACCTTTTACCACCAGAGCCAAGATTCTGGTTCAGGATCTTTGGAAAGAACAGATCGGTTGGGATTAGCCAATTCAGCCACAGAGTCTCCGTGACAGATGGCTCGCCTGGGAACAAGAGATTCCAGAACTCATCCACATGGAAATCCCCAGATGTTATGCACCAGCTTCTGCAGACTCACCATCATAAACCAGAGACCTGCACATATTCTGTGATGCTTCTGAGAGAGCCTATGGGTCTGTCGCTTACCTGAGAACAGAAGACAGTCAGAATAAAATCCATGTCTCCTTTGTTCTGGCCAGGTCACGTGTGGCACCAAAGAAGCAACTCTCCATGCCACGGCTAGAGCTGAGCGCTGCCCTCACTGGTGCACAGCTAGCCAGTGTTCTTCGCACTGAACTCACCTTACCCATCAGGAAGATAACACTCTGGTCCGACTCTACTACAGTTCTACACTGGATCAGGTCGGAATCTTGTCACTATAAAGTCTTTGTGGGTACCCGAGTGGCAGAGATACAGAGCCTAACGGACGTGAACAACTGGAGGTATGTGGACAGTGCTAGCAACCCTGCCGATGACATCACCCGGGGTAAGACCCTGAAGGAGCTGTCCCGACCACATCGTTGGCATAAAGGCCCTGAGTTCCTGTGTCACACAGAGGATTACTGGCCAACCAGTCCATCATCGTATCCAGAGACAGATGATGGTGAGCTAAAGAAATCATCCTTCTGTGGACATGTAACTTTTGACACCTGTCCGCAACTCCCTGATGTGAGCCAATTCTCAACATGGAAGGACCTGATGCAGACAACCGCACAGTCCCTTCACGGGGCGGCTGAGCCAAACTCTGAGCCACCTAGTAAAGCAGCTGACTACATCAAGACAGAGAACCTCCTCCTTAGAAGGGCGCAGTGGGAATCATTCCCAGAGGATGTCAAGGCTCTCATGTCCGACCGACCTTTACCAGCCTCCAGTCGTCTGGGTTCCCTTTCTCCAGAGTACGACAAGGACACAGGACTAGTCAGGGTCGGAGGGAGGTTACGGAGAGCAGAGCAGTTACCACAAGACACCATCCACCCAGTTTTGCTGGATCCCAAGCATCCACTAACCAACCTGATCATTCAGGATTTCGATGAGACCCTCCTGCATCCTGGGCCCGAAAGGGTCTTAGGTGAGCTGCGTCGTCGGTTCTGGATTCTGCGGGGAAGGGAAGCAGTAAAGAAGTGTCAGATTCGTTGCATGCAATGCCAGGCATGGCGGGCTAACCCTTCTGTTCCTAAGATGGCAGATTTACCACCTGCACGTCTACGCCTCTACAAACCACCATTCTACTCAACTGGAGTTGATTGTTTTGGTCCGTTTACAGTCAAGCTTGGACGGCGAACGGAGAAACGCTGGGGCATCATCTTCAAGTGTATGACAACCCGCTGCGTGCACTTAGACCTCCTAGAGAGCCTAGACACCAATGCTTTTCTGATGTCTCTACGACGTTTCATCTCTCGAAGAGGCAAACCTTTCGAGCTCTTGTCTGATAATGGGACCAACTTCACTGGTGGAGCCAGAGAGCTACGTGAGGCCTTCGAGGCAATGGGCCCTCAACTGAAGGAACAGTTGGCAGCACAGCAGATTGAATTCTGCTTTAATCCCCCAGGTGCTCCTCACTTCGGTGGAACATGGGAGAGAGAAGTGAGGTCCGTTAAGACCGCTCTCAAGGTGGTACTTAAGGAACAGACAGTGCCTGAAGCAGTGCTCCGCACGGTTTTAGTGGAAGTGGAGGGCATCCTGAATGCTAAGCCCCTTGGGTATGTCTCGTCAGACGTGGCTGATCCGGATCCCATCACACCTAGCATCCTGCTAATGGGACGTTATGATGCATCTCTTCCACAAGCTGTTTACGATCCTAGTAACACCCTGGAGAACCGTCGATGGAGGCATAGCCAGGTCCTTGTTGATCACTTCTGGTCCAGATTTATCAGGCACTACCTGCCTAGCCTGCAGGAGAGGCAGAAGGAGAGGCAGAAGTGGCTGAAGGATGGAAAACAGCTCCAACTAAATCAAGTGGTGCTCATTGGTGCTTTATGGCCTGTCGGAAAGGTACTAACCACTTACCCAGGGGCTGATGGACGCGTCCGGACTGCTGCCATCAAGGTCAAGGATCGGACATATGTCCGACCAGTAGCTCGGCTGGTCCAGCTGCCTAAACTGGAAGAGGCAGCCGAAGATTTAGTTACTTAAGTGGACTTTCTATCTTGGATTCGACTGTGCATAGACAGTCGGGGGCGGCTATGTTAGAAAGTCCATGTTGTTTAGATGTTTTTCTGTTGGAAACTGTTCATTTATACTGTGTTTTCGGTGAGATGTCATATGTCCGACGCTCATGAACGCACCATAAGTGTTCGAAGCTTCATTGAACGCACCACACCTGCAAGTGAGATGGCTGAACGTTTTTCCTGCTGATACAGCAGTGTAAAGCTCATTATTTCCCGTTTTTTCCTGAAATTCTTCATTTGTATGTGTTTACTAACTGGACTTGCTGTGTGTACATGTCAGAGGGTGAGTTTAATGGTGCTTCATTCTACTGTATGCTGTAACTTGCATATTTCATGATTACATGTCTAATATTTAGTATTTTATGCTGCTTGATGTTCAGCTACCAAGCTAATTTTCACCATGTTCAATGTGTGCTGTATTCATGCTCACAATATATTAGTCATATGTGTTTCATTGCTAAATACAGTCTTTATGTTTGAATATACACATTTTATGTATATTATGTATGATGTGTTTGTAATGATTGTTATTCTGTATTCCTTTGTAGAACCACAGTAAATCTACAACAAACCAGACATCTGCTTCCGTGTCTTTTAACGGGGACACATTCCATACACCTTGCCGCTCTAAACCAGTTAACTCCTGGAGAACACCTCATCTCCTTTTCAGTGATCGAAAAAGACTGGGGAGGAGAAAATTGACGAAGTAGTGATCAAGGTGATTATAGAAGGACGAATGTCAATTTAGAAATGAAAAGCAATGTGGAAAGGTGAATGGAAATCAATTTCTAAGCTACAATGGCTTTTGGTGAAAGAGGTGGGGCAGGGGCAAACCGAATTTGGGTGGGCTTCTTTGCACAAAAAGCATTTTTATGGAAAAAAAGTGCATTTTGAAAAGGTGTAGACAGTTTCATTTGGATTGTTGCAAGAGGGTTTTGAATTAACTACCCGTACAGGCCTTCTGTGATGGCCCTGATCAAGATTGAGATAGAAGGGGATGGTAGGTTGACTTGGGAGTGGAACGGGATTAATGGGAGTTTGTCGTCTTAAATGGACCAGTCCAGGCTTATGCCAGAATGTAAAAGGATGTATGCTGTTTTTCTAAAAATGTCTTGTGGTACTCATGGTAGAAATGACAACCATGTTTTAAATGGAGATCTGGGATAATAAGAACATAAGTGTCGAGCTGGACTCTATTATCCAGATATACTGAAGGCTGCAAGGTATTTACAGATGGGAAGACCTTTAGAAAGGCAATGATCAGATGATTTAAAAATAGCTGTAAGCTCATTGCTTGTTGAATAACGGATGGAGAAGCAGACTGAGGAGGACTGGGCATCGCAATGCCTGGAGTCGTGAAGCCCTGCAGATGTGGAGAGAGGTCCAACTGAGTGGTTTAGGAATGAGGGAGCAGGGTGTACTTTGAGCAATGGGAAAATGGGCTGGAGGGAGGGCAGAGGGAGGCCGTTTCTGATGGTACTCTGCAGGAGGCCAAGACGATTTCCTGATACACTTTCTGGAGATGGTGGATGAATCTCCATAGGTAAGTGAGATGAGATGAGTCCAGACCAGAGCTGGGGAAGATTCCACGGCTTGTAAATGAGCTGTGGAGGAAGGGAGATTGGGTTGATTGACCAAGCGGTCACTATGGCATGCTGTCTGAGATGGTTAAAAACCTGGATCCTTACAAAGGAGGAGCAGAGAGGGATTGTCAGATTCAAAATCAAACATTGGGTGCAGTTTGTCCAGGTGAGGCTGATACGAGTCTTCAAGATTGAGTTTTTTGTTTAAGCTTTATAACTTCATTCTTATATATGCCTAAAATAAATATCAGTTAGAAATTACATTGGGCAGATTTATACTCTCACTCCTTTTATGGACAAGGAAACCTAACTGTAGACTTAGCATTGCGTCAAATTTCTAACAAAACAATTTGTAATAAAGTTAATCATCTCACTACCATAAGTTTCTAGATAGCCTCTTTAGAAATCTGGTATATTACACTCTTTCTGCGGCTTGTATCAGCTCCAGTACGACCAAGAAAAACATTTTAAGGTCAGCTACAAATCTTACTAAAAAGCCTTAACATATTAACCATAAACAGGGGAATGTACTGCTGAGGGGACTCAGTCCCCCACACTTTGCCTATGATAAACACCAGTAGTTTTACATAATTTATTTCTTTGAAACTGTTTGTTTTAAAAAATTTAATGCAGAGGTATAAAACCTTTCTTAGACTTCATGTTATTAAAATAATTGATGTTTAGAAAGGGCTATTTCAAAAGTTATTTACAATGTTCTCGCAATTAACTGCTCTTAATTATTAGAAAACTGCAAATTTTATTATACTTTTTCTTTTTATCAAATTATAAGGAATTTTTGAAATACACAGTATTGGCTAGAAATATACACTAGTTTGCCAAAAGTATTTGCTCAGGGATCTAAATTACTTGAACCAGGTGTTCCTTTCACTCCTTTTCACTCATATCACGCCACAAGTGTATAAAATTGAGCACCTAGTCATAAAGACAAACATTTTTAAATTTTTTAAAGTATGGGTTGTTCTTAGGAGCTCAGTGAATTCCAGCTAAAGCTTGGTTTGTACTTGCCATATTGAAAAGGGTGCATGCGTCATAACTGCAGTCCCCACCCTTCGGCACGGACCACACACCACCAAATTTTTGTAACTTAGCACTGACTGCATGTGCCAGCCTCATTCCAAATGGAGAAAATAAAGTTGTCCTATATGGGCAAGTTTTCCTGTGTTTAAGTGAGTGTGCATTGCCAACAAATCTAAATTTGCATAATTAACGTCCTAATAATGCCATGTACGGGTATGACTTCCCCTGATTGTCAGATATTCATTCACCAGTGATGGGAGTTACGGCGTTGTAAGAAACGGCGTTACTAATGCCGCTGCCTTTTTTTAGTAACTATAACGCAGTTACAATTGCCGACACCCCGTTACTGCATGTTACTCAGGTCGCACAATTAATCTTTTTTCATGATAGGATTCGTGCATGCGTCATGAGAGAGGGGAGGATGGAGAGTGAGGAGGACTCCAGCATGCTCGTTAAAGGCGCGTAACAGCCGCCCTGTGCTCACGCCACAGGGGAAGTACGGAGAGCCTATATGGAGAATGGATGGATGGATGGATGGATGGATGGATGGATGGATGGATGGATGGATGGATGGATGGATGGATGGATGGATGGATGGATGGATGGATGGATGGATGGATGGATATAGCTACTGTACATGTTGCAGTATCTATAACAACCCAAACACAGGATTTCAGAATTAGACATCCCCAGTTATTAATTTCATACACTCGCAAAAGTAACGCAATAGTTACTTTTACTAGTAGCTAGTTATTTTTATTGTGGAGTAACTCAATTACTAACTCAATTACTTTTTGGGAGAAGTAACTAGTAACTATAACTAATTACTTTTTCAAAGTAACGTGCCCAACACTGTCATTCACAGAAATAGCACTGAAGATGAAGAAGCAAAACTCTACTGTTTCTGAGATCGAGGTTCTGCTGACTGAGAGCTGAGCAGCAAAATTAAAGGATAAACAAAAATCCAAGCACTGGGGAATAAATCACAAAAGCTGTAAATGATGTAGTTGTACTGTTACAGAAGTAAAAATTTAAAGGATAAAAATGGTTGATCCGAAAACAATCTATGAAAGCATCTAATGCAGGAGTGGTCCAACATATGATGTAAATATTTAATATGAGTTTTTCATCGACCAACATGCGATGACGTGGTGCAAAATCTCCTTTTAAAAGAAATGCACACGTGTACTATGTCTGTCATCACTTCATCTCACTCTCCATCTTTCTCATACAATGCATACTGAAAATGTTAATGGCGTAACTCTTATTTGACTTCAGACAGAGCCAAACCAAAACTTTCCACATTTGTGTAATAGAAAAGCCAAGGAGACACCATGAAGTGAACTGAATGCAGGACCTACTGTCTTAATGAACTCTATCCATTTTCTGTTCCAGATTTCATTTTAATAGTAGCTTGCTCTCACGTAGAGCTCACTGACTGTTCTTCCTTTTGACGAAATGAGGATGAATTGAACCAGTGTCCTCTGGATACCAGCATGCCAAATATAGGTGTAGAGACCAAAAGTATATTAAAAATACAGAGCTTCATATATAATGATGTAGCCTAATAAAATAGACAAAAATAACAAATTTAGTGGGTGATGGCTGATGATGGGTGATGGGTGCAAGGCTCCTATGTCAAGTCTAGAGCACTCAAAAATTGTGTTTGTGCCTGAGAGAAGATTAGAAATAGGAAAAAAAAAGGTGCATGCAAAATTTTCTCCTAAATCATTCCCATCACCATATCTTTCCACCATGTTTTTTCTACCACACTGTTTACATATGATCACTGCTGCACTTTATGGAATAGAAATATTCATTTACTGTCTAGAACGCTATACCAAACGAAATGTCGTTTTGTATAAACTCTGTATACAAATGAAAATAAAAGTTTTCTAAGTCATCAACAATTAAAGAAGGAATTTGTTTGTGCAAATTCTTCTTGCATGTGTCCCAATATTCCAAAAACATATCAGCAAATCAGCTCAGACGCTAAAAACGGCTAAAGTTTACCTGTGGTGCTTTGTCATCGTCTCAAACAAACATTTCATGCTCAAATACCCCACATTGTGGTTTAATAGAAGCTGTTCTGTAAACAAGAGTAGGCCAAAATTTATCCAGAGATGTAGAAAAGTTATCACCAACATTAGTTGAGTTATTGAAATCAGTGGTGGCACAACCAGTTATAAGGTTAAAGAGACAATAACTTTTTTTACGTATGCCAAGTTGATCTCCACTCTGAAAATGCCTAAACTGCATTTTACCTCCCAAGGAAGGGATTGAAGAATGAAACTCCTGTTAGCAAACAACTATTGAAAGAGACAAAAGAGAAAGTCAACAAAGTAGAAGGGAAAGAACATTGTACATTTTTTATTACGTCAATGTTTTTTATTTCTAATAGTGTGCTCTATTTCAGTCTACTTTAATAAATAGTTTTAAAATGTTGTTTTTAATTGTACATCTGAAACTGTATTTAAATATAAATGTGTTCAACAGCCTGGCTATAAATTCCAGGAACTCGAGTGGAATGCTGAGCTCTTGTTTCTAATCTTTTGATGTCAAAGCAAGTGTAGAGCCATAATGAAAGGATTGGCCTTGATGTCCAATTTGCTTGAAGATATCTGGATGTTGCACACTATCCCCTTTGCTGTCCGTGTCAGTTGCGATCACTTCTCTTGCTCTCCATTTACCCCTTTTTTATTTCTGCTAGTTAGAGTTTGTCTTGTGTAGGACAATTGCTTTTCTTTTTATGATATCATAATTCTGTTATTGGATTTATTGTGTTACAACGACAGCTCTTATTTCTCTTTTTTCTCTTTCTTGGGAACATTTATGAAAGATGAAACAATTCACATATAATAGAGGACTACCTTGTCACACTGTCACGTAGCAGTGCCTAGTGCTGCTTTGTGCACTGGGGACTTTTTACTGAGGCAAGCCAATGGGCAGATTGATGATGGTGAATGAGACAATAGAGGATGGAGTGAAAAAAGAAAAAAAGAAAACGGTAAAACGAGACTAGCCTGAATAAGTCATGTATTCTCATTTATATATGAAATGTTGAAGGCTAATTAATTCAAGAGGAAATCCCCAAAGGTGGCAATTAATGACAAATATATTAGATATAACAGTACCCATAATGCCTGGATCTCTAGACTACAGGCTCCTATTGGTGGGGCCTTACCCCAGCACTTTTAATGAAGTCATAAAGTGAATGAATTGCATCTTTTTGAGTATATATAAACATAATAGTCATGTTTTAATATATCTCTTTTCAAATCATCTACCACTGTCCATTGGCATTTAATATCTCTATGCTAAGTTTTAACTGAGTAATGTGACTGCCAAAACTGCTTTCTCTAAAGAATTAACATCTTCCTTTCTCCTTCACACAAACTGTCAGTGCTGAAGAATGAGGGACTACTGGCTGACCTCCCCTTTACTAACTCTTTCAGACAACGACAGCAGCAGTTGGGCCATTTACTATTTTGTTAAAATGTCCCCCTGAGCACAGTCACCCTACCTTGCCATGCTGAACTGGTGAGATGTTGTGAGTGTGTGGGTGAATGTGATTGGAAGAGAAAGAGAGGGAGGATGGAATGTCGAGGGAAAAATAAGAAATGAATCTAAATTCAGTGTAGCCTCACGCCTCACCAGCTCTGGTGGTTTTACATCCCAAGGGTTTAATACATTTCACTATGCTGCCATGCTCCAGTCTAACGATGTCAGGTGACCTCTGGGATGTAGAGCGGGTGCCAACAGATGTAAAACTCTGTTCTGCTATGTAGTCAACACAAGAAACGGTGTGAAACTTCAAAACAATGAATTTAGATCTTCCAAAAAAAAAAAAAAATGACCTGCTAAAAATCTTTAGCATTAACGTGTAATTTAATACAGCTTAATCATAATAGCGTCATTTTGTGACATATGTTTATTTAAAGTAAATGTGTTTACTACACAGGAAGTAGGAATATCCCTGTACATTTCAACACACATGATCAGTAACTGTTTCCTGTATATAATTTGTATAAAGCCTTTATTTAAACCAGTAATTTCAGATGCATGTTTTGTTATTATAAAAAAAAAAATACCTCTACTCTTTATATAGTTTAGGTAGAAAAAAAACGTCTTTGTTTTATGTTTTATTTTTTTATTCAGCAAAAAAATTTCTTCTTACACCTCTACTAGAGATTGCTACAATTCCTATGAAATCCATCCAAATAAATAAGTTTTATGATTTATTTTTTTCACTTTTTAAGAGGATCAAGGGAAGGACAATTTAATGCAAATATAACATTAAAGCAAGGCAGATGGTGCTGATCTTATCAAATCAGGAAATGGCAAAAAAAAAAAAGAAATGGCTGCTTGTCCGATCCTCGGCATATCTGCCATTTCCACAATAATACAAATATTAAAATATCAGTAACCATGTCCAAAATGGCTCCACAACAATCACGTCAAAAAGATTTTTTTAAACGCCTCACTCCAAATGTAATGCAGTTTGGTTTGTGCTTTTTCTAAAGCTCTTTTGAAGCTTTAGCACAGCACATGGCTTGGTGCTTGGGAGGGGGGCTTAAAGGTTTGGGTTTTTTACATTTTCTAATATAAGAGTTTTTCCCCTGCAGTATGTAGTATGATTAATAATTTCAATGTATGTTCACATCAACACCAGGAGTATCAATATGTGTGGGGGGACATGTTAAATTATTTTTACAGAGCTGTGAAAATGAAGGGAGACAAATCAATAAAGACCAACTCAGCAGAAATTTTAGCAGCTGAAACCAAAGTACATATTAAGTATTTGTAGACTCCCCTTCCACTTCAAATTATGTGTACATTTGCTATTATGTGCATGTGAAATCTTGCCACAAATCTCTCAGTATTTTGTTCCAGATTTGTAAAAAGTTAAATCCAAACTGACTTCTGGTCCTGAAGTGCACCGTGGGACATTCTGTCTCCTGTCAGATTCTTACCTCTCACTATAAAAATGCAGACTGTCCGCATTTCACTGTTAAACAGATCTAAATTAGAACTTAGACATGTTGTGGGTGAGGGGCATGTGGTTGTGGTGGGATGTGCCGCTGCCAAAGGGTGTGTCAGGGCAATTTATTAGCTTGCTAAGCACAGCTGTGTGTGAAAAAGTGCAAGAGGGAGTGTGTTCTCAGCCCTTGGCAGCAAGCAAGCTCAATGACGGTGGCCCAGCTGTACCACTTTTCTAATATGGAGTCATTATGAGCATCCACCCTGCGCCTCCAGATAATTTACAAATTTAAAGGTAACACATCAAGTTACCGGCAAAGGCTTGGATGACTATCATGCGGTCTATCCTTTTTTTTGTTGTTGTTGGGATTGCATTTCCCAGAAGTACTACTATAATTTTGCTCTTCAGACTGGGTTATCCAATGTGACAATACAATACATGTGCAGCTGGTAACAGGTGTTCAAAATAAAAAAAACAATAGATTGGTCCCTTAGGTAAAGAGGTTCGGCTGTGGGCTCTGATGTGCAAGTGTAAAAGTTCTTTATATGTGCGTAATTGCATGTTAATGACCATCCTGTTGTATTCAGCAGTGTGTCAAGCTGAATATCATCTGATCAGGGCTGAGACATGGGAGAGAACTCTTTGCTTTAAGGCTAAATAAAATACATGGTAAACTCCACCAGCAATATTATTAATAATTATTATTAACAAGCTGGTTAATAAATAAAAATGTTAATCCCTATCTACAGTCACGTGAGGGCCTGTGCCTATATAAAGTATGTTTTGGGCAAAAGAAGTAGAACAACTTGGACAGGTCTCCAGTTCCTTGCTTGAACAAGGAGACAAACAACCATGAACAAACTCACTTACACCTAAGGATCATTACAGAGTCATCAATGAACCCGACAGTCCTGTTTTTCATGCAGAAATACCCCAGGCTCTAGAGGAAAAGTCCGGTCAGCAAGGATCAATCAATACATCATTATCTATACCTAAAACTAATATGTTCACTGTGATTTAATGCATTTTGCGTTAATCAGTAACAAAATAAAAGTAATAATTTTCGTTGTGATCACTGAGTCCGGCCCAAATATAGTAACACCTCCATCCATACATCTTCCAGCAGTTACATCACGGTGCAGTAAACCGAGTGCCATTCTCTCGCTTTACAAGCAAAATCAATGGGAACTATTATACATGCCTGCAATCAACAACAATTATTTTAGAATTTGAGAGGACTTGACCATTGAAATTCAACATTGTGTAAAAGTGAAAAAAAGTTTTATTTCACCTTTCTGATTCATGATCTAGCATGGGTTCGTCGTTGTATTGCCAACTTGAAGAGGGAGGATTTGCCATCAAATTTCTGGTCAGAGTAAAAACACGTAATATGTAGCCAACATTTCAAAGAAGAATGTTTTCAAGATGACTTGGATAATAGTGCGTTGTGACAGACACCAGATACAGCACTCGGACTGGATCAGCAGTCCGCAACGTGACGTCACAAACTGGTAGGTGGCAGTAAAGTACATTGAAATGAAAATTTGCTCTTAATCAAAAACATGTATCATTTTCTGAACAGTATGTAATAGGTTTATATTCAGAGTACTTTCAGAAGTTTGAATTCTGAATATGACCAGACTTTTCCTTTAAACCAAGGATCTTCTTGCTGCAGCGGAACATCACTACACTTACTTTGCCATCATGCAGCCCAAATTAAAATGTATATAATGTATTTACCCCTATCTTTTTGCATGTTAAAGGCACATTATGCAACATTTTTATGTTAATTAATGTGTTCCATAACGTTTTGGATGATTAAATGAGTCATTTCAGGTTGAACAAAGGTATTCTCGGCCGCCCTGGTGGTCTGTGGGGGAAATACCACACTTGCAATTGCAGGTAAGTCTCGCGAGAGTCGGTCTTGCTTACGGCGAGAACTGCTACACGCCCCCAGTTAAAAGCATGCTCGTTCCTAGCACAGTGGCGATCTTTGTGCAGTTATGCTACGTTCACACCGGACGCAGCAAAAGCAGCAAAATCGCGTCTGCTGCTTCATTTTTGCTTCTTGTACCAGTTAGTTCTGACGCGCGGCTGAAGCAGCTTTGCTGCTCTGGCTGCGCGGTGCAAAAGTGTGTCTGACGCGCGTTGGGCGGAGCTTCACTATCCTTTCTCTGCCTTGCAGCTATATTTGCTGTGATCAGTGGGAATAAAGTAGTTTTAATATGTTTTAAAGTGAGAAAATACACCTGAAAATGTAATCAGTGCAGTCAGTTCATTCAGATTATCATCCTGCCTTCCAATATTTTTTCTGTCGGAGCCGCTCAGATCCCCACATACCAGCGGTGCGCCGACAGTAGGAATCCCTTCATCAGCAGCCTCTGGCTGGGTTTCCTCCTCGCGGTTCACCGCGGCAGCTGGTAGGTGTTTTTCATCTAAATAATTCAAACTGCAGGCAGCAGGATAATAAAAGCCAACATATTCTGCCGGCAGATTTCTGCATTTTAAGTTAATTTTGGCATCAATAAACTGTTTAAGAGGAGTGATGATAGCGCTCTGATCATCAGCGCTGTGTCTCTCTCCCTGCCAGCTCCCAGATCAGCTTCTCTGATTGGTTGACGTGGCGCGTCGAGCAGCAAAAATTCTATTTTTCCATCTCGAGCAGCAGCGCGTTTGCAGCGCGTCACGCGCGTCAGATGCTTAAACGCGCCCGACGCGCTGCTTCAGCTGCTCAGATGCGCTGCGCCTGCTGCTCAAAATGCGCCGCGGGACCTTTTGCTGCGCCTTGACGCGCGTCAACCATTGACTTTGCATGTAAACTCGCTTGCGTTCGCCTGTCTGCTAAGCTCAAAACAACCGCGCCTGGCTTGACGGAGAAACCAGGAGAACAGCTGTGCATATTTACGACAGTGCACTTTTACTTTCGCCCTCTGGGGGGAGCCTCGCTGGAAAATCAACACCGGTTACATAGTGTACCTTTAACTTTCACATAGTTTGATAGCATTTCTCAAGCTCACATAATGTCCCTATCTAACTTTCTACAAAAATAAACTCTCCACTCATATAGGTGGGATTCTGCTATTTCAATAAGATGAAGAGTGAGACTTTGTCAGTTCTTAGAAAAGTTAAAACCTAAAGAGGTTTAGGTTTTGATTCAATACAATACATTTTTATATATATATATATGTTTTCTTATTCTGTTTAATTTAATTAATTTTAAAGTAGTTCCTGTTTGTCACAATTAAAATAATCAAACACACAATTTGAATACTTTTTATTCTTTGGAATAATTATATATTTTGGGTGTTTATAGGTGGGCACAGACTACAACTTTTTGACCAATCTCTGTTATTGTTTAATCTCAAACGCTGAACTTAGGTGAGACAAGAACTTCATGTTCTAGGTTCACCTGTGTCCCCATGGAAAGGTATTAATGCTTTACAGGAGTAAATATTGTGCACTGGACACTTTTGTAAAGGTTTATCTCTGTAACTGTGGTTCACTAAATCCTTAGAAATACACTAATGACTTTGTAACTGACTTAATCTCAGCCCATAATTCCTTTAGAATGGTAAGTTCCTGATTCTACATAATAGACTGCAATGTCTATAGTTGATATGTCTATAGTGAATATGTTTTAAAAGAGGTAGTTTTTTTTAATAGGGAAAAAAAATTTTCATTAAAAAAGCTTTGCTTAAATGTTAGAATTTGAAAACTTAATTTTTTTTTACTTAATCAGATTTTTTGTTTTGAGCAAAATATAAGATATTGGACAGAGCAATACTTTTTTTGCATTGTTACAATATGCCTGTGCTTATTCTCAGTCATTTTCAGTTGTATATGCTTAGATTCCCAGCTCTGCAAAAAATATATAAATCTGTTCTGGAACTAATTCAAATAAGATTCCATAAACAGTCTTATCATGTTTTGATATGGACAAGCACAAAATCCAAACTAAACAACAGACTCCAATAACCCAGGAGAATGACAGGTGGATCATAGATTTGCGTCTGACTTGGAATGTGGAGGATGGGCATCCAGGGAGCTCTACACTCAAACTAAAGGTTGTGGTAGTTTGGGCAAAAAGAACTGACAAAAACTCCTGGTTAACTGTTAAGAGATTTTCAGAAACCCTGAGCGGAATGGCAGTTCCTACTACATGCTACAACCCGAGAATGAATGGCTAGATAGATAGATAGATAGATAGATAGATAGATAGATAGATAGATAGATAGATAGATAGATAGATAGATAGATAGATAGATAGATAGATAGATAGATAGATAGATAGATAGATAGATAGATAGATAGATAGATAGATAGATAGATAGATAGATAGATACATAGATAGATAGATAGATAGATAGATAGATAGATAGATAGATAGATAGATAGATAGATAGATTAATTTTAGATGAATACATTTTGATACTGTAATGCCTCTGCAAGACTCAACCCCATTTGTGTGGACAAATAACTAGTTTCATCAAAGTCAGATCAGAAATACTTTAGCTCAAATTGAGTAGGTTTAATGTCATCAGGCCATGGGCCCTGGCTTTCAGAGATGCAAAACAGGTGATGGTGTCTTAACACAACAGATGCATGCACAAACTCAGGCAAAATGGCTTCAAGTTACCATGTACACACAAATAGACCCTTTAAAGACCAAACAAATGAAGCCTCTAGGTATTATAAAGGCACAGAGAAGACACAAACATACACACACACAGTCAGGTTACACATACCACCCCTGACACACACACACACACTTAGTGATTCAGTAACAATACCTATACAAACAATTTTTTCTCCAGCTGGTTGATTAGGTTTTAAAGCAAAAGGCTGCACAACCATGGTGAAAGGAACCAAAGCCCCTTGTTTATCATTTATTTTGAAAGTAATCATTGCTCAGCCAGGCACAGTCCAGGTAATACATATTTATGCATCTTTTTGGAAATGTAAGCCATCAATTTTTTACCCCCAACCCTTTGCTTTGAGAGCAACTATCCTTAATGATAACACTATCATTTAAATGTCTTTTCTTTCCATTTTTTCTATCTGCCATAATATCCCTAGTTGTGTCATTTTTTTCCCAGAACACAATGTTAACAAGCTCCCTTTCTGTCCTATATGCTGTAGGTGAGACATCTTGCAAAAATGACAGGGTGAGCGGGTGAATGTGTGTTTTTATTTATCTATTTTTCAGCAAGAAATCCATCCATGAGCACGCCCACTCACACAAGGGATGTGGCTGTGCAGTGCGTCACATATGACCACCAGGCACTGTCAGGGCTCATGTTGGCTCTGACGGTAACAATAATCATGGGATTTGATTGCCAGTTCCCTCGCCCTTTGTAATTGATGAGTCCAATATTTACTCTGTTACCTGTGTGTTGTAAACATTCATTATGGGCTTCCTTCTCTGATAGGTGAGCAGGAAAGGAGAGTGGGACACGTCCAGCCTGCAGGGACTGGCTGTCAGTTTGACTAATGACAGAAATGAATAAGATCTCATAATTACTTTAGAAAAAAGGACAGTCTCCACCTTATCTCGGGCCAATATGCATTTTAAAATTTTTTGGCGGGTTTATTAAATTCCACCTCAGCCCCCACTTTGCCACCAGGCCCAACCTCCTCTCCTTCCATACCCCCAACCCGCCACTCTACCCCCACCCCTTCCCTCCACAGTAATACATCATAGAAGAAGCAAGTTCTCAAATTTCTAATTTAATTTTCTACTCACCATACACACAGCCTCTGTAATCAGATTTGGATATTATTGTGTTTCTATTGACATTAGCATTGTTATTATTTTGCACTGTGTAAAGATCAGTAACTGAAGTGCTTCTGGTTGATCTGCAGGGAAAGATTCTTGTTTTGTGTTTTATTCATTCTTAATTGCCCTGGCCTGAATGGACTGATCCAAAATCATTGATATTTAGATTTTGTAACATTAAAACCATAAATGTCTGATTGACATATGTTGAGAA